>NW_012026795.1:907387-907955 GCF_000956235.1 Wasmannia auropunctata | reverse complement strand
TATAAGTTAGCAGAACAAAATAAGCAGAATTAATTCTAACTAGTGAAATTATTTGTTGCTCATTTGTTGTTAAAAAGTTGCCAAAGAAAATAATTTGTTGCTTTATTAATTTTTTTTTTAAATGATGTTCTGCTAAAGAAAGATTAAGTTAGCAGAACAATATATATATATATAACAACAAAATTATGCATTAAAAAACGTCAGAATTTGTTGCTAATTTGTTGCTCACGAAATATGTTTGTTTTTATTTAATTACCCGCAAAATAAATATAAACAATAGCAGAAAACCTACATAGTAGGGGAGACCGGGGCTCGTTGGCACAGTTTTCACAATTTAGGCATTCCTGTTTCTAAACAACTATTTATTATGATTAAACTATGTTAATATGGTAGAATGAACCTTTCTCTACATTTTCATGCCAGGAACGATTCTGTATAACTGTATAGTTTCTTTATAGTAAGTGAAATACGAGCATGCTGCAATGTAGCCAATTTACCCCAATAGCCGGGTAAGTTGACACATATCATAGTGTAAGTTGCTTAAGTAATATATTCCATATTAAATTAA
>NW_012026795.1:905579-906370 GCF_000956235.1 Wasmannia auropunctata | reverse complement strand
TAACTTTGTTTTGGATGTTTTAAACTTTAAATTTTTTTAGTAGTCTTAATTTAATGTATTTATATGGACGTGTAATTTAATTGTCTATTAATATATTATTATATAATATAATAAATTGCCAGTGTATCTGTAGTTTCTGTATTACAATAATTACAGACATGTGATCCATTCTGCCATGATTAAGTCTTTATGTATTTATAAACGTGTAATCAATCTATCAGTAATTTGCCAGTGTAGTTTTTGTATTACAATAATTACACGGATGTGATCCATTCTGTCACGTTGTCATCGATATGTACTCCTTTTATTACAAAAATTTATCAACTGTACTATTTGTATTATAATAATTACACGCTTATAATCCGTAGTATGTAGTAATTTCGCGCAAGATTACAGTAACTACATGGATTACAATACCTGGTCAGTGATTCTTTTCCGTAAGGGTCAATGTCCACTTTCCGAGGCGCCGAAACCAGTTCAATCTCTGGAACGGGGCAGTAAGGACAGAGAGAATCCTAAAGGTGTCTTTTCATACGCAGTGTGAAGTCGCAGCAGTTCGTTACTATTGGTTAAAAATTTTAGTTATTTTCTGTTAATACAGACTTTTATATTCAACAATCATCAAAAATGTATTTCTTGTTACATAATGTTGAGTCTTGTTTGCATAATTATAACATTAAATAACTCGAGATTTCGCTTCTTCCCTCTTGATATCTGCGAAAATAAGTTTAGAAATCGTGTTTTCTAGACAAGATTCCGATTAGCTGAAGAATGATTACAAGTCACCAGGA
>NW_012026795.1:901721-905529 GCF_000956235.1 Wasmannia auropunctata | reverse complement strand
CTTATGATTGGCCATTTGACGCCATTTTCAATATTTTCTAGTACTTTTGCGATACTGCCATAAGCCGGTCGCGCTTCTCTGGGGTACGTTCCAAAATCCAACCTTAGTTACTGTTAGAATCCTAGATTATCAGAGAAGCGCGACCGATGTTACGAGTCCTGATTGGACTTGCAAATGGCCAATCATAAGATTGATTTATCGGTATTATAAATGGCTGTCGAATAAATCAATCTTATGATTGGCCATTCGACGTCCATTTTTAATATTTTCTAGTACTTTTACGATACTGCCATAAGCCGGTCGCGCTTCTCTGATAATCTAGGACTCTAGTTACTGTAGGTCGTTCCAAAATCATTATGGTCGGTTCATGGTCGACTTGTAATAGCGTTCCAAAATGGTAGTTTAGTCGACCATAGGGTTAACTTTTATGACCTCTCAAAATCAAGAGGTTGTGAAAGTAAACCCAAGGTAAAACGTGGGGGAAAAGCAAGAGTCTAGTTGTAGTGTATGGCTGCCGTATAACCTAAGACGAAGGTGAGAATCTTTATTCCATTAATTTTATTATATCTAATAATTTTGCGGATTTATTAGTATCAGTATTTATCAATGTATCCTTTCAGCTCCTCATTGGAAGGCTTCTCCTTCATTCCTGAGACATACGTAATCAGAATAAATATGACTGAGGCCAACATGCTAAGCAATGTCGGTCTTATAAAAGGACGACACTGCTTAGCGCTTAATGAAAATAAAGATATAACTATTGGCCCAAATGGTGGACTAATGATTTGTGATGAAATTAGTAAGTATATTAGTAATGTAGAAAAATTATAAGTATGCAGAAAGTTAAATTATTTATAAATTTTGTTATTTATTGTATTCTTATGTATATTTTTAAGGTGAATCGCTTTTGGAAGTACCAATATCACCTGAAGTTCTATCATTTTTTGATCTTTCAACAAAAGAATCTCAAACTGCAGATGATATAGAGAAAACACAAGTCAGAAGCTCATGTAAGTAATATTAATAATTAGTAAATAATAAATTTTAATTAATTAAAGACAAGCGTTATTTGGTCAGTTGGATTTGTATGCTATTAATTCTCTCTTGTGTGATTTTATATTATTTTACATGATTTCATATCACATTATTATTTTTTTTTTTTTATAAAAAAATTGTTAGTTTTAGAAAGAATGTAACATTTTTTATGTATTTGGCATATATTTTTTCTTTTTTTAAAAAGATTTTTTATGGGATTTATTAATTATCTATAATCTTTGTATACAAAAAATAAATATATGTTATTTATTAAAGAATTGTTTTAATTTCAGGTTCAAATAGTAGTAGCAGCCAAGCAGCTTCATCGAAACCAGGCAGTGCAGGTATGTGGAAAAGGAAACATTAATTTTTTTATTGAAATGAAAATTTTTTATTGAATTATTTTTTTATTGAATTGAACATTTTTTATTGAATTATTAATATTTTTTTATTGAATTGAAATAAATACATAAAAATAAATAAAATGTGGGTTATGAGTTACAGCTATAAATATTTTATTAATTTCTTTTAATTTTTAGTATGGGATGATAATTCCGTAAAGCTTTTATTTTTTTTGTATAATGATCATCAAGATGATTTTAAAAGCACCTGTATTAAAAATGATGCCGTGTGGGACAAAATTCGAATGAGAATGAAGAGTGACGAAGGGTATAATTATACCAGGGTGCAGATAAAAGATAAATGGATGAATATGAAGAAGAATTATATGAAAGTCAAAGATCACAATAAAAGAACAGGTGTTGCACCCAAAACATATCGATATTATAATGAAATGGATGATTTATTTGGAGATAAACCAAATGTTACTCCAATTGCAACTGCATCAAGCATGAAAATCGAAGATGAAATAGCATTGTGTTCAAAAGATAATAGCTGTACAGTGGAAGATGATCAATTGCATATACGAAAGAAAAGTAAGGTCGAACGGCACTTACATTCGTGGACGGACAAATATATCGAACATACTAAGGAACAAGAAAATCGACGTGAGGAACGACAAAAAGAAAAAATAGCTGCTATTGCTGATGCAACAAAAACGTTCCGCGATATGATGGAAAAGCTAATTGAAAAACTTTAGTTGTTTTTTAAATGTTCTAAATTTGTTCAAATTTTCTAAAAACATTTTTATAACAGATTAATTATCTCAGTTTCTTTTTTCTTTATCTTTTTTTAGTTAAAAGAATTTTTAAAAAATTAAGACTGAAAGTATATTAAGAGAGTATATCATATGTTACTAAGTCAAAAGTTTATTTACTATAAAACTACTCTGTGATATACGAAGTGCCAAAGGCTTTCTTTTTAGTTCCTAACAGTTAAATATTTAAAACAAAAAAAACGTTTTGAAATATGATTGAAAAATTAATTGAGAAACTGTAGTTGTAAGTTTTTTAAATGTTTTAAATTCCTTAAAGTCTAAAAAGCCTAAAAACATTTTCACGACAGATTAATTATCTGTTTCTTACGTTTTTCCTTTATCTTTTTCTAGTTGTAAGAATTAAAAAAGAATGACTGAAAGTTTATGAAAAGCATATGTTATTAAATCAAAAGGAGTTTAATTTACTATAAAACTGTAAAACTACTCTGTGATATACAATTAAGTGCCAAAGTTCTTTTTAGTTTCTAATAGTCAGTCATTAAATATTTATAACCAAAAAATAATCAAATTTTATTGTGTTATTATTGAATATGCGTTAATAATTGCGTTATATATAAAAGTACAATTGCGAAAGTATTAATTTTTGTAAAACGCATGTGAATAATTAAAAATAAAAGTTTTATTTAATCACACTTGTAATTTATTTGCAATACATATAAACAGGCAAATAAACAGGCATATAAACAGGCATATAAACAGGCATGTTAATTATTGCTCATCCACTATCTGTAATGTTTGAGCTATGTAATCTCTTTTATTAATGCCTTCCACGTTTTGTTCTGCATTTATTCCATTATTATCTTCTATATTCATTTCATCATTTATATCATCATTTAACATATCTTCAATATCGTCATCACAACCATCAATACATATGTTATGAAGTACGCAACATGCTATGATAGTTTCTGGAATCAGATCAACTCGACTCATGTGTAAATATTTTAAACGTCGAAATCTGCCTTTTAACAACGAAAAAGCTCGCTCAATAACTTGCCTAGTTTTACTAATGTGTTTATTAAAATTTTTTTGTATCTGAAAACAATATATAGAAAATTAATATAGAAAAATAGAATATTTATTTCCTTCAGCGAATTAATTTCAATAAAATTTTAGCTCATAATCATTTTTATTTTCTTACCCTCGTAAGATGACCATTATCTCTATATGGAGGCAAACACCATCCTAACACAGGATACGCTTTATCACCAATGATATACTCTTGGTCTGGAAAGAAGTAATTTCTGTTTTCATGGACAGCATGCCATAGATCGCTATTTCTGATATACTCTTAGATCTCCAACAGATTCAGGATATCCCGCAAAACAATCAGTAAAGCGCGCGCGCGCGCCCCAGATAGCCAAACTTGTCAAGAGCACGTATTGTAAATTGTGTGTTGCATATTATGTTAGTAGAACTGCGGCAATAGTCAAGCATAAATTGCTATTTTAATTATTATTGGTAAAAATATATTAGAAAACAAGTAGGTCTTGCATCATAACATGCTAAAAAAATGCTGCAAAAATTCAACAAAAATTGCTGACATTAAAAAAACAAAATTTGAGCATTACATTTTTATAGTATATAAGCAGAAAG
>NW_012026795.1:901186-901671 GCF_000956235.1 Wasmannia auropunctata | reverse complement strand
TTAGATTTGAATATTAATTTCAGATGAATAATCCCCTTGCAAACACCGTAAATTGTTTTTTTTAATGTTTTATAATTTTTTATTCATATTTTATAAACGTTTATTTAATCGTTATTTTTTATTTTTTATATCCTATGGACACGTCAGAGATTCTTAGTCCACCAATTTTATAAACAGATATTCCGTGGACGTCCACCAATTTCATAAACAGATATCCCATAGACGTCCAGTGGACGTCCGAAGGACCTAAAACGGATAGCTTGCGGATATCCTCAATGTCCTTCAAGGACACCTTATGGATGTCCATAAGATATCCGTGTGCTGTCTGGGAATTTATTCTTCAATCCGCTTGTCATTTTCAAATTTAATACTCTTAAATATAAACGACAGAATGAATGAAAAATTTATTACGCACTGGGATTGAAACTATTAAGAGTATCCATCTTAAAAAATTTAAGAACAAAATACACGAATAATAATTCTGA
>NW_012026795.1:900226-901136 GCF_000956235.1 Wasmannia auropunctata | reverse complement strand
ACCCCGCGCTTTTACGCGGTCTCGCGAGAAGTACGTAAGCTGAGACAAGCCGAAACGACACGGCAGTGCCGACTTGCAATTTCGCAACCATCAGATACATTACACTCTGCGACTGGATGGTTGTCGTTTCGATCCATATGCCAGATTATTGGCAATTATTTAAGAAAAAATAATATAAAAGCTTAATTATGAATAAAACTTACATATACATCGTTATGCAGCGCCATATTTAGCACTTCTGTAAAATTATTATTTTATTGTCTGAATTTTTATATAATTTGATAAAGATTTGGACTTTCAAAGATTTATGAGGAGGTCTACATTTCTCTTGTGATTAATTTTTCATTCTTGTAATTAATATTCAAGGCAATAAAAACAAAAATGAGAAATTTAAGGAAAAAAACCAGTTGTTTTTCATTTCACGAATAGAATTTTCTAATCCATGCTTTAATTTTTTCAGATATTTTTCTTAAAGATTCTGCTCAAAGTAGTTAGTTTTATAAAATATTAGAACTCAAATCGATTTCTTTCCTTATTGAAATATAATAAAAAGAATTCTGATAAATTGTTATATAATATTAACATTCGGTATTTTTAAATTCTTATTTTTTTTTATCAGAAGAAATTTATCTTATTTTTTTTTATCAGAAGAAATTTATCAGAATCTTTTTTTTAGAATATAAAAGAGACTCTTAAGAGAAGAATTGGAATCTCTATCAATTATCAAAATTCATCAATTATATCAAAATTCTGAAATTAGATAATTTTATAGAGGTATATATAGCGCTAAATCCGGTCACGTCTTATATCGAGTTTCATCTATAAGAAAATCGAATTCGTTATAATTGTGATAAAAATAAGATGGTCACATTTAGCGTTAATTGTGCTACGAGAATATGTATGAAATTAA
>NW_012026795.1:899773-900176 GCF_000956235.1 Wasmannia auropunctata | reverse complement strand
TGGACGTGGATATTGTATGGAGCTATGGAGGCTATATGGACGTCTAATGGAGGTTTTGTTCCGTGTGGGTATTATCAAAATATTTACCGGAGATACTTAAATATATATATACACTGCTCAAAAAAATTATGGCATAGAAAAATTTTGAGCAAAAATTGGTCAACTTTGATTAATAGTAACTCCGCGAAAAATCATCGTAAAATGATGAACTTTTTTTCAAATGAAAGCTTGAAATCTCTACTTTAAGATACTATGAGTCGATTTTTAATTGAATGCACTCCTGTTGCTGTAAACTCTTAAATCTGAGAGCATGTTTGCCACACTGAAAATTGCAAAGTTTGAACGAGTGCATGGACTTACTAAAATTTATCCCGGGGATGCAGTTTTTAGCGTCATAAAGTTA
>NW_012026795.1:895149-899753 GCF_000956235.1 Wasmannia auropunctata | reverse complement strand
GAGTTTTTTTTATTTATTCCGTGTTAACCGAGTTTTCGCTTATCCGAGGTACCCCTTCCCCACATTACCTCGGATAAACGAGGTTTTACTGTATCTGGTTCTTGATTAGTTGGATCCGCTTGCTCAACCTGCAGATCTGTTTGTTTCTGTTGCTCTGTTGCAACTACGTTACAGGGTTGTTGATTGTTTTCAACTTGCTGCTGTGTTGCTAATTCTTGCTGCCCTGATTTTTCAGCGAGATGCTCGTTTATTATTCTCTTTCCTTCGGAAGTTTTGGACAAGTTGTTGAGCTTATTTCCAATGGCTTTGTATACTTCGTCTTTAACGTCATCACAGAACTTGGAAAAATACTTGGCAATGTATTCTGAAAGTCAGAAAAAAAGTTAGGATATAAATATTCAGTTAAGTCAATGACTCATAAAAAATGCAGAAATAGAATGTGCATTGCTATATATAAATATATATATATATATATATAAAATGTAAGCAATAAGAATCAAAATTAAACAATAAAACAAGCACTGCTATGGTTGCGTTACTTGATTTTACTATGCTGTGCATTTTACAAGGTCAAATCGCTTATTGCGTTAATGTATTCCTTTACAGAGTGTCCTATAACTAATATTTCGAAGAGTGAAAGAGAATAAAATTTTGAACTAAAAGTTTCTCTCCCAATTTGGACTCATTGTCAGACCATTATTTACAGAGTTATTAACGAATAATGTTGATCAATTAGATCGCGCCCAGTAACAGTACGCAGAAGCGTAGCACGTACGCCATGAGGCTCCTCGCGCTTACTGTATAATACATTCTCCCAATTAAAATTTTATTCTAATTTTTGATATTAAAAAATAAGTAAATGAATAGTAGTCTGAGCCAGAATAAAGAAACTTTTAGTTCAAATTCATTCTCTTTCACTCCTCGAAATATTAATTAAGAGTTGTGGGACATCCGATTATATATCATAATCTTTTTATAATACACATCCACCTATGTACGCAGACTGATTGTAAGAAGAGATAAATAATTAAGATATGCATACCGATTATCCCTTTCACTTTCTCTTCATCAATTGCCTGCTTTTGAAAAACATTTTTATGGGCATTTGTTTTTTTTCCTTTAAGAGAACATAAAGCCAATTTACGTGGCGTAAATACTAAGCCACACAATTCTGCTGCTAAAACTGATAGTTTTGAATGTCGAGCTTTTTGCACAATCGCAAGTGGCAAGCTCTTTGAACCAAATGAAATCATCTAAAAATAAAAAATTTAAAAAGTGCATTTAAATACATATGTATACATATACATATACAGATGTTTTGCCAGGTGAGAAAAAATTTAAGAAATGATTTTTTATAATAAAATAAAAATCAAAAATAATAAAATTGCAAGTTTGGCTCCAATTATAAAAATATAAATATTTTTATTATAAAAATTTAAACACGCATTAGGTATTTTTATATTTATAATTATAAATTTATATACATAAATTATATACATAAATTATATACATAAATTTACGTTTATAATTATAAAATGCAGAATTTAATTTCGTTAGAAATTTTGTTTTTTAGTAATAAAACATTACGCATTTTACGCACGTTTATTAATTTCAGCACATTTAAGTAAATACTTAAACTTTTGCAATTAAAAACAAAATCAAATTTGTAATTTTGTAATTTTTATTTTTATTTTATTTTATCATCTTCTTACATTTTATAATACCTTACATATCTCACATATAAAACATGTAATATATAAGATATTACATATGTAATATCTTACATATAATATCCTATATATATATGTTAATATATAAGATATTTATGTATATTGATATAAGATAGACATTTAAGATACTTTACAAGGAGAAAATGTAAGATGATAAAATAAGATAAAAATAAAAAATAACAAAATTGCAAATTTGATATCTTTTTAATTGCAAAAGTTTAAGTATTTACGTAAATGTGCTGAAGTTAATAAACGTGCGTAAAACACGTAATGTTTTATTACTATATATATGCATATATATAATATATATTGAATTGATTTAGTCTATTAATGATATTAAAATTGTTTACCTTTGGATCACTTTTGTTGTGTTTTTCTCTGTGAACAGAATTTCTTTGATTTTCATTGGGTAAAGTGGGCTGTGACGTAACCTGAAAATTTGATAATATATGGTTGACATTATATTTAATTGCCATTATTGATTAGTTGCAAGTAGAAATGATTAAAAGCTAAATTTTCATTGTAAGATAACCAAAAAATTGTATCATTTTCAGAGAACTACAAAGTTTATGAATCTAACACAAAAAACTCGAAAATTGTGTAGTGCCAATCATTGAAAATAAGACACATTGTAGAATGTACTTACATATTAAAAATTGAAAAGGAAGTGCTATGATATTGTGAAAATTGATCCGCAGAAATGGGTGCTCCAATCTCAGATATTTATGCTTGTATGGTGTACGAGTTTAAACTTCATAAATTGCGTCTTCTCTAAAAGCTTGGTTGCCTTTTGAGCCTTTGAAAGATAGATTGCGTTACAATGACATTGAAAACAAGACGCACTATAGAATCTTCTTTTAAACAAAAAATTAGAAGGAAGATGCCATAACATTATGAAAATTTTTTGTTTAAAAGAAGATTCTATAGTGCGTCTTGTTTTCAATGTTATTGGTATTGTAACGCAATCTATCTTTCACGTGTCATATATATATATATATATATATATATATATATATATATATATGCGCACTATAGAATCTTCTTTTAAACAAAAAATTAGAAGGAAGATGCCATAACATTATGAAAATTGACCCGGAAATGAATGGTCCAAAAGTATTCGTGCTTGTATAAGTTTATGTTGTATGGGTTTAAATTACATATACTTCAATTTTGTCCTGCATAAAAAATTTGCAAATAATAAATTATTATTAATGTTTTCATAACTATACAATAATCATTATATTATTATAGCATAAGAAATGAAAAATAAAAAATAATCAAATAAAAATTATTTTAACAATACATATGTATTTAATATACAATCTGTTTATAAAGTTATGGTGGGATTTTAAAATGCTATATATATATAACTTAATAATGGAAACAAGTTAGAGACACAAAAACATACGTAATTGAAGACAAACATAAATCTAACATTTTTTAAATGTAATATGGAAATTATATGGTAGTCATTGAACGCGCATTCAAAGTTCGAGACATGCATTGTGTGAGACCATTTATGTATTTTCATTAACTTATATGTATAGATTAACTTTAATCTTGATTCAACTTACTCATTTCTTTAGTTAATTACCGAGCAATGCTTATATCTATAAGCATCTCTGTATAATTAAAAATGTTTAAAAATTGTTCTTCAATTACGTGTATGTTTCGTGTCTCTAATTTGTTTTCTTACTGATTGTGAGTTATAGCATTTAAAAATCTCATCGTGACTTTAAGAACACATTGTATAAAAGTAATAATTAAATAAATATCAAAACATTATCAAACCTGAAAGGAATGTTCATCTGGTTTTGAACGCACTTCATTAACAGTATTTGATTGTTTACCTTGAAGCGCCTATATAAAATAAGACATATTTTTCAAAAATAAAAGAATGTGACACAATAATGATTAAAAAGACAAAAATGTAGACAGTTACATTAAAAAAAAAAAATAAATATATCTAATTGTTTAAATATATAATAATAGTAATTACAAGAAAACACTCACAAAAAATGAAGAAATGCCAGTAGATTTTACTTCTTTGATTTTTTGATCTTTTTAAAAAATGTCACTATTTGTGTTGCATAAACCATCCTTCTGCTTATCACGTCTGCAGCATTTGCATCTTGATGACAAATCCTTTATTTTTTATTTAAGACGAGGAAATTCTGCGGATTGTAATTTACTTCAGAACATGATTGGAAATTACATTAAAACACTGTTTTTTTTTAGAATCGTTAAACTTGTTAAAGAATCATTAATAACGGATTTCATGTTGAGTAAATGCAAAAAATGTAATCTAATAATCAAATTTAGATAACGGATTCGCATTCAGTACTAAAAATACATCGAAAATAAAATATTTACCCTTGTAATACAAAGAGAAAGATAAAATTTTGTCGGACAGTAATTAATATTACTAATTCGAGTTAAATGATGTATATGTTCAGAGATTCTTTTGAATATCTTAAAAGATTCTTTTCACAAATCTCTTTCAACGTAGCGGTCATGTAACTTTTTTCGTAGGACGAAAACGTAGAAAGTGAAAAATTTCTCTATTAGCTTAAAAAAAATTTTATATTTTATATTAAAAAAATTACATGATCGCTACCCTGATTTAATTTATAATAAATTTGCATAAACTTTCACACTTGCAAGTTACATACCTTCAACGATAACATGCATAGTCTTATAAAGTTTCAAGTCATTACAAAGTCTCTTAACTTCAGCTTCAAGGATGCTGACCTTTAATAACAACTGACTTTTTGATAATTTATTTTTTTCTTCTGATTCCTCACCAGATTCATTTGAGGAAGAAAAGATCTAAAAACGAGTCATAAAAATTGTTAGAAAAACCACAAGATTTGA
>NW_012026795.1:894409-895129 GCF_000956235.1 Wasmannia auropunctata | reverse complement strand
AAAAAAACTGCATTTTCTATCTAGAATTTTGAATTAACCATTATTCACAATTTACTTTTTAAAATTGAATTTTTTTGGATTGAATGGTATAGAAAATGTGCTTATGCAATTCCTATAAATGAATACAAAGGCATTGGGCATTGAAACGGATTCAGATTTTCAGAAGTACGCATTCGTAAACGTCGAAATGAATTTTTTTTTCAATCTATTTCATTCTCGTTTAGTGCGTTACGTGGACGCATCTATATCGTTCAAAAACATTTCCACCCGGGGTGCGTTCCAAAATCTAACCTTAGTTACTGTAGGTCGTTCCAAAATCATTATGGTCGGTTTATGGTCGACTTGTAATAGCGTTCCAAAATGGTTGTTTAGTCGACCATAGGGTTAACTTTTATGACCTCTCAAAATCAAGAGGTTGTGAAGGTAAACCCAAGATAAAGCATGAGGGAAAAGCAAGAGTCTAGTGTAATGGCCAAAAAGTTTATATACATAGAGTAGAAGAGACCTGGCGGCGCCTTTGATGGGAACTGTGAGCTGATAGAAAGAGAGAGAAAATGAGAGAGCCATCTTTATCCTTGTCTAATGTTGCGCGCGCATCGACAACCCAACCTATTCCTTTGATGAATCTCAAAGTTAGATCAAGAACCTTTGTATGATCATCGACACCAATTGATTCTTCTTATTATACAAAAATATATCGATATTCGTTTAACACACGAA
>NW_012026795.1:893675-894389 GCF_000956235.1 Wasmannia auropunctata | reverse complement strand
ACTTTTTAACGAATAATGAGCGACGGCTAAAACCACTTGAAGGTCACTTGGGGTCATGCCCTTGACAACATATATAAAGGTCAAGGTCATTGGAGCAGCCTCCCTTCATCGATATATTTACCCCAAATCGGAAACGTAGTCTTCCTGTAGGACGTAGACGACGGTTTTTATTACACCGTACGAGGCTAATTGTTGACGGATCAATATTGCGAAAAGAGCGTCGCCATAACCTGGCTGTTGCTCACCACAACAAGGTGTGATTCTTTATTCCATTAATTTTATCAGACTTTATTATATCTAATAATTTTGCGGATTATCAGTATTAGTATTTATCAATGTATCCTTTCAGTTCCTCATTGGAAGAAGGCTTCATGCCTGAGACATCCATAATATTTTTGTCATAGTGTTAAAGTTAAATTTTATTTTTTAAGTGTTATTTTGTTCCAACTTACCTATTTGTAACCAAGTCCCGTTTCAAAATAACTACTATCTTGGTTAACCTCATTCCCACCAAACCTCAACCTCTAAAGTTCACCCAAGGTTCATTTTGGAACGCACCCCAGAGAAGCGCCTTTGACTATATAATCATGGACCGCTGACGCCAACTTCACGTTGGTAGCCAAGATCTGTAGCGACACCGTGTGGCAAAGCGGTAGTTGGGAGAAATAAAGGTAGCAGCCTGCAGCAATATCTGGCAATAGAATTCCTTTAAGA
>NW_012026795.1:889749-893655 GCF_000956235.1 Wasmannia auropunctata | reverse complement strand
CTCACCACAGCAAGGTGTGATTCTTTATTCCATTAATTTTATCAGACTTTATTATATCTAATAATTTTGCGGATTATCAGTATTAGTATTTATCAATGTATCCTTTCAATTCCTCATTGGAAGAAGGCTTCATGCCTGAGACATACATAATATTTTTGTTATAGTGTTAAAGTTAAATTTTATTTTTTAAGTGTCATTTTGTTCCAACTTACCTATTATATTTGTAACCAAGTCCCGTTCCAAAATAACTACTATCTTGGTTAACCTCATCCCCATCAAACCTCAACCTCTAAAGTTCACTCAAGGTTCATTTTGGAACGCACCCCCGAGAGAGCACCTTATCCCTACCACCTCACTCACCCCGACTCCTAGTAATCACCCGCTAGGTGTAGTTTCTGAACGCAGCCCTGATCGGCCAGCTCGAAGCAGAACACTGCTGCTATCGGTTTCTCGTGACAGTAGTTTTTAGGCCTCCCGCCTCTGTCGTCCCTTGCCTTACGCCTAGTTAACCGAATGCGTTATCCGGTGTGGCGGCTCGACAGAGCGAGGCAAGTGCCGTCGTTGCCCGCGGTCCCGAGGCCTATATGGCCCTCCTGACCGTTTTTCACTCACGCGTAACTGTACACCCACGGTCATCGATTCTGTCCCTCGAAAATTTTCACAAACTCTGAAGTGATCACTTTTCTACATTAATGCTCATAATCCATGCACGATTAACGAAACGAAATCGTGCATGGACTATAAGCATTAATGTAGAAAAGTGATCACTTCAGAGTTTGTAAAAATTTCCGAGGGACAGAATCGATGACCGTGGGTGTACGACCCGCGGGCCCTCTGGTGGTGCTCCGCGAGTAGTTAGCGCGGCGCGGTACTCGGGCGCCTGTGCCGCCTACCGGTGGCGCGTGACAGGTGCGCGGCGCGTGCGCGCAGCCGCGGACTCCCGCTGCCTGCCGGCGCGGGCGACGCTTTGTGTGTGTGGCGCTTTGAGTCGTCACAAATTAATTAATTTTGATAGTTTTATGTATATATAGAATAATTTCATTTACGAAGAAATATTTTGTATTTGGTAGGCTGCGTTCGGAGAACGTGCTCTCATATTTTTGTTGCTATGCAACAAAAATTGTTTCAAACAAGTAACCTATTCATACTTAATTGTAAAGTCGTATTAGAGTTTGCAAAGTCGTATTAGAGTTGATTATAATAGACGAAACATTAATCGGCATTTTTACTTGTGTTTCATTTAAGTGTTATTTGTTTAAGTCATACAAAACATATTTTTTCTTTTGCTATTCTTGATAAAGTGTGTTATATAGTGAATTGGACAGTGATACGAAGTGATACAAAGTTATTAATTAATATAATTGTTATTTACTATTTTAATTTTTTTGATAAAAATTTTTTATAACTGCATTATAATTCTTCTGAATTTTCTATATAAATTTGAGAATTTTTACAATTTCTACATAGTTTTATAACTTTAGAAAATTTATCAGATTTTTTATACAATTTTTATACAAATTAAGATATTTTTCAGAAATGATAAGAAAATCTATAGTTTTTCTAGAATTGTTTATGTATGTAAATATTAACTAAAATATTCTAAGATTTCTCATTTTATATAACTTTCAAAGAAAACTTATAAAAGTGATAAATGTTTAAAGTAATCTTTTGAAAATTTTTATAAAGGAGGAAAGTCTATAAGGCTGATGTTCAGTCCTATCTAAATCTTATTCTAAAGTATCGGAAATTTTATTATATTACTAAACTTAGGTGATTTTAGCCTAAGCGAACATATTTTGACGCCTGTATGTTGTAAATTGCATAATCTTTTGAAATCAATTTTGTGTTTTCTTTAATTAATTAATTCTTTAATGAACTGGTTTTAATGTCCTTATTTAAATTTTTTTCTATATCTTTTATAAAATAATGTTTTAAACAAAAGTTGTATGGTCTGAAAGAGGATGAATAATGATACAATTTCTAAAATAATTAATTTTTCAAGATCACATGGAAGTAATCTTTTTTAAGAAATTATATGATTTTTTTACATAATATAATTTTTCTGGTTATTCTTTATATGAAAGTATTAGATCAAAATTATAAAAAATCAATAATTAACGAGATATTTTACTTTACGCTAGCATATTTTGACATAAAAAAATATATAAAATATATTTACAAAATATGCAACATTAAAAAATATATATATATGTATAATATATATCTAATAATATTTTATAATCGTACCTTAATATTTTTATGCACAAAATAATGTGATAAATCAATTGATGTCAATTGATGAAAGAAAGCACAAAATGCTTTTCAAAAAATTTAGGCAATTTACAAAAGAATAAACATACGTTAAAAGGATAAACATACGTTAAAATCTATTTAGGCTAAAATTATTTGATTTTGACAGTTCTTATAATAATAGAACTTTATAATTTTTTACCGTAAAATTTATATAGTCAAAATAGACTGGCTTTATAAACATTTCCTCTTTTAAATAGGAAAAATTTTTTAAAATAACGAGATGTGAGAATTTTTTTCACTAGAGTCATCACTAGGCATTACTTACTGCAAATTACTGTTGGCTGCACAAAAAGGAAAATTTTGATTTCATAATTATGAAACCTTATTTATTAAAACATTCTATTTCGCGAAAATGCGTACATAAATTAAGCATAAGACAACGTAAAAGAATTACATTGGAAATTAGAAATAATTTTCGATCTGAAGACAATTCATTGAATTTTGTTAAACAATCTGATGCACAAAATAATATTCGAGATATAACGGATGTATTACATGCAGAAAGTAGTTCATCTACAGCCAATCTACAAACAGAAAATAATGTTTGTAGCAATATGCATGTCGAAAATTCAGAAAATAATAATGATGTTATTTTTTCTTCTGATAATGCTTCTGATAGTGCTTCTGATGGCGCTTCCTCTTTTCTCAGTACTTCCTTAACCGAGTCATTTCGGGAAAGATTGGCATCATGTTTTGTTGTAAATAATTTGAATCATATTCAATGTAATAATATTCTGTCCCTTCTTCGCACACATCCTTGTTTTTATAATCTGCCTAAAGATACTAGGACACTTTTAAGTACTCCACGAGATAAAGTTATTGTATCTAAAATACATCCGGGTGAATACATCCATTTTGATTTAGAACCGCAAATTCTTAAAGTGCTTTTGCATATTCCAGTTGCGTCTCTCCCAAATCAAATAGAAATTGATTTCAATACTGATGGGTGTAACTTAGATAAATTAGGAACCGTGCATATTTGGCCGATTCAATGTATGCTTGCAAATATAAGACATAAACCAATAATAGTAGGGATATACAAAGGTCCTACAAAACCAAATGATCCAAATTTATTTTTTGAACAGTTTGTTGCAAACATTAACAGAATATTGATTAATGGTATAAATATTAATGGAAAAAAATTATCTGTACGTCTAAGATGTTTTATAGCACCAGCGCGTGCTTTCGTTCTTAATCATAGAAGTCATATGTCTAGTAAACCTTGTTCAAAATGTAAAGTCTCTGGTGTTCGATGTGAAGGGCGCAATATTTTTTTAGGTGTCAATCATTCTTTACGAACTGATAAGGAATATGTTAGATGTTTGGATGAAGATCACCATAAAGATGGCAAAAGTCCTCTATCAACATTACCGATAGGGATGGTTTCGCAAGTGCCCTTTGAATACATGCACCTCGTATGTTTGGGTGTTCAAAAAAAGTTNTTCTCCGCATGGTTATACGGAAAATATTCACGCTTAACCAAATTATCGGCAAGATCAATTTCTATTATGTCGGTACGATTAGAAGCACTCGCAGCATATTGTCCATCCGATTTCGCCAGACGACCTAAATCACTCGAGACATGCTCAAAAT
>NW_012026795.1:888513-889462 GCF_000956235.1 Wasmannia auropunctata | reverse complement strand
TATAGATTTAACAGTGTATATATTATTAATTTATTAATTTATTTGTAAACATTTAACAGCATTTTTTAACAACATTTTAACATTTTAAAATAAATAACAGAACATATAGTAAAACTATTTTTTTAAGAAATAAAAATTAATTATTAATTTCTTCCTCTTCCTCTTCCTCTTTCTCCGAAATAGTGTTTGTTATTGTTGTCGCACATGTTGAACAAAAAATTAAAAAATCTTCTTGCCCTTTGGCGTTGTCCGCTTCTCCTGCCTCTCGGTCTCCATCTTACGAAACAAATATTATATTAAGTACTTAAAAGTATATGCAATAAGAATTTAAAAAAAGCTACAAAAACTTTATACATAAAAGTATTATATATTATGTAACTTACGTTGAGAAGCATCGATATTGGCGGCATGCGGAGCAGCAGCGGTAGAATCGCGCGGAAAAGCAGCGACGGCGGCGATGGTATTGGCGGAGGCGGTGCGCGCGGCGGCGGCAGCATGCGGAGGAGTAGCGGCGGTAGCGATACGCGAAGGAGCGGCGGCGGCGCGGGCGGCGGCATGCGGAGGAGCAGCGATGGAAATGACCTCCGTAAAATTTTGTAGCCGTCTTGAACTTGCAGGGCAGTAGGCAAGAGACTTGAACAAGTCTCCATATATATATTTCCATCATATATATTTCCATCCAAATCCACATTCTCTAAGTCTATATCCAGTATCTGAAATTGAAAAAATGTACATATGTATAATAAAATTTTAAATAGAATTAAAAAAAAAAATTGAAAAAATGTACATATGTATAATAAAATTTTAAATAGAATTTAAATTTAAAAAATATTTGTAAATATTACAAATACTTACGTCTTGTTCTTGCGTCATTTTGATGAGCAGCAATTACTAACACTTAAATGATTTAAAAGTTCTGATCCGTAAATGATTTAAAAGTTGAAACATG
>NW_012026795.1:886480-888493 GCF_000956235.1 Wasmannia auropunctata | reverse complement strand
TTAATTTGGATAAAAGATGCACCAATAATTAATGTATCGTCTAATGAGGATATTGCATCTTTTATTTTAAAATATATTACTTGTCAAGTAACAATTTTATAAATAATAATGTGTTTATTTTTAGAAGGTTTAAATTCTATTATAATTTAACAAGAAGCAGTGAGATCCCATAAAAAATCTTTTTAAAAAAAGAAAGAATATACGCCAAGTACCTAAAAAAATGTGTTGATCAAAAATAGTCGTGAAATCAATAAAATTAACCAAGCACCTCATTATTAAAAAAAGACCTCAAAAAAGCTTATTTATGAAAAATATTCAAAAATTGAAAAATGGAAAAGTGATAAACTAGATTATAATAAAGAAAAACTTGGCGTGCCCGGGTCGTTTTAAAATGCAATATTCCACATGTTTTATAGTATATAAATTATTTGCAGATATATACAAACATGAAACTAATAGTCAGACAAAATACCTGGGTCGCATGAAAACGCAATGTTCTACAGCCAATGATTTATAGTATATGAAAAATTTGTAATACAAATAAATATACAGATATAAAAACATTATTACATACAATAGTTGCGGATATACACAAACATGAATGCAATAGTTAGATAAAAAAGCATGTACATATCCATATATATATATATTGAAATCATTTTTATATAAATTTACATATTGTTTAATACAGAAATGCAATTAATGCGACCCGGGCACGCCAAGTTTTTTCTTCATTATAATCTAGTTTATCACTTTTCCATTTTTCAATTTTTGAATATTTTTCATAAATAAGCTTTTTTGAGGTCTTTTTTTAATAATGAGGTACTTGGTTAATTTTATTGATTTCACGATTATTTTTGATCAACACATTTTTTTAGGTACTTGGCGTATATTCTTTCTTTTTTAAAAAAGATTTTTTATGGTTTTTTTATCTGCTCCTTTTACTTTCGCACTATCAGTCGTGTGATTTATAAATATAAAAGAGGAAATTGAATAAATTTTAAATTAAATATCTTGTTAAAATAACGTTCGTAAAATAATATTACGACAAAATAAATCATAACATTATGCGTTAAACAATGCATAATATGAAATGAGTTCCAAATGTGGTCACAATTTTCTTTACAATTTATCCTGTTGGAGAATGTCACTTTCTGTCTTTCTGTTATGTATGAAATAATTACAGTGAGCACAGTTATTATATAAAAGTCTGTGATTATTACACATATTAATAGTACTTATAATATCTTTTATTACAGAAATATGGAGCAAACACTTCCAACTACTTCTACTCATACAATGGAGCCTACAATGTCTACAATGTCATACATATCACATACTGTATCACATATTCCATCAGAGATACAATTACCAAATCCAACTACCAATGCTGTTGCGAATTTTGTAAATGATAATTACAATGGAAACGAGTGTATGAATTTTGCAACTAACTACCGGAATAATGAAATGAGAGATGCAGAACAGCAACAATCTCAAAATAATATAAATATTCGGTGAGTAAAATTATTGATATCATATATTATTTCTTGCTATGATATTTTGATTCGCAAATTTCGGGTCACCCTGTATATGTATATATATATTTAATAATACATATAACAATTTTCAGAGACGGTATGAGTACTATAAATAAACAGTTAGATGACGTAAAAACTATACTAAAGTAAGCTTGATATATTAATATTTAATATTAATTAGTGTGTTTATATATTGTATATAATATACAGGGTGATCCAGGTCACCCGGAGAAGCCGGCATCTACGTATTTCTCATGAAAAACTGAGTCGAAAATGTTAATAGCAAAATGTTGAGGTGTCAATGGTTTTTGAATAGTGAGCTATTGAAACTGTCCAACCATAAGGCATTAAGAGCGCGCCGTCAGGTGCGGCGCATTAAATCGACGATCGGTCGGCGCGCGACGGGTACGGTAATATTGATTTTGTTTATTAATTTATTCGTTT
The DNA here is from genome assembly GCF_000956235.1 of Wasmannia auropunctata. NCBI lineage: Eukaryota > Metazoa > Arthropoda > Insecta > Hymenoptera > Formicidae > Wasmannia > Wasmannia auropunctata. The sequence continues at coordinate 886,511 of NW_012026795.1, read as the reverse complement.
CTAAATTAAATTAATTAATTAATTTAATCGT
>NW_012026795.1:885809-886460 GCF_000956235.1 Wasmannia auropunctata | reverse complement strand
CACACACTTGTAGCGATTGTAGCGACCCGAACGAATCATTGAAACCTTGACGGGCGTGTGAACAACAACTCACCAAAATTTCATCGCAATCGGATGAATGGTTTACGAACGCATACGGGACAAACAAACATTCATTTTTATATACAGGGTGGACCATTTTAATCCATCCAGTCGAATATCTCGAAAATCAAGCCCGGGAGAGAAAAATTTTTCAGACAAAAGTTGTTTGGTTTCGAAAGGACCATAAGATGGTACTATTGGTTTGACCTTGAAGAATTATTTGAAAGTTACATAAATGTCACCTCAATTTTTTTAAACGGTATCCCCTATTTTTATTACATATTCTTGTAGCTGACCTCGAGCGCTTTCCAAAACACTATAATCAAATGTTTCTTCATTGAATACTTTTCGAGTTATAAACTCCAAAATTACAACTTTGGAGCTTTATAACTCGAAAAGTATTCAATGAAGAAACATTTGATTATACTGTTTTGGAAAGCTTTTGAGGTCAGCTACAAGAATATGTAGTAAAAAATAGGGAATGCCATTTAAAAAAATTGAGGTAACTCATGTGACTTTCAAATAATTCTTCAAGATCAAACCAATGGTACCATCTTATGGTCTCTTGTAGCTAACCTCGAGAGCTTTCCA
>NW_012026795.1:885123-885789 GCF_000956235.1 Wasmannia auropunctata | reverse complement strand
TATTTTTTTCTCGTAAACTAGAACATTTTTCGCGTATTTTGAAAAAAAAGCAGTCAGCTAGCATTATTATTAACAGAGCTATGAATTTTTGAAAAATAAAGCAGTCTAATTTTTAATTGTTTATATCTCGATTAATTTTGCAATAAGAAAAAAATCCTTTGGCACAAAATTCTATCTCCCAAAGTACTACCTTTGTGCAAAATTAGAAAAATTTCTGAGAGATGACTGATCCGCTTCACGTGGAATGGCCCATATATATATTTAATAATACATATAACAATTTTCAGAGACGGTATGAATACTATAATTAAACAGTTAGATGACGTAAAAACTACACAAAAGTAAGCTTGATATATTAATATTTAATATTAATTAATGTGTTTATATATTGTATATAATATATATATATATGTATATACACTACGCAAAAAAATTAGGGGAGCACTTTAAAAACTGCAAATTTTGTCGATTTTCAGAAACCAATATCTCGGCTTCCAGGAATCGCAGGACATTGTTCCTTAGCGCGTTTTGAAGGGTAAGGCCTCTACTTTAAAATGGCCTAAGTGAGATTTTTCGTCCCAATAAACTGTTTTTTTTCACAAAAACCAAAGCAGAGAGTGTTTGAGTCTTAAAAATGTTATGACATTGCAGCCTTTCATGGGCAAA
>NW_012026795.1:884656-885103 GCF_000956235.1 Wasmannia auropunctata | reverse complement strand
TATAATACTTTTATGTATAATTTTTAAATTCTTATTGCATATACTTTTAAGTACTTAATATTATAATATAATATTTGTTTCGTAGGATGGAGACCGAGAGGCAAGAGAAGCGGACAACGCCAAAGGGCAAGAAGATTTTTTAATTTTTGTTCAACATGTGCGACAACAAACACTATTTCGGAGAAAGAGGAAGAGAAAGAGGAAGAAATTAATAATTTATTTTTATTTCTTAAAAAAATAGTTTTACTATGTTCTGTTATTTATTTTAAAATTTTAAAATGATAAAAAATGTTGTTAAATATTTACAAATAAATTAATAAATTAATAATATATACACTGTTAAATCTATATAATAAATTTCAATATATCGTAATTCGACAGAGAAATATAATTATATTATATTATATACACTGTTAAATCTATAGTGTCAACCTAAATCTATAGTGT
>NW_012026795.1:884231-884636 GCF_000956235.1 Wasmannia auropunctata | reverse complement strand
TGATGTACCCTTCTGATAAACTAATTCATATAAGTAAAATTGTTGAAAAATGTTTTAATGATTTTCATGGGTGATTACTTTTCTCAAGAGGATTACGTAATACAAAAAGTGATTGCTCTTGTCAAAGAAAATACAGAATATTATCCATATATTCCAGAAGAGCTTATTTGGTGCAAACTCGAACTTATATAAGAGTTCGAGAGATCAATAAAAAGCAATACGTGCAAAACGAAGAAAGAAAGAAGAAGAAAAAAATGAAAAAAATCATTTCTAGTTCTACAAAAAAAGGGGGGAATAAATAATGTACATTGTAAATTATAAACAAAAAATAAAGTATTGCATGCGTAAATTATACTCCAAATTTCATGTATATTTATTAAAGAGTTCCTTTTCTATTAGCAAAAA
>NW_012026795.1:883633-884211 GCF_000956235.1 Wasmannia auropunctata | reverse complement strand
TTTTGGTTGATTCTTTTAATTATGCCTTATGTCTTATGCGTTATTATACAGCGTTATGCAAAAGTGTACGTATATTCTGACCCTAACACTCAAGTTGAGAATAATACTTAAGTTGAGGATTACACTCAGAATGAGAGTTACACTCAGATTGGGTGTTCGAAATGACACTCAAATGAGTGTTATTTTGAGTATTCTTAAGTGTTTTTTTTTAGTGTAAACACTCAAATTTTGGGTGTTTTTTCCGTAAGGGTATGACGCGTCTTTGTGGAAAATTTCTTCTCGCGGGAGCGTGCAGTTCCTCGATCAGCTGCTGCTTTTCGAAACTTTTCTTTTTCGGCATGTTCGAGTCTTTTCTATTCAGCGCGATGATGCGTTTCTTGAATCGACTTTCGAAGCTCGTTAATCAGCATTTGCATATTATTTTGAAGCGCGGTAATCTTTCTCTCGATTTCGTCCTGTCGATCTTTCAAAACTTGTACTGTCTGTTGCACGAAACGTTTGTTGGCGACATCGCTATCATCTACTGGCAGTGCTACACCTGTCTCTTATACACATCTCTGAGCGGGCTGGCAAGGCAG
>NW_012026795.1:878649-879552 GCF_000956235.1 Wasmannia auropunctata | reverse complement strand
GTAGTTTGACAGGCTGTTCGATAGGCGGTTGGACAGATCAGGGGTATCAGTTCGACAGGCGGTTCGACAGATCAGCTGTATCAGTTCGACAGATCGGTAGTATCGGTTCAACAGATCAGCTGTATCGGTTCGGCGGTATCGGATCGATTGGCGGTTCCGTAAAAGCGTTTTTATAGTTAAAACTGTTTCAATTTCATTTATATTCTTTATAGCCGCTATCATTTCGGAGAGCGTGTGTGTGATATAACATATGTATCAATATCATCCTCACGACATTACCAGGTAGGAGAGATAATTATTTCTTTGGCTTGCATTTTTACTCGCGGGTTCCCGTGGAGCCTTGAGTCAGTCGATGTTGAGTCGTTACAGTCTCGACAGTCAAGTTGTACAGTTGTGACACCAAATTTTTAAAGATTAAACATGAAGTGCATAAACTGTAATAAATATTTTGTACCCAGTACCTGCGACTGGTGCTGTCGCATGTACTGGTTGCGTACGGCCAGACGCCTTGCTGCCTCAAAATACGAGGATAAGTTTTTTTGGACCCTAGCGAGGGCGAGGACGCCTCCGGGGAGCCCGCGGGAGGACCCGCAGATGAACTCGCGCGGGGTGGAGGCGTCGGATGACGGTGGTGCAAGGGTAAGCTCGCAGGAGGACAGCCCACAGGCACCGGCGAGCCCGTGCGAGGAGGCACCTTTGCGCGTCATCCTCGACGTGGCGTCGGATACGAGGACCGTTTGCTTCTACAATAAATGTGAGTATTTTTTGCTAGCTATTCTTCCTTCTTTCTGTTTCTCCTTGCAATTTTTTAAATTGCTTCCCTTTATGTCTGTTGCAGATGGCAACGGGCTGGCGCGGTGGAGTGGGCTTAACACTACATATTCTTTTTCTATAATATAAATT
>NW_012026795.1:875482-876653 GCF_000956235.1 Wasmannia auropunctata | reverse complement strand
TAATCTGAGATCCCTGGCAAAATAAAGTTCTGCAGGAGTTACACCTGTTGTTTCATGTTTAGAAGATCTGTATGCTAATAGGTACAGTGGGACCCAACGGTCCCAATCTCTCTGATTCTCTGAAATAAATTTTGCTAAATAATTCAATATTGTTTGATGTTGCCGTTCTACTTGCCCGTCCGATTGAGGATGCAGGGCAGTTGTCCTTGTTTTCTTAATTCCAAGTAGGTTTGACAACTCTCGAAAAATTTTCGACTCAAAGTTCTTTCCTTGGTCTGTATGAACTTCTAAAGGAACTCCATGTCTAGAAATAACTTGATTTAAAAAAACATTTGAAATTGTTTTTGCCCTAATATTCTTTACTGGAAAGGCCTCCACCCATTTGGTGAAGCAATCCACAATTACTAGCAAATATTTATTCCCGGATGTGATTGTCGGTAAAGGACCAAGAATGTCCATCTGTACCCTTTCGAATGGAGTACCGACATTATAAATCTGTAATGGAGATTTTCCTTTCCCAGCTGGACCTTTCTTTGCAATACAAATTTTGCAAGATTTGCACCAGTCTTCCACATCTTGTTTGCAAGTCGCCCAGTAAAATCGTTTCCGAACTTTTTCTAAAGTTTTATTAATCCCAAAATGTCCTCCCGTAGATGAATCATGAGCCTCTTCTAATATGTGTTTGATTTGTTTCTTGGGTACGATTAGTTGATAAATTTCTTTTTTAAAATTTGGAGCTTCCCATCTTTTATAAAGAATACCGTTTTTCACTTTCAGAGAATCCCAATACGACCAATAGACTTTTGTAGCGGCATCTCTTGCAGCGATTTCTTGCCAAGGGGGACGCAGTCCTGTTTCTTTCGCTGAAAGAATGAAAGAAACGCCCGGATCCTCCAATTGCATCTTTCGCCATTCTTTAGAATTCTCTTCTGAAAGAATTATTCGAGCAATGGAATTTTCTTGTTTCGAAAATTCCTTCAGCTCTACTTTGACGCAATACTGGCAATTGGAATCCGCACATGGGCGTCTAGACAGTCCATCAGCGTTCTTATGAGAAAGACCCTTCCGATGAACTACTTCAAAATCATGTTGTTGGAGTCTTTCTATCCATCGTGCTAATTGTCCTTCCAAGTCTTTGAAAGACATTAACCACCTAAGTGAAACATGATCC
>NW_012026795.1:868706-870665 GCF_000956235.1 Wasmannia auropunctata | reverse complement strand
TCCTGTGATAAGACCGCGCCAATTCCAAAATTTGACGCGTCCGTGTCAAGAATAAATTTTCCTTCCTCCTTTGGAAAAGAAAGTACCAGAGACGAAGTCAAAGCTTGTTTTAAATTATCAAATGAATCCTGACATTGTTTATTCCAAACAAATTTAATTTGATTTTCTGTAAGAGCATAAAGTGGTTTAGCAATTGAAGAAAACCCTTTTACAAATTTCCGGTAATAAGAGCAAAAACCCAAGAAACTTCGTAAATGTTTTTTATTTTGAGGAATTGGCCAGTCCTTCACAGCAGCGATTTTTTCAGGATCTGTAGTAATACCTTTTTCCGAAACTACATGACCCAAATATTTAACCTCTCGACCGAAAAGAGTACATTTTTTAGGATTAATTTTTAAATTTACTTCCCGCAAACGCAAAAATATTTTTTTTAAATTCATTATCATTTCTTCGAAACTTTTACTGAAAATAATTACATCGTCCAAATATACTAAGCAAATTTTCGATAGAAATTTCCGTAGAATTTGTTCCATCATTCGTTCAAATGTAGCGGGAGCATTACAAAGTCCAAATGGCATAACCGTAAATTGCCATAAACCGTTGCCAATAGAAAAAGCTGTCTTCTGTTTATCCCTTGGACAGATTTTTATCTGCCAGTAACCGCTCTTTAAATCAAGGGTGGAAAACCAAGAGTTACCGGTTAATTGGTCGAGTATGTCGTCTATCCTCGGTAAGGGATAGGAATCTTTTATCGTGATCGCATTCAACTTGCGATAATCAACACAAAATCTTATACTTCCGTCTTTCTTTTTAACAAGAACAGCAGGTGATATCCAGGGACTCGAGGATTCCTCAATTATTCCATGCTTTCTCATTTCCTCAATTATTTCATTTACTTCCTCACGCATTTTAATAGGAATACGTCGCGGTGCCTGTTTAATGGGGGAAGAATTCTCCACATTAATAATGTGTTCTCCAATTTTACAATTTCCAGCAACAACATCTTCAGAAAATACATCTTCAAACTCTTTAAGAAATTCAGCAAAAATTTTCTTTTGAGGCTCATTGAGATCTTTACTATTCTCTTGAAACAGGGACCTTAAATTTATAGGAATATTGAAAGATTCCTCTACACGAAAACATTTAACATCATTTTTCCATTCAGAAATTTTATTATAAAAAGCAAAATCAAATATATTTTCTAAATTAACATTTTTAAGAAAATCAGTTCCCAGAATACAATCATCACTAATATCAGCTACTAACATTGGGATTTTGACAAAATAATCTCCAAGTCGAACTTTTACTAATACTTTGTATTTAATTAAAATCTTCTCTCTCGTAGGATACTTTAAATTACAATTACTAATTTCAATTTTTGGCTTATTTATTTCTACTAAATTACTTTTCAAAATTGAAACATCGGAGCCCGTATCGATTCTAAATACACAATGTTTATCATCGACTTTACCAGCGTAACAGAATTGATTTAAATTATGCTTAATTCTACTTGTCCTGAAAGAATTGCCAAATTTATTATTATTAATTTTCGGGGTTCTATTTATTCTAGCCGAACTCACCCCGCTAAGTTCGACTATTCCTTGTTTCCCACGCCGGGACACTCAGAACGGAAATGTCCCACTTTTCCACATTGCCAACATTCGCCTCGATTGCTATTTCCAGTCTTTTGATAATTGATATTATTTTCTCTTCTTCTTCCAAATTTATTTTTATTAAATTTTTCGGCTTTTTCCCCATTCTTATTTTCTCTAACAACATCCCCCTCCCCGAAATTTTTACTTTGACCCAACTCTTTTCTATTTGTAAAGATATGTATTGGCGATTCTCCCGAAGGGGAATCGACAGGAGTGGTGTGAAATAAACTACGCTGAAGCTCGTTTGCAGTTTATGGTGTCGTTTATTGCTTAAGAAGCAGAATGCTAACGCGACTAGAAATTA
>NW_012026795.1:866174-866832 GCF_000956235.1 Wasmannia auropunctata | reverse complement strand
GTACGTATAATAATAATACAACGATTAACAGTTACCATAGGCTGTAATACACTCAGTGATCCTCCGGCAGTAGTTTTTATACGGTAGTAATATTCGCAGGGATACCTGCAGGTTTGTAATAACTGCTGTGTGATCTGCCGACAGTAATTATTACACCAGCAGTAATACCTCCAGTAATAACCACAAGTGTGTAATATTTGTCATGTGATCCATCAGCAGTAACTACTACACGGGCAATAATACCTCCAGTAATAACTACACATCTGGCAGTCGGTCTTTTTCGTAAGGGTATTTTCAGTTTTGTTGCAATATAATGATAAATAATAAATCTCTTAATAATAAATATCTACGGAAACAATCAGTAAGAGTACTTAAAATTTGGTTGAAGGTTTTATTTTCTAACCAATCAGAATGTAAATAAACCTACCCGTATGTAAAGGAAAACGTCACGTAAGTATACAACAAAAAATACATTTTGGTTTTATTACTATCCTTTAATGCTTTATAAAATTGTACAGACAGTGTTGTTATAAAAACAAGAAAAACAGACAATAAAATTCATTGCTATTTATCAGGCATAGAATATTATTACTTTCATCTCATCTCTCGTAAATTATTGCAATGTTAAAGAATTTAAAATTAGATTGCTGACATAAAT
>NW_012026795.1:865318-866154 GCF_000956235.1 Wasmannia auropunctata | reverse complement strand
TTACAAACATGAATTATGAATATTATATAACACACCCGTAAAAATATCTGGTTTATATTATGAATAAATCAGTATCATGTTTTTCTTTACATACATATATCACGGTAGAAAATATTATTTTATACTCAGAACTTTTTTATGTTATATATTATATATTAATTATATATTAATTTTGGCCTGTTTGCAATTTGATGTTATTTGAAAAACTTTATTTTTAGATTTCCAAAATTTAAAAATAATATTTTATTCCTTCAGCAAATATGTTATATGATTAAAATCTGCAAAGATACACGGTAAATTATTTATACTAAATAATACGTAATACGAATACATACAAATAAAATGTCGCAGTAAAAGTTGTTGCGCTCCACAAACGCGAAACGTTATACACATACACATCGCTGCTCCGCCAAGTGAAGCTGTGTGAGAAAGACAGTCACCCGCGCGGAGTGACGAAAACGGCACTCGCGCAGAGTGAGAAGGAGAGAGTCTCGCGACGGGTAAACAATCGCGAGATCGTGACACGAAGTAACGTGCAGTGCAAGTAAAAACGTGAGTTTTACTTGAGTTTTACGTGAGTTTCAAGTGACTTTCAAGATTACAATTATATAATGAAGACTCCATCAAAAAGGGTTCCTCTAAATTTCCACAGACTCTCCAAAAGAAATCTGTTCAAGAAAATATGGGCAGAGATGTTGGTATCCATCATGTATTTCTAATGCAATCATACTTATAATCGTGCACAAGTGTAATAAGAAATAGATTTAGACAATCTTTAACATAATTCTACCGAAAGTTGCAATTTTTTCTGTGCTACCAAGATCGGAAGAGCACAC
>NW_012026795.1:856053-856571 GCF_000956235.1 Wasmannia auropunctata | reverse complement strand
TAGATCCCCGCAACGCCGATTTGACAAAACGACGTTTAGTAAATTGGCTTCAGCGTCGCCATTTTGTTAAAAAAATAATAAAAAATATTTTTTACTTCTAAAGACTTGTATCATTAAAATCTTAAAACGAATTTTTTGTTACTTTTATTGTTTCCCTAAAAAAAATTCCCAAAGTTACCGATTGATTTTTAGGCGGTCAAGGTGGTGTAACCCCTTAATGGAAGAAAAAAGAATAAACAGAGTGGGACTGATGGTTATTATGGACGAAAATCGCATCAAGCAGATATTCCACTTCACAGATTTGAAGAATTAAAACGACATCATTTACAAAAATTGACCGAAGATGCAACTAATTGAACAACAAATAGAACGCGAGACGAGAGACCAAAGTAATTGTGAGTTATGGCAATTACTGAGGAGAGATTTGTTGACAGCATCTAATTTCGGAGTCGTGTGTCGTAGGAGACCAACAACGTCTTGTGTACCGATCTGTAAAAAATATTTTGTTTCCTCCATCT
>NW_012026795.1:855708-856033 GCF_000956235.1 Wasmannia auropunctata | reverse complement strand
TATAAAGTTCTAAAGTCTCCAGATTTTCTGTAAAAAAAAATATACTTACAACTATTTACAAATTTAGTGATTGTTACACTTCAGAATTACTGACAATACTACATCTTTCATAGAAATTTACAAATTTCATAGAAATATATATTATCTTGTAAAATATGTTCAAAATATAATCTATTTCTTGTTACAAAAATTTGATAGAAAACTTATGAAATGTTACGAAAAAGTTTAAGATATTTTTAAGAAACATTCGCAATGAGATCCACTCTTTGGAATTTTTAACTGGATAAAATTGAAGCGGTAGTACAATATATATATTTATATATAT
>NW_012026795.1:854948-855688 GCF_000956235.1 Wasmannia auropunctata | reverse complement strand
TAACTAAAAATTATCGTTATAATAACGCCAGATTTAACGAAAAATTGGTACATTAAATGATATGAATAAAATCATTATTTGCATCGTTGAAATCGCTGTCACTTCATTAATTTACAAATTAAGTTATAATTGGACCCAATGCGAGTAACTTACGTTTGTCCGTAATACATTTGTATAATATATTGATAATTGGGAATAAATTAAAAATTGTCTTATTTAAAAAAAGATGAAATAACGAGATGCCCTCTTTATTTTTATTCGGACTTGAGACCCACAATGGTTGAGTTACATCTCTTATTTAGATGTATACACATATGCATTTTTACAGATTTACTATATGTATATGTGTAAATATCTACATAGGAGATGTAATTCAACCATTGTGGGTCTCAAGTCTGAATAAAAATGAAGAGGGCATCTCGTTTTTTCATCTTTTTTTAATAAGACAATTTTTAATTTATTCCCAATATTATATCAATATGTTACGGACAAACGTAAGTTTCTCGCATTGAGTGCAATTATAAATTAATTTGGAAATTATTAACGTGACAGCGATTTCAACGATGCAAATAAGGATTTTATTCATATTATTTAATGTATCAATATTTCGTAAAATCTGGCGTTTTTTAACCATAATTTTTAGTTATACGAAAAAAATACATAAAGAAATGTAAAAATAAAACAATCTAACGGTCACGACAACATTTAAATGTTGTTCCCTCCTTTCCTTTATGCTACAT
>NW_012026795.1:854148-854928 GCF_000956235.1 Wasmannia auropunctata | reverse complement strand
CAACTCCTTTTCGTTGTCGATGGCCTCGAGTCCTCTCTGCCAACGCTCCGTCGGTCCAGTGAGGTGCCGCGGCACATATAAGAGGTTCCAAGAAAAATTAATAAACGATACGCGATTTAAATTCGGGCCTCCCGGAGATCTCGGTCTCGCTCTTAACGACGCGGCTGTCGGTCCGGCAAAAGGGACGCGAACCCGCGCCTTGTGACGGCGGCGGGACGCTGCCTCGCCACAGCGGACTGCAGCGTCACAGTATGTATAACAGTAGTTAGCTATAAATGCCAGAAGCGTCTATTGTGACGGTACTTGTAGAATAAATATTAGGCGTCTATTCAGACAGCACTGATTAATAGACCAGAAGCGTCTGTTGTGATGGTACTGGTATAATAAATATCAGAAGCATCTTGGATGGTACTGATTGTAAAAAATGTCAAAAACGTCTATACAGACAATGTTAGTAAATGTTTGAAGTATTTATGGTTATATACTAATTAGTATATAACCATCAATATATATATATACTAATTAGTAGCAATAAAATACAATATAAAAAAACGAAAGATTGCGTTTTTGTTTTTGAAATTTTATATGTGATGTATATTTTGTATTAAATTAATTATTTAATATTTATTAATTTTATTATACATTTATATGTATAATTACTCTTTATGTATATTATTAATTATCTCTGTAGATAATTAAATTAATTTATTTATTAATTTTATTGTATATTAACATATATATATATTCTTTGCAGACAAATGAGGAAAAAGAATGAAGAAG
>NW_012026795.1:851654-852796 GCF_000956235.1 Wasmannia auropunctata | reverse complement strand
CAAACTTTTGGTCACATCCCAGAGATAGTGAAACCATAGACATTAACACGGCAATGACAGCTGGAACCGTAACGACTGGAATTGGTTATGCCCAATTGTAAGAGTTGTTGGCAGCTGCGAATATACCGTGTATGTCCGAGAGATCATATATAAAATATCGAGAATCATTAATCAATGATTTTGAAAAAACTGCCCTTACAAATATAAAAATGGCAGGCGATATTGAAAAGCAAATTGTTTTGGCAAAGAACGAAATTATCAACAGTGTTCCATATATAACCGTTGTAGGATGGTAGTTGGGCGAAAAGGTCGTATGGCACAACCTACGATTCACTTTCCGGTGTTGGAGCTATCATTGGTTACCGCACAAAGAAAGTTCTCTTCATCGGCATTCGCAATAAATTTTGTATGGTGTGTAATATAGCAGAACAAAAAGCCATCGAGCCAAGAGTTCATAAATGCTATACAAATTTCGACCGCAATGCATGCTCTACAAGAATGGAGAGTGATGCTATTGTTGAAGGTTTTAAAAATAGCATTGAAATGCATGGACTTATTTATAAAACGGTTATTGCCGATGGTGATAATAGCGTATATCAGTCCATTGTTCATAACAATCCATATTGGGAGCAAATGGCGAAAGTGCAAAAAATGGAATGCACAAATCATTTACTTCGTAATTTATGTAAAAAATTGAAAGCCATCGCAGAAACGACTGATCCAAAGATGCGCAGAAACCGTTTCTTTGTAAAGTACCGAAATATTGTAAAAAACAATATTAAAAAAATTCGGGCGGAAGTTGAAGAAGCAGCTGCTATGCGAAGGAAAGAGAACGAACCCAACCGTGTAGCTACGGAATTACAAAGAGATATTTTAAATATTGCAAGCCATATATTTGGTGAACATAAGCGATGTGAGGCTCGTGGGCGTACGTGCCAATTGAAGAAAGAGGCACTTAAGCACGCTCCCCACGAATTCTGCGGGCTAACTGGATGTCCTTGGGCATGATGGTAACCTCTTGGCGTGAATCGCGCAAAGATTAGTGTCCTCGAACAGTCCAACGAGGTAGGCCTCGCTCGCCTCCTGAAGAGCCATGACGGCCGAGCTCTGGAAACGGAGGTCGGTCTTGAAATCCTGCGCGA
>NW_012026795.1:845971-846440 GCF_000956235.1 Wasmannia auropunctata | reverse complement strand
ATATTTTCTCAATATTCAAAATCACATAACATGATTTTGAATTGCTTTAGTACGCTTCAAACAATGTACTGTAAATTATTTATTACTGTACATATATAAACAGTACATAATAAACATTTATTTATTATTAATTTTTGGTCTAACCGATTTGATAAATATATCGCACAGCATAAGTTCTTGCATTAGACTACAAACAATCGCAGAGAGCTATGCATATTTTTACACACACATATACAGGGTGATTCAGAACAACCCCTCGTCCTTGAAAAGACGTATTCTTGACTCAATTCTAAGACGATTTTTCCTTTACAAAAATTTTGTCCGAAGCTTAGTTTTCAAATTATAACGAGAAATAGTTAGCAAATTACGGGCCGTGTACGGATAGTAGACAGGGGCGGCGCAATTTACTGTCCGCCGGCAGGCGGTACGCGGGACCGTCGCGATGATCAGCTGACTACACGCGCGCATA
>NW_012026795.1:839877-845947 GCF_000956235.1 Wasmannia auropunctata | reverse complement strand
CGCTCAGAGATGTGTATAAGAGAGTGTATAATTTGTATGTGAATTGAGTTGAAATATTGAAGTGACACGGTTTGTAAAAAAAAAGAATTATCTAATTATTTGATCTGTGTCAGTGATAACTTGTGACGTTTGCATTAAAACTATTAAAAATTTATTAAAATAAACACTCATTACGTGGAAATCACATGGGAATTAATCCATCTTTTTCGAGAAGTCGACAAATCTTTCAAAAGGTAAGATATTGCGTGCGGCGTGCGTGCGTGCGTGCGTGCGTGCGTGCGTGCGTGCGTGTGTGTGTGTGTGTGAAAAAGAGAGAGAGAGAGAGAATGTAAACGCATGTTTATGCGCGCGTGTAGTCAGCTGATCATCGCGACGGTCCCGCGTACCGCCTGCCGGCGGACAGTAAGTTGCGCCGCCCCTGTCTACCATCCGTACGCGGCCCGTAATTTGCTAACTATTTCTCGTTATAATTTGAAAACTAAGCTTCGGACAAAATTTTTGTAAAGGAAAAATCGTCTTAGAATTGAGTCAAGAATACGTCTTTTCAAGGACGAGAGGTTGTTCTGAATCACCCTGTATATATATTATGCATGATTTATAACGTTCATAAAAAATAAAATGTTTTATTTTCAAATGAAAAAAAATAAACAGTTTAAACTTTAATTTTAAAAGTGACTTATTTAACATTATGTTTCCTTTCCTTAACACGAGATAAGTATAAGATCGGCCAGCCTCTCCTTTGGCGCCGGGACCTCGCCGGTCGGCTCTGGGATGAGTGGCGCCTGGACGGCAGCAACGGCCGATGATACAACCGGAACCTGTGTATATGTGAACGGTTGTAAGGTTAGGTTGTAACCGGACTTCGGTTCAACGCAACGAAAAGATCGGATTACGTGTATCACTTTATTCGGCTATCGGACAATGAATCACGAAGCCCTCAATATACGCAGGCCCTTCTGGCTTGTCTTCACGTGATTCTTATTACTTCTACTTTAATTCTCAAAAAGCTTGCAGCCGTCACCAACTTTACCGTCGGCTGCAACGGTCGCGATTGTGGTGCAGCGGAAGGAGTCGACTCCACAGATCGAGGAAAAAGAAAAGCCACAAAATGTGGATAAAGAAACAGACTATGGAGATATAGAGCTGCGGATTGCCCGGGCGATGGCGGGTATGCCAATCCCGGACATATTACCACCGGAAATAGAGAAGGTGGATGAACCAAAGATCGTGGAGGAGTAAACCAGAAAAAGACATTGTGTTATCATTTATTTAGTTTGCGTTTTATTGTACTTCATTTATTGCAAAGTTATTAATTTGTTAAGGCCACAAAGGGAACCGATAGTATCATTGATGCGAAATAATACATTGTTTTATATTTTTAGTTAGCAAAAGATTTGTGGTTCAAGGTTGTAAAGACCCGTTAGGGCATACGAATTTATATTAATTATATTACCATTTCTTTTGTATTTTACATATATAGGTTCAAGAAAAGATTCGATGTAAACCATAGCATAGATGCGCACATGAATGTGTATGGACAAATGAATGATCTAATAAAAGTATTATTACATTTACCTGATAAGAACAGCGATACGTAACCCAAAGTCGTTCCCTGAAACATAAAGAAAAAAGTTATAAGAGATAAAATCAATAGTTTAGTTTACATGCTTACCTTAAATAGAAAGTTGCAGCATCAGCTTGAAGAAATCCTAAAAAAAGAGAATATTATTATGATTTTACCACAATTAATGCTTCTTAAAATACTTACCATAGTTTCGATCCACAGAGATCCGATTCAGATTGAGTTGCCTCGGGAACCTGGAAGAAAATACCCACAATTAGTTACAATTTGAGTTCGTTATGTTAAATTATGTTTTCAATAAGATTAATCCACATTTGAGATACGATGGTGACCCGAGGAAAGGGGAAGCAGGAGATTAACCACAAATAAAGGGAACCACTTTGAGGGAAGCTTCGAGAACCTTCTCGAAGTTTTCTGGCGGGAAAACGCCATAATCCGACATGATTAGTTTCGGCCGACATATTTAGTTGTTACCAACAGCATGGGCTTCGGATGCCATGTTGAGTTGTGGCCGACATTTCCAGTGACCATTCGGGATGGCGCGAGATGCCGCGGAGTGATACCGCACCGTGGCACATATTTGCGAAGTCGTTTGACGATTGGTCGAGCCGATCACCCGACCGAAGGAAGGGATGGTATATAACCGGTTCGCGCGCCATTTCGTGGTCTTTTCCGCTTGGACCGTCTGTTCCGTTTAGATGGTCTTTTGGGTTTTCATTCACGTACTAAAAAACAGGACGCCCGTTGCGAAGTCCTGACGTGAGGAAAAGTCCCGCGTTACAGTGAAAGATTCTGAACGCGTAAATAATCGAACACGACGTTATTGAGTAAACCCGGTAATCACGCGAACAGTGAGCGTGATAAGATACGATTTTCTCGGCCGTTCTTTGACGTGAGAGTACGACGTGTGGTGAGACTCACTGCCGTCCTGGAAAACCGTCATGAACGCGAGCCGTGGTGCCTACGGCTGAGTCGTTATTTGGCCGACGACATTAGCGATAACGGCTGAGGCGAAGACGCGACCGCGATTCGCGGATCGTGCAAATTGCGTGCGTGCGAATGTTTGTGGGATGTGAATGTGTGTTGTGCGCTAATGAGACATATAATCAATAAACAAGATTAAAACGAATAAACAGTGAGTGAATTGAAAGCGCCCACACGATTCCCGCTACGTACCTGCATGCTATCGTGTCATACATCTATCCGGGGCGAAACTTCTGGATGCAAGCTGCGTGACATCACACCGAGGCATAAGAGGACCATCGGTGGCAGTCGCACCATCTTGACCTTCTTCGTGGGATACGGTAAAACGAAGTGGCGACCGAAGATTAAGCTGGAAAGAGGTAACAGAGATTCAGGGTAAGCGCGATTGTCGATAATAATTATAATTGGAAAAGCACGCTCAAGTAGGCTGACTTTCGACGGGCCTGCGTATAGGTGAGGTGCTTCGGGGAAGAAGCCGATAATAGCACGGGAAATAAATAAAAGGTGGAATTTACGGACGACGTAGAGTCAAAAGGGCTCATATAGATTGATTGTAGTTTACGTCGATTCAAGTCCGGTTACAAGCTTAATAGGCGAGTATCGACTTCAACAATTAATAAACCGTGTGTATTTTCATGTAATTAACTTACTCTTTCGGTCGCCACCTTGTTTAACCTCAGGAACAAGGAAGGTATTTTACTGGAAGCTGCCGTCGGACGTCCTTCCTTCGGATACGCTGCTCGGTCTTACGTCTTCCTCTGCTACTCGGAAAGCGATGTGAGATATGCGCAAGGCATGCAGGTACGAAGCAGGAACAATTAACCGGGTGAACGCGCTTTTAATTATCAAACAATGTTTATTATAAAACGATTATAAGATATATGCGCACTCGTTCACTCGCTCTGCATTCATACAAAGTGTCGGAATTAAAACGCTTTGCGTTTCGCGGACCGCGCGCGTTACAAGCAATTCACGACGGTTTGCAAATGATAATCGGAACCACGATTACTCAGCGGACTCGACGATTACATTCGCGATTAAAGAAAATTCGCTTCCGGACAAATATTTCCGACGCTCATCAATTTTTGCTATCTACGGCTGTCGGAATCTACGAGAATTACTAAGTTACGGTGAACCCAACTCGTTTAATTAATTACCTCAAAGGGTCTTCGCGTTTCTCGCGGAATTATTCGCGTCGCGTATCGCGATTCGCGTAATTCACTTAACGACGGCGGAATTAACGCGCGGCCAGGACTTCGTCTACCTCGATCGCCGTTCGAGAAACAAATGACCAAGAAAAAGGCGCGAAACTTCCGGACGTGCCGGGTGGCAACGCTCCTCCCTCGAGAAAGCAAAATATGGCCGTCTTTGATCAGCCAATAAACGAAAATTAGTATCATTACGCGGGATCCGCCCTTTTTGTAGGCGCGGATATTCTTACGCGCGTCTCGATGACGTCGCGTTCGATCAAACGCTTTTAGCGTTATGCGCTCAGTAGTCTGAGCGGCTCGAAGTCCCGACGTTCGTCACGCGGGCTCTCGGTTCTAGAAAGTCTTATGTCCCGCTGTTACCTCCGGAGTTAGTTTTTTATTCATTGTGGTGTGCGCTCGTGCGCATTAGCTCGCGTTTACCTCCGGATCGCGGTTGTTACCTCCGAGAGGCCGCGCTTACCTCCGGAGGACGGTCGTGACCTCCGGGTGTCGCATTGTGGCGGATTATGAGAGAATTACATCGAATGAAGTATAATGCTCGGAATTGTGACGAAATGTGGTACATTTGTCAGAAACAAACTAAGATTTATGCTATCAAAATATAATGTGACTAAATGTGGTACAAAAAACTCAAATGAATAACAATTACTTCTCCTCGCGTAAAATGTGGTACAAACTTTTTAAACGAACTAAAAATGCTTCTCTCAGAATCAAATGTAAATATGAACTGAATCAAACTAAAAACTTTTATCACATTATTTGTGATCAACTAATATTAATATTCTATTTTCAGGTAACCCTTTGACTTTCCTGTGGCAAAACTTAAAAGATGAGTATCTACTCATAAATTTGTGACTCAAATTGATTACTATTACTTTTTTTTTTATATTTCAGGTTCCTGTGACTCTTTCGCTGCGGAATGTGGTATGTATCATCGCAGGTAAGTATATTATTATAAATTGTGATTAACTTTTTATTATAACATTTTATTCTATTTTCGCAGGTACAATGTAAGAATCGACTAGTATCGAAAAGAATATAAACTGAAATGTATCCCGCTCATGCTCATTCATGCTTCTCACTCTGTGCGCTTACAATATACAAAATGTGTGGTAAGTATAGAAATTGAATACATAATATGTCTCTTGAGCCTAGATAATAAAATATAATTGAAATAAATAGATTAGTATCACAATCTTTCTTTTAACATAAAATTATAAGTATCAAACTGGTTCGAAATAACACATGCTCTTAGATATAAAGCTCTACCTTTCGGTATTACGAAATGAAATAAAATAAGCTTACAAACTATCACGATGACCCGGTAACAATAATCGCTCGATCGCGAACATAAGCCATTTGGCAAAAAACATGATTATAACTGACACAATAAAATAAAATATAAATACGCAGGTACATCGTATCACTCGTCCGATGGACATTTTAATCGAGCTGCTGGATCACAGCTTGCTCCCCTGTCGACGGTAGCTGCTCCACTAACTGCATCGATGGAATATGTTGTGCCACTACTGGCGCTGCTACTCGTGTTCCCGTAGTTGCCTGGATCTCGGCAACCAGCTTATCTAAGTCGTCTCCGCTATTGCTCAGCGTTAGGCCAGCCCCGGTTTCGTTCAGCGAACGGTCCGTTGAAACCTCTTCAAGTAGAGTCTCGATTGCTGGCCGTGGCGATGCCTCCGATCGTTGTACCTCAGAGCCGCCACAATTTGAAACCGGGAACTGGAACTATAGACATAATAATAAATAAGTAGTTTTTTGACAAAATTAATTTTATGTCAAAAATCGAGAAATATAAAAAATGAAAACTGACTATGGTCGACCTGACCCGAGATGATTTTTTATGTTTTTCGATTTCTGCAATAAAAATTTTTTTGAAAATTTTTTATGTCAAAAATCGAAAAATATAAAAAATGAAAAATGAGTGATCTGTAGAACTTGGGCACCTTTAGCAACCGAAGCCTTCGGCAGCTTCGGCTGAGCCCTCAACCACGTCAAGATAGTGCCCAATGAGAGGGGAAAAAATGTAACACTCGCAATGGTAAGTAAGGAGAATACATAGTAGAAATTGTAACAATGTCATATTCCATTTTAGGTATTTGAGGCAATACGTGGACAGGATTACACAGTTGGGAGGGCGAAGCCTCCCCCCCAACCAGAGGTCCAGGGGGCGGAGCCCCCTGGTCAAGGGTCCAGGGTGCGAAGCCCCCTGGTCGGGGATCCAAGGGGACGAAGCCTCCTGGTGGGAGTCCCAAGGGGGCGAAGCCCCCTGGTCAGG
>NW_012026795.1:839133-839789 GCF_000956235.1 Wasmannia auropunctata | reverse complement strand
ACTACAGTCATTGTAGATATACATGTGACCAGATGTATAAATAAAATTATGTCGTTGATAACAATGTCGATCTTTTCAGGTTCCTGCATCAGTTGTGAATCATGAATGTACAAACGTTATTCTCGCAACCAAGAATGGTAAGTAGAAAATGAGGTAAGTAAGGATAATACGTAGTAATAATGCAAACAATGTCATATTCGTTGACATGTATCTCACAGGTAATGCGAGAGGACTGATGTCGATCGCCGCGCTCAACCGGGAGTCTGTCGTCTCGCGCGCAATGGTATGAGTAACGATAATACGTAGTACAAAGAGTAACAATGTCATATTCCACATGAGATATCCGAGGCAATTGGATGTCCAGGACAGCCGCTCAATAGGAATCTGTTATCTCGCAATAATAAGTAAAGATAATATGTTGCAGAAATTGTAACAATGTTTCATTCTGTTTCAAGTATCCCAGGCAGGCAATTTCAGAGGAGGTATGTCGATGACCGCGCTCAACCGGGAGTCTCGCGCAATGGTAAGTAACGATAATACGTAGTAGAATTTTTAACAGTCATATTCCATTTCAGGTATCCCAGGCAATACGTCGACCGAATTACGCACCGTTTGAAGCTCCCCCGACCAGGGGTCTAGGGGTCCAGGGGGGCTTC
>NW_012026795.1:837505-838311 GCF_000956235.1 Wasmannia auropunctata | reverse complement strand
TACCATTTTGCAAAATTCGCAATCGTTAACGAGATATTAATTTTTGAAGATTGACGAATAAACGCGTATCCGTCCGGCCCACCGCTGAATGCAGGCGCGCAGCGGAATACGGCCGCCCCACCGCTGCTACGCGCGCGGGGATAAACAACGATGGCTACGGCAGCTACACACGAGCGGTGTGTAGCGCTGGCTTTCCGTTTTGATTCACGGTTGTCTTACGCCTTTTTTATTACAATCCTTTACATATTAATATGTATAACGCATAGGAAAATGTATTTTTCGTATGTATGTGTGTATGTGCGTATGTGTGTATGTGTATACGTGCGTGTGTTCATGCGTCGAAAAATAATTTTCTTTACATGTCATGAAAAGCGCTATCATTTCCACACCACCTTGCGGTAGATAGCATGGCGCGTTTTTTTTATGTGGTTCCCCAGCAGGCCTAATCCACCTCATAATTTAATTTAATTCAAAAATTGTTCGAAGTGCCGTCCTCGTTCTCGTAAGCAGAGTTCAGCCCTTCGAGTAATATTGCGCGTCGCGCGGTGCACCATTTCCGGCGTGATGGTAAGGAAAGCTTCGCGAATTGCATTTCGCATTTGAGCTTCTGTACCATCTCGCCCGTGCTCGACTAAATTTTTGATATGACCCCAAACAAAATAGTCGAGCACGTTAAGATCCGGCGACCGTGCCGGCCAGATGATTGGGCCACCTCGACCCATCCACCTGTCCGTAAAGCGCGTGTTTAATATCTCGCGTGCCTGCCGCGAAAAATGAGCAGGAGCCCCGTCATGTTGGAAAATAAG
>NW_012026795.1:836731-837452 GCF_000956235.1 Wasmannia auropunctata | reverse complement strand
AGAGAGAGAGAGAGAGAGAGATAGAGCGAGCAAGCGAACTGTGATTCCATATACATATTTGGATGGTCGGTATTTCTGAGAGGGTCGGTAACTTAAATCAGTGCCATCTAACGGTACGGTGGATAGTTGGACAAGATTGAAATTTTGCGAAGAAGAAGACGACGACGATGACGTATCTGAATGACATAAATCCGGCAAAAATACATGCGTTATTCAGCGTTTGTGTATGAAAGGCACTTATGGGTATTATTTTTGCATCATTATAATTGGAAAAATGTACATTTTTCTTAAAAATTAGCATTCATCGATATAATTTAATATTTAAAAAGAAATAATAATTTATTTTTGTAAAAGTGTTATCTGTCCAGTAAAGGATACACTGTAGCGTCTCTAGCATTAAAATCAGTATCAGTTTTAGTATCTTAATCATCATCAGTACTTTCAGTATCATCATGAATCATGAAATAATGAACGAAATACATATACTTGGCGGGAGCCGCTACCGCGTCTCCAGATTGTATATTATAAATATATTAATTTTTTAATTAAAGTAATAGTAATGTTTATATATCATATATTATATTATTTATGATATAAATTATGTACTATACTGTTATAAAAAAGTAATATTGTTTATAAATTTATTTTAGATAACTGAATGTACAATGGAAAGAGCTCTTGAAAGAACTCATTCATCACAAGATGTTTCGATCCTCAATCA
>NW_012026795.1:834675-836510 GCF_000956235.1 Wasmannia auropunctata | reverse complement strand
AAAAATACAACTTTCTTAAAAAAATTCTATATCGGAAAGTATTGCTCGTACGATCTTTAACAAAAAACCAAATTGTTCGTAATTTTGCCCTTTCTTTTTGATAAAGACTTTTATTTCGATACATTCAATACTTTCAGATATATTGTGGAAATTCGCATTTGTGGTCCATTTTTTGAAAGTGATGCGGGTGGCCAGGCATTTTAATATGTTAAATAACATCATTCCAAACAACTTTCAGCAAAAAAAATTGTATTTACAATTTTGTAATTCCGAAATTTATTTTTCCTGGATTAGACGTACGTATCGTTTCATCTGCGATCGACGCTAATTGAAATTCCCAATGTAACATTATTCCTTTAACGTTATTATTATGTTTTTTATTTAAATTAATTTTTGTTACTCTTTAAACTAAAAATGCTAACAATTTGTAATATAAACAAATTATTTTTGTTCTACAATTCATTTATAGTAGACTATAGTATATCATACTTCAATATTATAACTAAATCAAAAAACATAAACAAGTAGTATGATTTTTAATACTTAACTATTCTAGCGATTGCATTGCCGCTAGTCTAGCTGTAATAAACGAGAAATTCCGCGTAGAAATAAATCGCGTAGAAAAATAGGGATATATTACACTGAAGTGTTCCTGATCAATTATTCGGTGTAAGAAAAAAATATTAAACATAGAAACAAACACAGAGGACAATTTGACACAAAAAACGAAAAAGCGTAATGACTCGCGATGGTTTCTAAATCTCATTTATTTTATTGGTTTATATTACATATCTTTTCTCGTAAGTCAGTGATACATTGAATGTAATACGCGTCGGACAAATGTATCGAAAAATCACTGTAGGTTGTACAAGAAAAGATGTATATTCGTGAATAATAAATTGAGACTGTGATTGCAAAGACATTGCAATTTGTCTATTTTACTATCACAATTCGTTAATATTTCTAAATCTAATCAATGAGTCTAAAAAGAAAATTGCAATTTTCATTGCTTATTTCTAATTTTTCGTATTTTAAAATGAAATCAATGTTACTGATTGTAAATCGTTATGGATACATAATTGTTAGTATATTTAATTTAAAAAAACAAAAATAATGTTAAAAAAATTAACATTGCAAAGATTTAAACTGTAGTCAACCGCAAATCAAAATATGTAACACGTGCGCTCTAGATTGCGCAGCCACATCGATTTACTAGTTACTGTCGTAAAGTTCAAGTATTTCCTTTATACGTAGTTAGACACATATTCAATTCTCTTACTTTCCTTTCTCTCTCTTTCTTTCTCTTTTGATCTATTGCAATGAGATTTCGGATCACATTGCCAAATTAGCAATGTGATTAGCGTGCATTGTCGAGTGTTATCTCAATGTATTTCCCTACTTTATCCTATAAACAATTCTGTAATATTGTATCGATAAATATTTATTAAATTAAATTTGTAAAAATAAACTTTTGCAGATCAAAATATAATTGCTTTTTTCTTGAGAATTATTATAATTTTTACATTACGACAAATAAAAATTACGTCAATAAAATCCCTTTTTATAATAAATGTCAATTAGGCTAGCTTGTTTACTTTTTGTTTAACTTTTTTGAATAAAATATCAAAATGCCAAAAATATTTATTATTAATTATATATATATAGGTATATATACAATTGTAAAAAATTGAATAAAAAAATACATATTTACTAACAACGGATTTTTATATTTATGCATTTTCATATTTACATATTTTATTAAAAATATTTACATATATAATAAATTTATTAATGTAAAAGTTGAGAAATACAGATCGGAAGAGCACACGTCTGAA
>NW_012026795.1:833525-834655 GCF_000956235.1 Wasmannia auropunctata | reverse complement strand
GATTGTAATAAAAAAGGCGTGGGACAACCGTGAAACAAAACGGAAAGCCAGCGCTACACATTGCTCGTGTGTAGCTGCCGTAGCCATCGTTGTTTATCTCCGCGCGCGTAGCAACGGCCAGCGGTGGGACGGCCGTATTCCGCTGCGCGCCTGCATTCAGCGGTGGGCCGGACGGATACGCGTTTATTCGTCAATCTTCAAAAATTAATATCTCGTTAACGATTGCGAATTTTGCAAATTGGTACAGGACTTTTCTGTTCAGTTTAATCTGCTCTACCAGCCCACGAGATTTTAGGCGGTTATTATTGGACACCCTGTATAGTATGACGTGTTTAAAAAATAAAACGTCTGTCATATCAATGAAATAAAGTGATACATAAAAAAAGTGCGCGAAATTTAGAATATGTACATTTATAATTTAATTATATTATTTGTAATATATTATACCTGATAATTTTAATGCAAAATATGAAAGAAATTGAAAATATACTAGTCATAGATAACATATAATAGTATAACAAAAGATATTCAAAAATTATATAAATTTTCACTTTTTCTATCACAGTGCATTATGCTTTGAAATATTCGATTGATATGACAAATGTTCTAATCCTTCAATCAACTTTAGCATTAAATTTTTGTTTTTGAATTACGATTATCAATATAAATATTCTAAAGGTTATATTAAAAATTGAAGTTTTAATATGTGCATATTAAGTTAGGTTTTATGATGATTTATTACGTGTATATAAATAAGAAAAAGTCATATTTTATAAAGATAGACATATCATTTAACTAGCATTTTAGTGAGAAATGATTAAATGGAATACTTTATAGGTCGGGAGCATATGAAATGCGGCATAAGCATAGCATAAGACGGCTAGACCAATGAGAATCCTATATAAATCAGTATGACGACCTTATGCTGATTGCTCATTTGTCTAGTCGCTTTATGCTATGCTTATGTTTCGTTATGCATTTCATGTGCTCTAGACCTATGGGCAAGAGCACACGAAATGCATAACAAAGTAAAAGTGCAACATAAAACCGCTGGAACAATAAGCAGCCAGCATAAAGTTGCCATACTGATTTACATAATATTCTCATTGGTCTAGCCGCCTTATGCTATG
>NW_012026795.1:833008-833505 GCF_000956235.1 Wasmannia auropunctata | reverse complement strand
TCAGACAATAAAATGTATATGACCTGAAATCTGCCATTTTATTTCATTATATACAGAACTGAAAACTACCTTTTGATCAACAACTTTAATACAACGTTAAACTTTCGATCACCCATTATAATTTAGATAATTAAAATCCAAAAGTGAATAAGTATAACTCTAAAAAATGTAAGAAATAACAAATAAAAAATATAATATATTACTCTGGCTCATATAATTAAAAATTAAGAATTATCAAATGAAGGGCTAGTGAGCCTTGCACGAAATTAGTGCTAAAATTACATATATTTAAACAATAATCCTTATCACCCAAACGTTTCGGCTCCGCATTGAGCCATCTTCAGTGGGTAAAAAATACAAAAAAATTATTTCTTTTCTTCTACTTTACATTAGCGCTTTGTTCTTTTCGCTCGCACGAAGGTCGTTTATCGCTCGTTGTGAGACCGTTCGTTGGACAATCGTAATGTCATGTGATCCCATCCTCAGGTGACAAATAA
>NW_012026795.1:831842-832988 GCF_000956235.1 Wasmannia auropunctata | reverse complement strand
TACATTTTCCTATGCGTTATACATATTAATATGTAAAGGATTGTAATAAAAAAGGCGTGGGACAACCGTGAATCAAAACGGAAAGCCAGCGCTACACACCGCTCGTGTGTAGCTGCCGTAGCCATCGTTGTTTATCTCCGCGCGCGTAGCAACGGCCAGCGGTGGGACGGCCGTATTCCGCTGCGCGCCTGCATTCAGCGGTGGGCCGGACGGATACGCGTTTATTCGTCAATCTTCAAAAATTAATATCTCGTTAACGATTGCGAATTTTGCAAATTGGTACAGGACTTTTCTGTTCAGTTTAATCTGCTCTACCAGCCCACGAGATTTTAGGCGGTTATTATGGGACACCTTGTATATACACAACTGTAACAAATTGAATTAAAAAATACATATTTACTAACAACGGATTTTCATATTTATGCATTTTCATATTTACATATTTTATTAAAAATATTTACATATATAATAAATTTATTAATGTAAAAGTTGAGAAATACATAGATAATAATATCGCATAAATTTATTAATGTAAAAGTTGAGAAATACATAGATAATAATATTTGACATTGTCAATTTGTGAAATTGGATCCCAAGTCATATTTCTATAAGTATGACAGAAAGAAAGAGAAAGAGAGAGAGAGAGAGAATAAGAAGAAAACGCGACTTGAGATCGTACCGCGGATCGAAAAATCAGGCGAAGCCGTGGAACATACACGGACATGAGATCATGCTTTAGTGTGTGTTTGTTGTGTGTGGTAATGTGGCAACGCTGTATCCCTATCACGTGGCTCTACAACGGTCGGCGCACCCGGCGTGCGACCAGCGACAGTGGACATTCGCCATCAAATGAGTGGTGTGGACAGTTAGTGATCAGCATGTCGAACAAGCCGGGCAGGCCGGCGAGAAAATGTAAGTTTAACCTCGAGAGAAAAAGAGAGAGAGAGAGAGAGAAAGAGAGAGAACGAGCGAATGAACGAATGTAAGGGAATGGATATGTGAACTAGTGAAAATGTAAGTGAATAAATGAGAGAAAAAAATGCGAAAAAAGTGCGAGTACAACCGACGTAGAAATAAGATTGCCGTAAATGTTTCTGACAAAGTACATAAAGGTAATTGTAGTCGTGGTCACCGCACATTGATTTA
>NW_012026795.1:830610-831030 GCF_000956235.1 Wasmannia auropunctata | reverse complement strand
CCGCGGAGCACTTAAAGGAGCGCTTGTAAAACTCCGTACGGCAAAGCGGCAGGACAAGAGCATCCCCAGAGGCCCTCGCTTCCCTCCGCGTTACATCCCTTCTCCGCTCAAAATCACAAAAAGCAGCACCAGGTATGCTGCCGCTCAACTGTAAGAAGGTAAGACACCCGACAAAATAAAGGCGCCTTGTTTTGATCTTAAGCCAATGCAACCTCTCAAAATACGGTGTTATGTGTTCATCTCTCTTAGCCTGGTAGATAAATCGAACACAGGAGTTGAGCGATTTTTGAAGGCGGAGATTCTGCTCGCCAGAGATGTCAGTAAGCGCAGAGCTGCAGTAATCGTACAGCGGAATCACCAATGACCCTATCAATCTTATCCTGGTCGAGATCGGCAGCAATTNTACTGCAGAGCTTGAGC
>NW_012026795.1:829942-830590 GCF_000956235.1 Wasmannia auropunctata | reverse complement strand
AAATTCTATCTTCTAATAAAGGAATCTTCTAATAAGGCTCAAAATCTGATGTCAAGAAATATTGGTCATGCCTTGGCGTTAAAGAGTACGCGCGAGACGGATTAATTATACAACAGTGGTCTAATTAAATTGAACCTTGAATATTCACTTATTCACGTCGTTTTTTTTCTACAACTACTAACAAAAGTAAAGTAGAGGCATAAAAAAAATATAAAGATAATTTCTACTTTTTTTAACGGAATTATATAATTTTTTTACATAATATAATTTCTCTAATTATTCTGCATTTAAAAGTTATTAAAAAAAATTTAGTTGCATATTGCTAATTACTTTTTTTTAAGCAATTATGTGTTTTCTTTACACCAATCGATTCATTTAATTATTCTGTGCCTAAAAGAATTATACCATTATCGAAAAATTAATTGTTTACGAGATATATATTTTATATCAAAATATGGCATGATAAAGTATAAAATATCTCGTAAATCACTGAATTTTCGATAATTCTATTTTAACACTTTTAGATACAAAATAATTAGAGGAATCATTAAAAGTTAGAGAAATTATTAAAAAAAATCATATAATTTTATTTAAAAAAGTGGAAGTGATCTTTATATCTCTCTGCGCCTCTACCTAGAAAAAAACGAC
>NW_012026795.1:824742-829892 GCF_000956235.1 Wasmannia auropunctata | reverse complement strand
AAATGCATAAAGCAATATTTATCTGCAAACCATCCAGATTTCTATTATCAATTCCCAGTTAAATAATATTACGATTTCATAATGTTATGTGTAATATATTATTTGTGTGCGATTAATTTGTAGCCTTGCTAAACGTTGCTGCTCACAATGTGACTTCTTCTAGAAAACATTTAATAAACTTGTTACCGCAGAGAGAAACACAATTATTTTTACATGAATACATCAAGTTTTCGACATTTTTAAACTAATATAAATTGTTATTATTAATAAAAAAATAGTTTCGACATAAAAATAATATTATAACAAAATATTCTTGTACTAAATATAAAGGTAATTGTTCATGCACATTTTCATGTAATTACTTGCGGCGCCCTCTTTACTTGTGATTGGTTGTTAGCCAGCGTGAGCTGCGCGAGGAGCGAAGGAGCCAAGATGGCGAATAAAGATTCTCAAAGGCAAGACGTGTTTTGTGTGCTCTCGTTATTTATCACAAAAAGTAAAACCCAGCATCATTCCACATTAACATAAAACATTGATCCTTCGAGCCAGATGTGCTTGGGAGTCGATATACATCAAGAACAAGACTCAAGAGTGGCAGACGGAATTAGGAAAGATACGAGCGGTCATTGGGACGGCACTCGACGGAACGTCGAATCGTGCTTGCAGGCAAGCGAGCAGAATCATCGGTGCAAGGCAGTTTGGGCCTTTGCAAAACTTGACTTCATTCTGTCTTGAGTAAGCATCTGCCGTGAGAGCATCAAAGCAATAGCGATAACAGTGGTTAGCGCTATTCAGTAACGTATAGACGAAGAGCGCGGCATTAACGGTTCGGCCGCCATTGTGCACATCGAGCCATCCACGCATCACGTTACTGCGACACAAGCGTATCGTCGATCGTAAATTGGCAACGGTCAACGGCACAATCAAACGCTGACGATCACAAGGAAAATCAACAAGGCATTTGGGACACCCGCATATAATCAGGCGGGCGTGAATTCGAGCGAGAAGAGTTCGAGGTAGCAACGATCGGGCCTGCGCAGTCGACGTCACTAGTTGGGCCGTGGACACAACGATCGAGCCTGCGCAGTCGACATCACTAGTTGGGCCGTGGACGCAACCAGCGTGGATCGAGACGGCGAGCGGCTAATCAGCATTAAGCAGCACTGTCCAGTGCAGACAAACGGGCCGGTGGGTCTTAATCAAGTAAGAAAGTAAACAATCCGTTTACACTCTTTAGCATCCTTGTACGTTTCTATCTGTGTTCGAGGCAATCATGGAGGTCTTAATTAAATCTCGAGATGTAGTAAAGGGTAAAATTACTTCCTTTAAAACTTATCTCGCGAAAACGCTTGCAACATTTTCGGATCCGTCTACGCCAGTAGACGATATAACAGCGTTAGACATTCGCGAGCGTGTTTATCGAGCGAGGGAAGCATACGAAAAATTTGAGCAGATTCAATCGAGCATTGAGGAGTTAACGGATAAAGACCAGGAAGCGGCGGAATATCGCGCGAATTTTGAAGAAGAATACTTTAGCGCTATTGCGCAAGCGGAGGCTTTACATTTGCGTAGTACGATAAACGTGCACACCGATGCGTCGCGTTCGAGTGCTGAAATTAATGGGGCTTCTTCTACGCACACGCCTGTAGTGAGGGCGACGAATAGTCAAGGCGCGAGTAATTCTGTCCCGGGTATCGCAACACAGTCAATCATATATAAACTTCCGGGCATCAGGTTGCCAACAATCGAATTGCCGAAGTTCAGTGGTGAAGCATCTGAATGGCTTACTTTCTGTGATACTTTCGAGTCGTTGATACATAGAAACGATACAATTGATCCGATACAGAAATTTCACTACTTGGAGGCAGCACTACAGGAAGGTGCAGCACAAATTATTAAGTCTCTTGAATTTACCGCGGTTAACTACACTGTGGCATGGAAAACTATTTGTAATCGATTCAATAACAAACGATTGCTTACACACAATCATATTAAAGCCATATTTAATATCAATTCGATAAAGGAAGAATCGGCAGCTCAGATTCGCGAGACGGTCGATATGCTTAGCAAACATTTGCGTGCTTTAAATGCGTTAGATCAAGCGACAGAACACTGGGATGCTTTATTAATTTACTTAGTATCAACAAAATTAGACAGTGTAACGACTCGGGCCTGGGAAAAGGAGCGTGCTGGAAATGAGATTCCCACGCTGGATGATTTCAAAACGTTCTTGAATTCGCGTGCAGATCTGTTAGAGACGCTCGAATTAAACAACAAGTCGTTCGGCAAAGTAGAATCTAAATCGAAACAATTGGACCGGTTAAAGGTTAAAGCACTTCTCGTGCAAAATCAAAGGTGTAGTATGTGTAAGGAAGCACATAAGTTATCAACTTCCAAAAGATTTCTCGATCTCACTCCTCAGGAGAGAGCAAGTCATTTGAGAGACGCTAAATTATGCCTCAACTGCATGAGACCGGGATATTTTATCAAAGGTTGTAAAGCAAGTTCATGTAAGCAGTGTTCAGGGAAACATAACACCCTGTTACATTTTAAAAGGGCATCTTCAGCGCAGGTATCGCCCGTTAAGGAAGCTAAAACTGCTTCAGTCTTGTGTTCACATAATCAGTGCAATACACATAGTGTTCTGTTAGCTACAGCATCAGTTGTGGCAACGGATAATCATGGAAAGGGGCATAAGGCTCGTGCAATTTTGGATCCTGGTTCCCAATCCAGTTTCATGACCGCTAGACTCTGTAGAGAGTTAGGGTAGAGAGTTTGCCTACATCAAGGATTCACATGACCATTGAAGCCATCAACGGGAAATCATCCCAAATAGAACATAAATGTAGCGTCAAATTGGCAGCACAGTACAATAACTTTCAGTTTGACATTCAGTGCTTGGTAATCCCGGAAATCACAGAGCAATTACCATCTCAACACATTGATATACAAGATTTGCAAATTCCTACTAACATTAGACTCGCTGATTCTTCATTTCACATTCCAGGCAATATCAATATTCTTATTGGAGCTGACTATTTTTGGAGCCTACTTTGCATAGGGCAGTTGAAAGTGGGCGAAGGTCGGCTTACCATGCAAAAAACTAAACTGGGTTGGATAGCAGTTGGTCCATGGAGAGGTACCTTCTCGAAGTCTATTAAATGCAATCTTAGCAGAGCAGTCGATATTGATAAGAGTCTCACGAAATTTTAGGAAATTGAGGAAATTGAAAGCGAAAGGGCATGGTCCGAGAAGGAGAAAGATTGTGAAAGGCACTTCTTGGAAAATACATATCGCAACACAGATGGTAGAGCATTCCGTTCAAGGAGGATGTTAGCAGACTTGGTGAATTCAAATCAATCGCTCTTAAACGTTTTTTCAGTCTCGAGAGGAAATTAATAAGTAACCCTACTCTCAAAGATCAATACGTTGCTTTTCTAGCAGAATACGAAAAATTAGGGCACATGCGCAAGATATCTGAGGAGGCAACACACATTACTTTGTATTACCTACCACATCACTGTGTCGTCAAGAATGATAGTTCGACCACAAAGGTACGTGTAGTTTTTGATGTGTCAGCCGCAACAGACAATGGTATATCTCTCAATGACTTACAAATGGTAGGTCCTACAATTCAAGATGACTTATTCGCATTGCTAGTCAGGTTTAGAGTTCATCCTTACGTTATATCAGCAGACGTACAAAAAATGTACAGGTAGGTGTTAGTCAATCCAAATCAGCGTTCTCTACAGAGAATCATATGGCGTTTTAACGATAAGGATCCTATACAAGTCTTCGAGCTAAACACGCTCACATATGGTACGGCATCAGCGCCATTCTTAGCAACAAGGTGCTTGAAGGAACTAGCCAATCAGGTCTAAAATCGCTTGCCAAAAATAGCCGGAATTATTCGAAAGGATTTTTATGTTGATGATATGTTGACAGGGGCACAAACGATCGAACAAGCCATTGAAATACGACAAAGCATCTCGCAGGTCTAGAGTCAGCAGGTTTCTCATTGCGGAAATGGGCTTCGAATGAGCATGCCATAATCCACCGTGTTCCGAAGGAGGATCAAAATCTAGATAGTATCAATTTTACTAATGACGGCATGACTAAAACATTAGGTACAACATGGCAAGCGCTTTCTGACAGTCTAACATTTACGATCAAAGAGTTAAGTCAAACTAAGGTTACAAAAAGGCAGATCTTAGCGGAGACTGCACAGATATTTGACCCATTAGGTCTCATTAGTCCATGTATCATTATAGCGAAAATCCTTCTGCAAGAATTATGGTTGCATAAGTTGTCATGGGACGAATCACTTCCCCTTGATTTACATAATAAATGGTTATCCTTTCGTCAACAAGTTCGAAACTTAGGTCAAATCAGAATACCTCGAAACGTCATAAGCGAAGATTATATAGAAGTGCAACTGCATGGTTTCGCAGACGCGTCACAAAAGGCATATGGCACATGCATCTATTTACGGTCTCAAGATTCTGAAGGAAATATTCATACAGCATTATTGTGCGCAAAGAGTAGGGTGGCTCCCCTTAAGCAACAAACAATTCCGCGTTTAGAGCTTTGTGCAGCTCTCACTCTCGCGCGTTTGGTCGCCAAGGTCATTGAATCTCTGGAAGTAGTTTTTGATAAAATTGTTTGTTGGAGCGACTTATCAATAGTTCTCAACTGGTTAAGGATGCAGCCGAATGCGTTACAAGTATTTGTAATGCATTCGGTGTATGCGGCAAACCGCATAGCACAAATACAACATCTAACAGGTTCGCGTGAGTGGCGACACGTTCCTACTATAGACAATCCATCGGACTGTCTTTCACGTGGTCTATCAGTAGATAAACTAATACGCTCAGAACTTTGGTGGTATGGTCCGTCGTTTTTAGTAAAAAATGAGACTGAATGACCTGCATTGGCCACAACAGAAGTTGAGTTACCTGACGTAAAGGGAGCGTGCTGCGCAGTTACAGAACAGACAGCAGGATCGTCCATATTCGGAAATATCTCAAGTGCAAAACGCATTATTCGTGTGATAGCCTATTGTAAACGTTTTTCGTATAATTGTAAGCACAAAATGGAGCGGAAAGTAAACGCGCTTTCAGCAATAGAAATAAGAGAAGCGTTAAAGGCAT
>NW_012026795.1:822948-824692 GCF_000956235.1 Wasmannia auropunctata | reverse complement strand
AAATATTTCGCCTAATATTTACAAAAAATATTATGAATACAGTTGGACTCGAACTTGGAACATCCAGTTACGCGCGTTTTAGTCACGCGCTTTATTCGCTCGGCCACACGAACTTGATGTATTTCAGGTTTACGAACCTAGTATATAAGGCACACGGACAATTTTAACAATAATATCTCATAAACTATTGACATGACTGTTACTATAGTGCATTGGTACGAGGGATATATTATCACATATTATAAATTCATCTAAGTTTGGGATGGTTATGTTCTTGTCACATTAACTCCGACAAAACATAGAGTATAGAGTCTCGATTGCATCAATCAAACAAGAAAAGAGAGCGGAGCGAGAAAGACAGATTCTCTCGCTTGCTCGGCGTGCCGAGTCGTGTCACATGAATGATCGAAGCGTCTCTGTGTGCGAGTTTACCGACGCGCTCTTTCTTCTGCAACGCCATCTCTCGTAAGATCGACCATCTACAGCTAGACACATTTACTGCTCTGCTAATCGTTGTGTGCTTAGCTAATTGTAAGTGTAAAAATTACCACAAATTGCATTCTAATGTATAACTTTTTTTCTACGCTTCTAATCGTAGCTCTAAAGGTCTTGTATTATTCGTGCAAGTAATCCGATGCGCGCTAGGTACTTTTGATGTACATATGAGCTGCAGAACTCTTGTACTTATGAAATGTGTACGTCAGATGACAGGTTATGAAACCCCAAAAAAGTAATTTTTTAATTTTCTTTCGTTTTTACTACTCATATATACCTAGCGCGATGACATTTTATGTCTATTTCAATCCTGTAAAAGCGTTTTTAAATCCGTTCAGTCGTTTCGGAGTTATTCATTTGAATGCAAATGTCGGTAATTCCCGACCTTTCAGCATCCTCTTAAGTAGTAAAGAATCTACAGTATTTCAAAGCGAAATACGTTAATTAAACTCAGTGCGCGAAAATTAAAGTAAAGATAATTTCGAATCGAAAAAGAGATTACGGGAAACGAAAAGTACACGCAAACGAAAAGTTTGTTTGAAATGTAATAAATTCAATTCATATATTGAAGAATTCAATTGCCAAAGTGCAAAATTAAAGAAAAGTTTCAGAAAAACTAAGTAAAGTAAACGCGTGATACTGAAAAGCATTTAGACTCATTGAAACTCAAAAGAGTTATTAAATATTTTGCCAAACGAGCAAATTCTGAAGCGAAATTTTAGATTCCGAGACGCGATAAGCGAAAACTTTAAGAAACGCGAGTAAAACTAAAGATAAATGTGATTGAATAGTTGCCGTGAAACGCTTTGCGATTCCGAGTGGCTACTCATCACGGATGCATTGACAATTAATCGCGACATTGATTTTCATTGAATTTATTAATTCTGAGTGAAGTTAAGTGCGGGAGTGACTAACAAGGGACATGTCACAACTGTCCGGCACCGATTTAATTCTCCTTAGAATATGTTTTTAAACACAAAAATCTAAGAGACACGTATTTTTTTATATGTGCGGAATCTCGGGTTTAAAGGGTGAAACACCCTTTTGAAAAAAAATTGTTTTTTTCTTTCATGGCGAATATCATCGAAAATATAAAAGATAGAAAAAAATGTTTTAAACAAAAGTTGTACGGTTTGAAAAGTACTTTCAAGTTGTAAAGAAAAAAATTTTTTAATTTTTTATTTACCAAAATACCCTTACCACTCTAAGTTTCTTTTTGATTAAAAAAATTTTTTTCTCTTTCAAATTA
>NW_012026795.1:821522-822480 GCF_000956235.1 Wasmannia auropunctata | reverse complement strand
AAACCACACAGATACAAAACGAATAAGAGTGGTCCCAGAACAGAGCCCTGAAGGCACACCAGACAAAACGGAGCTCTCCGTCGAAGTTTCCCGAGTGACGGGATCACGGGCGGCCTGTTTCCTGTCATCCAGGTAGGAGCACAGTCAACGCAGTACCGGACAGGAGAAACCGAGGTTGCGGAGCTTATCAATTAGTAGAAGGTGATCCACACAGTCAAAGGCCTTTGAGAAATCAAAGAAGACCGCTACAGTAACCATCCTCCTATCCGCGGCCAACCGCACGTCGTCAAGAACACGTATGAGCGCGGTCTGCGTAGAGTGCCCCGTTCTATAGGCAGATTGGAATGGATCCAACATATGGTTGTTCTCTAGATGAGTCATTATCTGCCTCGCCACAATGCGCTCCAGCACCTTGGACATTGCACAAAGAATCGAAATGGGCCTGTAGTCCCTCAATTCAGTCGGACATCCCACCTTAGGTATGGGGCAGATCACAGCCGACCTCCAGATACGCGGAAAGGTTCCGTTGGAAAGACTGTAGTGAAAAATATGGCCCAAAACGGGAAGGATACACGGTAAAGCCCGAAGCACCAGCCCGTTAAAGAGGCCGTCGACACCCACAGCCTCAGAAGAGTTGCACCGCAGAGCCCTCACTATATCAATGTCCTCCACGTTGCTCCAGTAAAACTTGGAGTCCTCATAAATCTCCTCACCGAGATAGATGGCTGAACGCGCACGCATTCCTCCCGCGCCCGCCGCAGCGGAGCAAAAGAACTCATTGAGATCCTCAACAGGGACAACGAGCCTCCTGGCCTCACCCTTGGATTTAAGTAAGCCGAGATGTCTGAGTCTCTTCCATATTGAAACAGGTCTTTTGTCCGCCTGAAAGGCAGTCATATAGAAACGCTCCTTGGCTGTGCGCACCAGCATCTGAGCCCGATTTCCGAGCGCCCTGTAC
>NW_012026795.1:819830-820226 GCF_000956235.1 Wasmannia auropunctata | reverse complement strand
AACATTTACATATACAAAAGAAATAATGTTCCTAACATTTACATAGACAAATAAAAAAATAGCGGTAAGTATTTAGCTGATGAGAGAGAATATTAATTAAGTTTCATATATGGAATGAATCTAATCTTGATATGGAATGAAGCTGTACGAATGTCATAGATTTTCATGGAAATTATGCCGACAATTAGTAACAATGACGACGCTTTGTTTGCACATATTTCCTATAATGTTCCTAACATTTACATACAGGGTGATTCAGAACAACCCCTCGTCCTTGAAAAGACGTATTCTTGACTCAATTCTAAGATGATTTTTCCTTTACAAAAATTTTGTCCGAAGCTTAGTTTTCAAATTATAACGAGAAATAAGATCGGAAGAGCACACGTCTGAACTCCA
>NW_012026795.1:818230-818830 GCF_000956235.1 Wasmannia auropunctata | reverse complement strand
CGCGCCTTATGTGCATTCAGTAACAGACTGTAATAATAATTTTTTTTAATTTTATTTCATTTTAGCTACAAGTTTAGGCTGCTGCCTAAGCCCGGTAACAGTAAACCCGGCACCACCACCACCACCATCACCGTCACCGGCAACGGTAGTGGCACCGGCACCACCACCGGCAAGTGCAGTGGCACCGGCACCATCACCGACAAGTGCAGTGGCACTGGCACCATCACCGACAAGTGC
Organism: Wasmannia auropunctata; assembly: GCF_000956235.1. NCBI lineage: Eukaryota > Metazoa > Arthropoda > Insecta > Hymenoptera > Formicidae > Wasmannia > Wasmannia auropunctata. The sequence goes on along the minus strand of NW_012026795.1, from coordinate 818,593 downwards.
AGTGGCACCGGCACCACCACCGGCAAGTGCAGTGGCACCGATAATGGTAGCACTCTGGCCACCGCCACCATCCGCATCCAAAAATGCGATGAGGAAGGGAAGGTAATATTAAGTTCTTTTTATTTTTTTTTATTTTTTGTAGTAATTATTTCTCTTGATTTACACAGTGCGCACGCATGCGCGCGCGCACGCACCCACGCACACACACGTACACACTCATACACACGCACACGCGCACACGCACACGCGCACACGCGACACGCGCACACGCGCACGCGCACGCACGCACACGCGCACGCACGCACGCGCACGCACGCACGCACGCAACGCACGCACACACACACACACACACACACACACACA
>NW_012026795.1:817706-818210 GCF_000956235.1 Wasmannia auropunctata | reverse complement strand
TGATACCGAAGACGAGGATGAATCTAATGAAAATGAAGAATAAGGTATGTGTCACAGCATAAGTGTATATAATTCTTATTTTACAATATATGCATATATTAGCAGAAAATATCAAGATTTGAAATTCTATTTTAGGTGAGCTTCGACTCGACTCCAGTCATACATGTTATGACATGGAGTTATGCCTACCGAGCAGCCCGAAAAGGTCCTTGGGAAGAAATTGCGCGAGACAACGAGAGATTTATAAAGAGACGTATAAGATCTATCGCGATTGTCATCGATCCAATTTTAAAAAGTAAACATCGCTCACAAGTTTGGCGGGAACGATTCGCTCTTCCGGAATAACTCTTTAGGTCAATTTATAACTATATATTTTTTAAATATAAAAGATGATTAAACATTGATATAAAAATTACGTTTTATTTCTTTTCGTACCTTTTACCTGTAGTTAAGATCAATAGTATTAATAATAATTGTACTTGCATGATAATAATAACGTAAACA
>NW_012026795.1:817288-817686 GCF_000956235.1 Wasmannia auropunctata | reverse complement strand
AAGAATTTTATTATAGTAAGCACTCTTTGCCGCCCTCACCATCGTGCATGCTCTATTTCTGAGTGTCTTATATAGCTCATAGTTTATATCCGTTTTGTGTCTTCTCCATCTTCTCCGCGCCAGATCTCTCTCTCTCATAATGGCTTTAATGTCGGTAGTTAGCCATGGCCCCGGTAGATGTTTATGCTGTATTGTTTTAAGCGGAGCATGCCTGTCGTAGCAGTGCATCAAAAAATTGTTGAATAATTCCATCTTGCCATCTATATCGTTTGTCTGATACACCTCGCTCCAATTACATGCGTTCAGTTCGTTGATGAAACTGTCTACATTGAAGTCTTTGAAATCTCTGACCTTGATAGTCCTAGCGATGTGACGTTGAATCTTGATATTATAAGAAA
>NW_012026795.1:816132-817268 GCF_000956235.1 Wasmannia auropunctata | reverse complement strand
AAGATTTCTTTGCTATGAAGTTTTGCCATCGAGTCGCTTTTCTGGTCGTGTTCTAAAGGAGAATGTGCGATGGAATGTTGCGACGTATCATTTTCGCAGAGAGATCGGAATAGTGACGCTGCGTGAGTTGTTGTGGGTAAAGACGCTGATGGTATGTAATCGTTCATTATTGGGTTATCGATTTGTTAAAAAAAATGAAAGCGTTTGGAAGAAGATCTATTACGATATGCAATTGATTAGTGTACCTGTGGACAATTTCGGAGAAACTTTGTGGCTAGGACTAGTGCAGAAAAAATAAAATACAGATGGAGCCTAATAATGATAATGCTAGAGATGATGAACTTTATGATCTGGCTAGGTATGCCCTTACGGTGGATGCCTATCTCGCGTGGGAGCGTCATTGCGATGAGCGTCTCGAGTTGTTGCGGAGGAAATGTCGTGGATGCAATACGTCGCGACTTTCCACCGGTACAATTAACTCTCTAATCGGTCGAATATTACGATTGGAGGGTTTGAAGAGCGCTTTACGTCGACGTGTCATTTTCGAAGGTGCAGGTCCCAGTCAATCGCAAGATTTTTCCTGGATGGAAATCGAAACGGCGTTCAGAAATCGTATAGTAACTGGTGCTGTCATAAATTTTTCGTACACCGATCCTGGTCTATTTCTCGACGATATTAGGGAAACGGTATTGGAACACGTGCGTGAGAATTTAGAGAGACACGCTTGTTTGAAAGTAAATACGATATTCAATGGTGAGTTTGTTTCACAAGATAAACCCACGAGCGTAAAGTCAGTTTCTACGAGAAATCGTCAGTTATTGCCTACGACAGATCTTAATGAATGGTACAGGGAGTTTGTGCGCGATTACACGGTGTCGGAGTTGAGTGAACTTCCGGAACGTCAAAGTGGGTGGAGACTTTCACGTATTTTGAATCTCACGATTAACATGAACAAGTGTAATCCCTTGCGCGCTGGATGTTGGCTGGACTTACCACTGCATATCAAAGCTAGGAAAGCAGTAATCAATATAAAGAGTCCAGATAACGCGTGTTTTGCGTGGGCAGTAGTCGCAGCTATGTACCCTGCCGACACTAATGTAAACAGAATGTCACAGTATCCACATTATTCGAAGTTA
>NW_012026795.1:815333-816111 GCF_000956235.1 Wasmannia auropunctata | reverse complement strand
TAATGTAATTTCTCGACAGCCGATAGATCATATTTTCCATGATCATGGACGTAAACAGATCTCGATAATGACTCCATTGAGCGTAATCACCTGAGAATTTCAGTAAGTCGATACGAGGTAGTCGACGAGAATGAGATGCTGTAGGTGACGTCATTGAATTCTCGTCCGCAGACGCACTCCTTTCCGGCGCGAGCTCATCTAACATGTCAAGCATGGTGCCGTGCGCATCGATGTATTTCTCTTCGCACAAGGCATGGAGGTCGTCGGCGAAGTACGGCAGCTTTGTAATTTCGGGGGTCCGCACTTTGCACAAGCTATCATGATAACCCTGGAATTTATCCCAATTAGCCTTGAGTGCGCTCATGCGACTGTGCACTGCTCCACGAGTTGTTTTTATCGATCCGAGTTTGTGAACATTTTCAACTGCTCGAGAAATCAGACCGAACAATTCATTCTGGCGAGCAATGGTGTTTTCGATTGTTGCCATCTTCGATGGAGTCGGAGTAACTTGATTCGAGAGAACACAGCACTTGCGAGAGATCACTGATTTGAGAACGCACGTCGAGAACGGCAACTGCACTTACGCGAGATTCACGCACGATCGTAAGTTCGGCAGCCGACCGCCGATTTAAGAGAGAGAGAGAGTTTTTCACGAGGTTGAGAACCGTTGGTGTAACGGCAACGAGACGATAAGCACGATAGTTCACTCTCACGACGTTTGGTAATTTCGGTTACGAGAAATCACAAGATTCGCGAAATCCGAAGATCCGGCTCGAAG
>NW_012026795.1:813994-815313 GCF_000956235.1 Wasmannia auropunctata | reverse complement strand
TTATTAATAATAATATTGTCTTTCTGTTTCAGAAAATCAATCTTCTGAGAAAGGCGGTGGCGAAAGAGCGGCGAAAAAACTCTCAATATATGATCCAGGCCACGGCGCTGGGATATATGCAAGTGCCGCCGCCGCCGCCGCCATCGGGATATGGGCAGGCACCGTATGTCCCATCGTCGTCGGGATATATAACACCATCGCCACCACCAGGATACGTTCCATCGCAACCACCAGGGTTTATTCCGGCGGCAGGTTACGTCCCGTCGGCGGGATACGTCCCGTCGCCGGGATTCATCCCGTCGCCGGGATTCGTCCCACTGCCGCCGGGATACGTACCAGGCAAATAACATATATATCAGTAGATAGACAGGGGGGGTTCTCGATCAATGAACGAGAGCCATCGGGGGTGCGACGTGTGCGGGTGAAGGTAGGGAGGTAAGACGGGAGGTAGCATGCCACAAGATGTCGCTACTTCCAATGAGGTAGTATGCCACAAGATGTCGCTACTTTCTGTCATGCTATCCCCACTCGTTACCGCACACGTGCCTCACCTCGCTGGTCCTAGTTTCATATTGGCGGGAAACTCTCATTGTTTCACTAGGGAGTGGACGTACTCATGTACGTACATAAAAATTTCCCCGCTCGCTCCCCTTGGAGCTCCCGGATTAGAATCCGTCTATCTCCGGAGAGAACACGTTCTGTATGCGTTAAAGACTCAATAATGAGTCTCGCCAGACGATCAAATGTCAATGATGATGCAATGTTGTCTAACGTTTAGATGGACGCGCTCGATACTGCTGATGATTCATGATTTGCATAACTACATAATTTTGTAGACATACTGTCTGACAATGTACAAAATTTAATATATTCACCGATTATCGATGAATGCGCGATGACAACGTATTGACTTGTACCAGTAATTTTTTTTCTACTGGGCGCATCCGTGTTGCTCATGAAGTGTTTTGCAGATATTTCCAATAATGTTCCTAACATTTATATACAAATAAAAAAAATGCGGTAAGTATTTAGTTGATGAGAGAGAATATTAATTAAGTTTCATATGGAATGAATCTAATATTGATATGGAATGAAGCTGTACAAATGTCATAGATTTTCATGGAAATTGTGCCGACAATTAGTAACAACGACGACGCTTTGTTTGCACATATTTCCTATAATGTTCCTAACATTTACATATACAAATAAAAAAATGCGGTATTTAGCTGATGAGAGAATATTAATTAAGTTTCATATGGAATGAATCTAATCTTGATATAGAATGAAGCTGTACGAATGTCATAGATTTTCATGGAAAT
>NW_012026795.1:813502-813937 GCF_000956235.1 Wasmannia auropunctata | reverse complement strand
ATCCTTCGATACCGTCTTCATATCTAATGTACTTCGACATAAATAATCTTTATGGTTGGGCAATGAGTGAATCGTTACCGTACGCGGGTTTTGCATGGGTCAAGAACGTCGATTGTCTCGACGCGATATTATCTGTACCATCAAAATCAAATCTTGGCTACATTGTGGAGGTCGATCTTGAGTATTCGCCCGATTTACACGATATTCACGCGGATCTTCCGTTTTGTCCGACGCGAAGTAGACCGCCGGGAAAACGAAGTGAAAAACTTCTCGCCACACTTTATAATAAGGAACGTTATGTGACGCATTATCTCAATTTGCAGCAATGTGTGCGTCATGGTTTGCGTGTAACGAAAATTCATCGGATATTGGAATTTGTACAATCGCCGTGGCTTCGTGGATATATCGAACTCAACACGACCTAAGAACCTACGC
>NW_012026795.1:812738-813482 GCF_000956235.1 Wasmannia auropunctata | reverse complement strand
TAGCATTGAAATGCACGGACTGATTTTTAAAACAGTCATTGCCGATGGTGATAGCAGCGTGTATCAGTCTATCATTAATAATAAACCGTATATTGAGCATAACGTAACAGTGAAAAAAATTGAATGCACCAATCACTTGTTGCGTAATTTTTGTAAAAAATTAAAAACACTTTCGGAAACGACTCAACCAAATCTGCGTAGAAATCGGAAGTTTATTCAATGCCGAAATATTGTAAAATACAATATTTAAAAAATGCGCAATGAAGTAACAGAAGCTGCAGCACAAAGAATGCAAGAGAAGCAGCCTGAAAGTTACAAAATTATGCAATTACAAAAAGATATAATAAACATTCCTAGTCATATCTTTGGTGAACATAAGGAATGTAAGGAACGTGGTCGTACATGTACAAATAGCGATAATGCAAAAGAGACAAATCATGTTCCATTACTTTTTCAGTACAATATTTTTCAAAAAGTACTACATTTTATTATAACTTTAGCTGCTTATTCCGACAGTTTGTTGCTTAATTATACCAACAATCCTGTAGAATCTTTTAACTCGGTAATCTGCAAAGCAATTGGCGGAAAGCGCATTAATTTTGGGACACGCGGTTCGTATAATGCCAGAGTTGCGGGAGCTGTTATTCATTACAATACACAGCAAGTACTTACAGAAGTACATGCAAATGTATGTAAGAATATTCCTCCCGTTGTAGAGAATCTGGAAAAGCGACGACAAATAAA
>NW_012026795.1:810758-811250 GCF_000956235.1 Wasmannia auropunctata | reverse complement strand
ACGTGTGCTCTTCCGATCTACGAGTCTCGAGAAATTGGTTTCGTATCTCGATAATAACAAATTGATACACACACGATCTGCATTTTCTGATTTAAACGCTGAAGATCTTGAACTCCTTACGCGTAAAGGCGTGTTTCCGTACGAATATCTCGACAACGTGGATAAATTGAACGAAACCAATCTGCCGTCGCGCGAGTCATTTTACAGTTCGTTGATAAACGAAAATATATCCGACAATGATTATCAGCACGCGCAGAATGTTTGGAGGCGTTTTAATATTTCGACTCTCGGTGATTATAGCGATTTGTATTAATAATTATTTAAAGACTGACGTGCTTCTTCTCGCGGATGTTTTTGAGAATTTTCGTAACACGTGTATAAATAGTTATGGACTTGAACCCGCGTATTATTATACGTTACCGGGATATACTTGGGATGCCATGCTAAAATTCACAGGTGTTCGATTCGAGTTACTCACTGATATTGATATGA
>NW_012026795.1:809800-810738 GCF_000956235.1 Wasmannia auropunctata | reverse complement strand
TGTTCGACCGCCTATAAAAAGGGCCGGCCGGCGCAGCGTTGCCCCAGCTTAGCTAGCAACCCTCTCGCGCGCAACGTGTCGCACCGCTTATAACCGCTAAAGAGTTTAACTCTGACCGCTCTGTTCACTTCTCGCTATTTTCTGTGTAAACCTGTGTGTTCTACATTTTTGTAAATTTGTCTAAATAAAAGTGAAATTTAAAGAAAAGTTGCTTCTCAATTCAACGTCCACTCCGCGAATCTGTGGTCCCTTCAGCGCTCTCGAACAAGTGTTGATATCGCTACGAAATGTCGCAAAGGTTCTCTCTGTGTCAACGCGAAATATCTCAATTTTATCCTTCAAATTTTTGAACGCGTCTTCGACGTAACTCTTCTGCGCGGCATCAGTGTCGTCCACTGGAGCAGCTACTCGGCGTATTCTTAGCTTTCGAGCGTCAAAATGATTTACGTTCAAATGTAACGTACTTTCGTGCACGTAGTTTCGTAGAGATTCAATCGTTCCTCTCGTACTGTCGTTGTATCTCATCTGTCCGGGCATTCCGAACTTGTTCACGAACATTGCGACGAACTTGTAGATAATCAGAATCGATATGACACTTTTTTATAGTATCAATCCAGTTTCGCGAAGCTCTTCAAGTATGGATAAAATCTCGTTGTCGTGAGCATGATTTCCAGCTTGATGAGAAGCATCGAGCAATCGAAGACGATTTACAAGTTCATTAGGATCATCCCAATGAACATAATCTATTTTATTGTTGGTCAGTCTCATTGCAGATGGTACACCAGCGCCTCTTTTTCCATATTTTTTACGAAATTTATCGGCATTTACAAGAGGTCCAATAATCTCTCTGTACTTTGTTCCCTTATTACCCATAATCGGTCCATAAGCGCTGTGATCGCGTCTGTGAGCGTTCGTCAATAGTAGTATATCCTTATACA
>NW_012026795.1:809142-809780 GCF_000956235.1 Wasmannia auropunctata | reverse complement strand
ACAAAAAATTGTTCGGATGAATCTTCTAATGACATATTTTGTTCTATGTGTTCAATACTCTTTTTGTTATAACTGTTATTACTAGCCGAAGAATTGCATACCTTGGCAAAATGATTCATTTTCTTACATTTAGCGCATGTTTTTCTAAACGCAGGACATTGTAAAGGTGGATGCCGGGTTCCACACTTGTAGCACGTTCTGGTATTTCTCTGCTGATCTGCTGTAGTGTTCTGCGTCGCTGGATTCGTAGAAGACCTCTGTACATTCTCTTTCCACTGGATGCCTGGACGCCAGTTTTTGTTTTTCTGCTGCTTGGATGTGCCATCTTGAGCTGTACTTGGTTTAGTGTTGACTGCATGTACTTTGACCTCAGTGGCGAGAGTTTTCAGTTGAAGTTGCGCTAGCTCCGAAGCCTTACAGATTTTTATGCACTTGTCTAAATTTAGATCATCTTCTCGTAGCAATCTGTTTTTTAAGTTGTCGTCCAGAAGGCCAATGATGATGCGATCTTTTATTAATCCATCTCGTAGTGTGTCGAACCCACATGAAATACTCAGTTTCTTGAGATCCGTAAGAAACGCATCAAAGGATTCACCAGGTTGTTGCGAACGAGAGAAAAAAATATGTCGTTCCACACT
>NW_012026795.1:808009-809122 GCF_000956235.1 Wasmannia auropunctata | reverse complement strand
AATGCAAGGAACAGAGTCCCGTTGCACTGGACCTGAACCGGGTAGCCCCGATGGAGATGGAGCACGCTCCGGATCCCCCAGATAGGCCGAGGCCGATGTCGAGTACTCTCGACGAGGAGATGTCTCGAAGGAGGAAGACCTCCCCCGAAGACTGTCCGAATGCAAGGAACAGAGTCCCGTTGCACTGGACCTGAATCGGATAGTCCCGATGGAGATGGAGTACGCTCCGGATCCCCCAGATAGGCCGAGGCCGATGTCGAGTACTCTCGACGAAGAGTGACGGGAAGGAGTCGGACAGGAGTCGAGACAGGACTGGATAACCCGGCTTGCTCTGGTCGGCCTTTATATACCGGCGAGCGTCCCCCACCACGCGGTATCCGCGTGGGCGACCCCTCCACGCGGCACCCGCGTGGGCGGCCCCCACTGAGCAGCGCATTGCAGTGGCGCCGGACCTCAGGGCGCCGGGTTTAACTGGCGTAGTAACGCGAAACGTTACAAGTTCTTCGAGAATTTTTTGATTCTGCTTTTCGTCTTCACTTAATTTATCCAACATTCCACGAATTACGACGATATATCTTGTGATTACTAAAGTCTCTTCATATGTCGTCTTCCTGACTTTCTCTTGTTCCTCTCTCACACGAATCTCGCTCTTTTTTATTTCGTCCATCAGAGTTTTGATATTCTGCTCAACTGTCTCTCGTTGCGCCGAAATATCATTGTTGCTTTTCTCACGAAACGCGTGAAGGTCGTCCAACGATTTTCGCGTTTTATTACGAAACTTTGCTACACTGTTCGATAAGGTGTTGATATCGCTACGAAATGTCGCAAAGGTTCTCTCTGTGTCAACGCGAAATATCTCAATTTTATCCTTCAGATTTTTGAACGCGTCTTCGACGTAACTCTTCTGCGCGGCATCAGTGTCGTCCACTGGAGCGGCTACTCGGCGTATTCTTAGCTTTCGAGCGTCAAAATGATTTACGTTCAAATGTAACGTACTTTCGTGCACGTAGTTTCGTAGAGATTCAATCGTTCCTCTCGTACTGTCGTTGTATCTCATCTGTCCGGGCATTCCGAACTTGTTCACGAACATTGCGACGAACTTGTAGATAATCA
>NW_012026795.1:807502-807989 GCF_000956235.1 Wasmannia auropunctata | reverse complement strand
TTTAGTGACTAAAACAAGCGCATTTACCCAATCGGTTGGAACATGCACCTTCTCAACTATACCCATGTCTTCCATTTTTTGAAGTTCTGTTTTCAATTGATCTTTGAGTTTATAGGGAACTCTTCTGCATGGTTCTATGTGACCAACGCTGTTTGGTTTCAATGTAATGTCATACTCAAAATTAGAAATAAGTCCCACATTTTGTGTAGCATTTTTGAATTTATTATTCATAATATCAATCGAGTCTACTTTCTTTAAGAGGTTTAATCTTTTAAGAGACGGAAGCCCTAGCACTGCGGGAGCAATAGCATCTACTACTTGGAATTCAATGTCAGTCTTTAAATTCTTGGATGTTTCACATCTGATATTACATGTTCCTACAACTTTAATTGGAATTCCACCATACGTACTAAGTCGAGCTTTAGATTTGCGTATGTTATTTCGAGGAAGGTTCAATTTGTCAAAAATATAGAGTGGTATGACGTTA
>NW_012026795.1:803696-806806 GCF_000956235.1 Wasmannia auropunctata | reverse complement strand
GAATCGCATCTCTCTCTCTATATTGCGCGTGCGCGAATGTACATGTATTGTTTTGTTCCTATCGCTTTTATAATAATAATAATAATAATAATAATAATAATACCAACGCGACAAAGATGATGAGCGCAGTAATCGAAATGTATCCCATAATAACAGACAAGCGCGACATTCTCAATCTGACCGCCGCGCAATTACGATTCATACCGAAAGAGATTTTATTGCGCGAGTTTGACTGCTATATAGAACAGTTGTGGGACAGACTGCCCTATTATTTGCAATCCGATCCTGAGATACAACGTTGTCGCGTGTGTCTGGAGCATTATAATTGTCCGTGGCAACGAACGCATGTGGACGGTCCACCACCGCTCATTAAAAATTGCAGCGGATGTTCCGTGCGACGCGGGGAGGCAAAGGTCTACTCAACACAACGTTAAACGCCTTACCCTTTGAATTACATATACCTGGATATCAGTTTTGCGGCCCCGGTACACGTCTCGCGAAAAGACTAACGCGTGGTGATCAAGGCATCAATCCATTGGATGCGGCGTGTCGTGAACACGACGTCGCCTATTCGCGGAGCAACGAGCTCGTCGATCGTCACATCGCCGATCACGTGCTCGCGAACAAAGCACGCGCACGCGTCACAGCACGCAACGCAAAACTTGGCGAAAGAGTAGCCGCGTCCGCCGTATGGGCAGCTATAAAAGCAAAAACGAAACTAGGTATGGGAGTAACAAGAAAAAAGAGAGGAACAAAAAGAAGGAAGACAACGAGGAGAATACTTCCAATAGCAAAACGTGGAGGCTTCCTACCCATTCTACCGATGCTCGGTGCGCTAGGCTCTTTAATCGGCGGTGCTGCAGGCGTTGCAAAAGCCGTGAATGACAGTAAGGTTGCAAAACGACAATTGGAGGAATTGCAGCGACACAATCGTGCATTAGAAGGCCGCGGATTGCATCTTATTCCATACAAACGTGGTGCCGGTGTTAAGAGAAAGATTAAAAAAGAAAAAAGATACATGGGAAGAAACGTTAAAAACGCTGAAATTACCGCGTACCGGTGTTACAACTAATGATCAGTTAAGTCGTGCAGCATCAAAACTGCGTATACCATTTTTTAGAGGCGTATTCATGCGAGATTCATTACCGACGAAGCCACATCGCAACAAGAGCGGTATTGTGAATCTTGACGATTCTACAGGAGCAGGTACACATTGGGTCGCATACACAAAAAGGGATAAAAACGTGATCTATTTCGACGCATTCGGTAATCTTCGACCGCCAAAAGAACTCGTGCAATATCTTGGAAACAACGTGATTGTAACATACAATCACCACTCATTTCAGAAATTCGATCAAAGTGTTTGTGGTCAGCTGTGTCTACGTTTTCTCTGGGAGATTAATCACTCTAAAAAAAAAGTTTAGAATCATGTCAACGATTCTTACGCTGAGCGGAAAAAGTAACGTTCTCACGGCGAACTACTTTCCTGCTCTAGATCTAAGTGATGACGATTATGAACTTGGTCTTACCAATTTTGAAACATACAACACAATACCGAACGTCGATACCACGAAGAATAAATTCTATTTCGACGAGGACGACAAAATAATTACGATTCCCATAGGTTCCTATGAATTATCGGCTGTTGCTAGATATTTAAGAGCCGCCATTCGTCGTAGACAACGACGAGCAACCGACGAAAAGACAAAAAAAACAATTGACAAGGATACCAACGAGAAAAACAACGATAACGATAAGAATGAGGACGACTACATATACATTGACGAGGAGGATGAAGAGGATAAGGAGAATGAGCGTTTAATAATGCTTCGTGCAAATGAAAATACCATGAGAAGCGAATTGTGGTGTGCATATAGAATAAACTTTACTAAACCAAACAATATTGGCGCGTTATTAGGCTTTTCGAAATCTCGCGTATTGGAACCAAATAAATGGCACGCATCAGACGAACCCGTGAATATTATGAGTGTAAACATGATTCGTATCGAACGTAACATTACCGCAGGCGCATACAACGACAAGCCGATACATGCGATACATGAATTTGCAGCAAACGTTCCGCCGGGGTATAAATTGTCGGAAGCGCCATCACAGATCATTTATCTTCCAGTAATCGCGCGAAGCGTCACCGATATCACGCTACGCATTGTGGATCAAAACGGACGATTAATCGATTTTCGCGGGGAAGAAATAACAGTTCGACTTCACATACGTCGCAAACGATAATTATGCTCTCGCATAAAAGATGCTCGTACTAAACGATCTTACACAACAAAGACACAACATACAACGAGTGCAAAAAGAAGGAGAAAAAACGAAGATAGGAGGAAAGTTGAAAGGTATACGTAGATTAACCGCTGCGAATGTAGCATTTCTTCGATCGTTGGGTCTCGCCGTGAGAAACGAATATGACCCGAGATATCCTGAACATCGGTGATGAACCGATCTTCGACGATCGTATTGTCAAGATCGAAACTCATACTTACAATCCATACGCTATCACTACATTTGAATACAACGACGAAATTCGAATACCTATACAACAGCAAGATCTGTACACACTACCATGCGAAAGTTTTCTTTATGTCGAAGGAAAATTCACTGCAAAGGAATTGGAAGAGACTGAAGTAGAGTTAAAACCTCGATTGTTAAACAATTGTGTTGCCTTTATGTTCGACGAGATTCGATACGAACTTAACGGTATAGAGATCGATCGATGTAGAAATATCGGAGTGACTAGTACAATCAAGAATTACGTATCATTAAGTGACGAGAGACATAGAACATTGCAACACGCTGGATGGGATCTTAATGTGCATCTACCACTCGGTGATTTCAACTTTTGTGTACCTCTCGATTTACTCTTGGGATTCTGCGAGGATTACAAACGTGTGGTGATAAATGCGCGCCACGAACTTATTCTAATACGTGCACGCACTGATGTTAATTGCATTGCAGCGAAGCCCTCTTCATTCGAACCAAAAATCACTCTACTAAAAGTACAATGGAGAATGCATCACGTAATATTAAACGATGTAAACAAATTGTCGCTTTTACGAAAGTAGGAGGAATAGGCCGGTTCTAACCCA
>NW_012026795.1:801668-802335 GCF_000956235.1 Wasmannia auropunctata | reverse complement strand
TCGATTTCACGAGAACTGTAACGACAGCTGGCACATTCGATTTGAAGATTATCGACGTCGAATGTCCAAAGAATGAATTACTCCAGCAGTTACAGGACCTTCTGAATAGACTTATTCGTTTTAGCACTATATTCAAAAGCGCAAGCTAATCAACTAGTACTACTACTACTACTACCACAGTAGGTAGAGAGAGGGAAATTACATCATTAAACATATTGAGGAACAAAAAATAAACAGTAAGGAATGAACTACCGTTCCAACAACATCACAAGAAAAAAAAATGTATCACATTACTAACGACGACGAGAACACCAGTCGAGCTTGGAAAAACAATTCGAGTGTAGGAAAAAGAATGAGAAAAGATCCAGATAACAACGACGAGAAACAAAAATTGAATATTGATAATTGTCACATGGACCAAAACAACGATGAGACACGCAAAACCACGTACACAAGCAGTTTAATGTTCTATATATGTATATCTATATTTTGTATTCACTCATCTAAATTTTTTAGATACAACAGCACACGGCGCTCTCCTGTTAGAATTCTGGAAAGGAAATATTTATTAACCAAGACAGGCTACAAATCTTTAAACATCGGCATTGCCATGACTATACCTTCTCACGTATACATTATTCTGGCAGATTCTCAAGGCAAAGAAATA
>NW_012026795.1:800235-800979 GCF_000956235.1 Wasmannia auropunctata | reverse complement strand
CAAGAGTTTCAAAAACTNTACTTCTCAGTACGTGTATACAATTACTTGTTTAATACATCGCATTAAGACAATAAAATCGAAATTGCACGAGAACAATTTTTTTTCATTGCATACACAAATTTTCAATGGATCACTAATGCAACAAATTTTAACGTCATGAACATCATGTTAGAATCTTCGACAATTATTCGAGCAGTCTAATATATGACGTTCACAACGTTAAAATTTGTCGCAAAGGTGAGCCACACCGAATTTCAACTACTTTAAGAATATATTGACTTCAACACACACCTCAAAACACTATCTCGCATCGCATAGATTACTGTAAACAACGAATAATAATAATAACGAAACTTTTAATGATCCATTAATATCCACGACCTGTCGTCCTCTTTCCATTCTGCAAAAATACAAACAGTTAGAGAAAACATAAAACTCTGAAAAAAAACATTTTGTGCGACTAACCTCTCTTCCTCTTACAAAAATATATCCGTCGTCTCTCTTCTGACTCCATCAACTGTCTTCAAATCATCGGCCGCTGCGTCCAGTAATTTCTGCACCAACTGCTGCTTTCGATCGGATTCGGAAGACGTGAGAAACTGTGCTCGAACTTCAGCTGTTTTCCACCATTGACGCCGATCCAATCCAATAATCTTATTTACATCATAAATTTCAAGTCGAATCATTCGATACCCGAGCTCCCCAGGTGATTTTAGAATAAACAAACGCTTGTTGTCAACTTTA
>NW_012026795.1:798705-799987 GCF_000956235.1 Wasmannia auropunctata | reverse complement strand
AAACAAGGAATCGAAACCTCCAGACGACTTGCTCTTCATTTTGTCAACGGATTCCGCGTCAAGACTCACAACGCCTCGCTTAACAGGCGGCGCAGACGATGAGGAGGCAACAAGATCGCCATGTCCAACAGATTGCAATTTTTCGCTAACACATACCGCAGACACCGCAGCCGGCATAGCGTCGTCATCTTCTTCTTCTTCCGACACAGCAGATATTAATTCACGCGATTCAGCACGACTTATCATAGTCTCTTCTCGCGACGCAACAAGATTCGTTCCATAATTCTTCATCCTCTTCTTATAATCGTTCACCCACTCAGTAAACATAGTCTTCCTTATCATGTTCACCATTATTTTCACATACAATTGTCTGCCAACGATTAGATTATACAAATCATCTAATGTACAAGTCGTATTGTGTTTTTCCTTCCGTAATATTTCCAGATTAAATTGCACAAGCAAATCCTTCACTCGCCGCCCTTCTTTGAAAAGATTCGAATTTTGATTTGATCCTTGTGATTTCAAATACGATTGTATCACTCCAAGCAACAATTTGAGCTGTCGCGCCACTGGATAATCGATACTCCAAATCGCCTCCAAAATATCCGACAATGAATACATATACTCAGACTGGTCCATGAATACTCGTTGAAATAGTGTCGGAGATCCACGGGGATCACGAAAAATATTCAATATCTCGTCGTCGTTTTCCTCACTCATAATGTCAAAATACTAACTACTAACAACCCATCACCGCTAATCTCATATATAAGGCTCTCCCCACCAAAACATTATTGACATAATTTTTTTGTCTAGACGACTTACTTAAAATCGATAGAATAATTATCTTACGAATGGTAAACACACATCATACATTAACTACGTAAACAAAATTAAAGCGCATAAATAGCCTCATTGACCTTTGAACAGGTGTACACATACAACCAAGTGAATTATATTCAGCAACTCTATACCGCATCATCAGTGTACGGCGGATCGTACTACTGACAAGTGCTCGAAACAAGTGCAAGTGTATTGGTGTAAGTGAGTGCATATCATGGAAATATGGAAATAACGACTCATCATTTCGCCTTTGAAAGTGCATCTCATGTTTGTGTACGTACATGAGTGCATCGCGCAATTAGATCACTAATGAAATATGCAAAACGTTGCACATCTCAACTCGCATTGTCAGACAGTATGTCTACAAAATTATGTAGTTTTGCAATTCATGAATCATTAACAGTATCGAGCGCGTCCGTCTAAACGTTAGACAACATTG
>NW_012026795.1:794630-798685 GCF_000956235.1 Wasmannia auropunctata | reverse complement strand
GCATACTACCTCATTGGAAGTAGCGACATCTTGTGGCATGCTACCTCCCGTCTTACCTCCCTACCTTTCACCCGCGCACGTCGCACCCCCGATGGCCCTCGTTCATTGATCGACAAACCTCCCCATCTATCTACTCTCGTCTCTTGGAGTAGTAGGTCTGGAGGACTCCTCAATCTCCATCGAGGAGACAAACTCCACCTCATGTCTCTCTTGCGCACTCGAACATCTCGATTCTCCCTCAGGCGGCACTGCCGGCGCCGCACTCTCCATCGTCGGCTCGGGGGAAGCTTCCACATCCGACTGCCGAGGAACTGCCTCATTTCGAGATCCAGGCCTCAGTCCGACTCTCAAATCCCCAGTGTCCAACCTCTCCAAGCTCACTTTGACGTTTTCCATTTCGACGATCGTAGGTTTGGACGAGGGTCTCGCCGTCACCCCCGTCCCACTCCCATCGCACGTTGTCGACGCGGGGGGCCTGGGACAAGAATCCCCCACACGCTGTTCTCCGGAGATCCGAGGCACCGGAGGGTTTTTCCTATTTTTAGCGTCCATCATGTATTTTGTGGTTCGGCGGGATTATTGCCGAGAGGTCCCGCTCTCGTTCCCCGAATAATTCTGTCCGTTTTACAGGGGAAAACACAGACAGACACATTATATGGTGTTATATAGAGTTCCCTCAATTGAACACAATCCGTTATCCGCCAATGATTGATAAATGATAATATCCGATATTCAAGCCGCCTTTCCCAGTAAAACAGCAGTGTGCGACAAGCGCAACACTAGGGGTCGACTCGGATACCGGTCACAAGCCGATGTAGCAGGGCTTAATTCACTGTTTACAAAGTTTCCTCATAGGCACATGTGACAGGAGGAGGAGCAAGGCTCTACTCAACTCAACTGTACACTTCTGTATACGCTTACAATCTATGAGGCACTGGTCGCAACAATTTTTTTACTTAAAACTAATTCAACTCGAATCGAAAAAACTAACCTACAAGCGACAAACAACTAATAATAATGATGAATTAGATTTTAAGTCCATAAAATAAAATAAAATACTACTCTGTCGACAATAACGAAACTCCGCCAATAATAACGATGATAACGCGCAATATACGAAGTAAACAATTTATATTTGACGCTGAGACCTTACATACTATATCTTAGACTAGAGTAACAATACTGATAATATTTAACTCAAACATAGAAAACAAAAAAGGACTCGTCAACGTAATAAGTCCATCAAGAGATAAACGGCAGTTAATGTGAAAAAATCAACTTTATATTAAGTCCAGTATACATGGGTAACACTGCGCGACTCCAAATTGTCCCATAAATTGCCCGTATACAATCTCACGAGACTCGACTCTATTTCCGTCGCCCGCGTATGTCGCTTAAAGCTCAATCCGCAAGTATATGATCAGGCAGAGTATAAGAGCATACGTCTACTGAGAGTGAATTGTATATCTCAGTTCACTTGCATATCCCACGGTATGCAATTCGTAACGTACTCTTCTTATTACGTATCTCGCTATTCTTCTTAATATTTTACATTATAAGCCTCAGTTAGTATTCCCGGGCATCTATACTTATTACCGACTCGAGTCACATCTATCGGTTATATTGTTCATGTACCCGAGCACGTGGCGCGGAACTATTCTACACCACAGGCGCGATCCACAATTACGATTTCCCGTTTCAACAGCGAGCCTCCCCAGGCGTATGCTCTCATACGTATAGGCAATGTCCTCATTTATATATTCGCGACATGTATTTACTGAATATATTCTCAGTTATCCTATGCTGTATGCTGTATGACCGTATGTAACACATACGCTACGCGAGCACGTGGCGAATTCAGCAAATTCTGTTCCGAACATAATCTATTATTTATATGGTTCATGCTCGAGAGCATGCAGTGCCGCGGATGTGCCACCGGGCTACACTACATGGGTGTAGCACCATCTACACTAGCCTTCACTACCGTTTAGGTTATACATTAACGTATATTAACTCCCGCACTGTCCCGCACTATTACGATGATACATAAATCTTCGACCACGTGCATCGCGTTCCGGTCATGTCACTCAAGTCAAGTTCACCAACCTTTACGGCGGCCGCAACTCCCACGTAGCTGCCGGAATAGGAGGGCCGGGTCTTACCTTTCCCTCGCTATCCGCAGGTTCCGCCGATGATCGAAAAACAATGCGGATATGCAATTTCAGGCAAAGAGGAAAAAACAACAGTAATATCGCGTAATGCAACCGCCGCTTTTATGGGCTGGTATGCACGCACAATCTCAATGCAAGCAGCACCCTCAGATCAGGTATCCGCAGCAATCGTCCCTCTCCGTGACACGGGCCGCGCAGTTGGGCACCCTAACCTCTCCTGTCAAAACGGAGACACACCGCGCGCGGCCAGAACACCACCTGTGAATATCTCGAAAATACGAGGACCCGCGCCAGTATCACGCGTAATCCGGTAGATCGCAGACAAGGCCACTCCCGGAATCCACTGCCACAGGGGGATCCTAACTTCACCTGTCAGTTTCAGCATCCGTCCACGTCCCGAGGTCGTCCCCGTAGGCGTCCAGCCGGCGCACTCAGGGGCAGTCGAGAGCGCCACATAGGCGTATGCGCATATCTTTTTCGGCACGCAAGAATGGCAAATATGACACGTTTAACGCTATATCTTAGCCGGGTACAGATCCCGTCAGGATCCCGGTTATGTCCACAGGGGTCCCCGCCCCAAGTACACCGCTCCACCCTGTCGCACCTATATTATTGAGAGGCTCGCAAATACCTGCATGCAACCGCGCGCAGAATACACGACTTAACGTGTCACAGCGCAACGCAAATATTCGCGCGTTTCAGGATGCGCATCTCACGCCCGACGGAGACAGCTCATGCAGAGTTCCGCAGGACATCGCAGCACAGCATCGCCGGTTCTCTAACTCCAGCTGTGCTTCTCGGTTTTATGATTCGGCTCACGCACTTATACAATAAGAGAAATCACGCCCGAATTTGCACAAAAATCTCGCCGTAAAGTCGCGCCCGTGCACACATGGGCGCCGGGAGCGCTCGTAAGCTCCCCAATGATTTTTCGCGTCTATAATATAGATTCAATGCAGCCCGACACTTTAATTGACTCGAAAAAAGGAATTTCGGAGTAGCCGGTATCCCGCAATGAGCGCACACGTCAGCCAGAAATTATCTTTAACGGTATTTCATACCGATCGACTACACATTATGCAAGTGACACATCGTGCATGGGGGAGAAGCCCCTCTCGCAACAAGAAAATCCGAGCTATATGCAATATTTCCTCCGAGAGAGTTTATGTTCTGTTAATTATAATGAACTCACTGTTTATCAATTCAGCGTAAATGGGGCTCACACCGCGTGAGTATTGCCCCACAAAAACGTCACTCACAGATCCTACCTCGACATGTCCCTCACAGGGACAAAGATCCGCGCATGCAATGCTCCCTTTCCCACGAGCAGGAACAAGCCAACGACAGGCGCCAAGCGCCGGGGGACGCCAGTAAAAAAGAGGTGGTCCCAACGCCGTCCCGTCAGCTGATGATAGCAGGGGGAGGCTGCGGATCCCTGACGCCGGCCGGGCGCCCCGCAAAGCAGCGTACTTCCTCCACAAGAGGAGCAGCTAGCCACCGGTCAGTCGGCGGACACCAGGCACTGCAGGGGGGGGGGGGAGAACTCGCACCAAGCACCAAGCAGACACACGGCATGCAAGCATTCACCTAATCCATGTACGATCTCCTCGGCTCGCAAGTGCAGCCGCCATTTCATGCTACAAGACACATGCACAGCGCCGCCACGCGTTCTCTTTTGTGCAACACGAGCGTGCAGCGCCCATGCACACCTCCACGCATGCAGTGCAGCGCAATCCCCACTGACCGCTGTCCGGCACACAGCAGTACACACCCCGATGACCGGTTTCCGAGCACGTGGCACGACGGCCACAAAGTATAGGGAACCGAGATCGCGCACAACACTAAAGACCCATTTACGTGGACCCGCGCGGGAGGACGTGCACG
>NW_012026795.1:793024-794580 GCF_000956235.1 Wasmannia auropunctata | reverse complement strand
ATATATATATATATATATCTTTCGATCGCGGACTAGAGAAGATGTCTCTCGTATGTTCCCAACGACGTCTCGACGTGTTGAGCCGCAGGAGAAAGAGACTTGAGTGGGAGAGGGGGGGGAGGGGCTTCGTGGGTTGTCTCGTGCTAATCGAGAAGCGAATCGTTCGCGACGTCGCGCGATTCGCGCCACGGCACCGCGGAGAAGGTGAATCTCCGCCTTTCCGCGTTGTCGTCCGTGTGGACGACGACGATCACCGGCGTCGAATTAGCGTCCATGTGTGAAACGCGTGCGTACAATTCTGCCGGAGAGGGGGACTCGTCGATCGCATTGCCTCGGAAAATCCATCCGTGGCGAAATTAAAGATTTCATATCTCTCGATCGTGTTCGATGGAGCGATTTCGCGATATTCCGTCCGTAGATTCGTGGCTACGCGCTGTTTTTTTTATCTCTCTAAAAAAATCTTGGAGTTACGCCAAGTTTCGTGACAAAGAGATATTTTTTTTGGGTGCGCGGTTGCGTCGCGGTACGAACGCTTTTTATATTCGGGAGCATCCGTGGAGTGCGTCTGAGCGCGACGGAGAGCTCGCGGCGAGAGATGGCCGGAAATCGGTTGTGTGCGCGAAGGAACGGGAGCGTTTTTTTTCCGCGTCGCGCCTTCGCACCGACGCGCTGCGGTGGTCGCGTGAAAAATCTAACGTGATTTAACAACGTTTATTTTACCGCTGGCATTCGCTGGTAGTTTCTGTACACCTGCCGCGAAGACGCGCACCAGGTTGCGCCGTCGGTTCGACGTATCGTGCGTGTATGTGTGCCTGTGTGTGGGCGCGTCTCTCTCTTCGCGTGCCCGCGCATTAAAAAAATATTTGTGCGAAAAACAACCGGTGCGATACAATCGCCGAGAGAGAGAGAGATGTCTCTTTGATTGATTTATTTCATTTGAATTTTATTGGAAACTGTAGAAATTTCATTATGTTCGCACATGTTTTTTCTTTTGGACGATTCATTTGTTTTCTTTCCCTTACCAATCTCCTTATTTTTTTGTACGTCGAATATCGAGCTGCGATTTTGGCGAGTGAAATTCATAGTTTTGCCAAATGTATCGGAATTTTGATAGGCGCGGTCGCGTGTAACTTTGTCTTTTTTTCTTTTCTTTTTACGTCGTTCCTCGCCGATTGTACATTCTCGCATAGAAGTTGAATCGTGTTGCGCAATGAAAAAATCATGCGGATTCATCCGAAAGAAAAACAAAAAAACAAACGGCCCTTCTATCTTCCTCTTGATCTCGATGATTTCGTGTGGCGTAGAGATGGTTCCGTTGCTCCATCTTCCTCGCGTCTCTCTCTTGTCTCGAACATTGTTTTTTTGCGAATAGCTCGAGAGAGAGAGAGAGAGAGAGAGAGAGAGAGAGACGCGTGGAAAAAGGATCGTGACGCGAGATTTATACATTTGCAAAATCGCATTTCGTGTTCGCGGCAGGCACCACTGAACTCTATATCGAGGTAATAAAGCGCACGCTTGTTCCAAACGACACGGTCAAATGGCAAAATGATCACGGT
>NW_012026795.1:790791-792974 GCF_000956235.1 Wasmannia auropunctata | reverse complement strand
GTCGGAACATGTCACCAAAATGACATCACAGTCCACGTGATAGCGGCGCGTTCAAATGTCGGCATCCGCACACGTGACGGCGGTAGCGACGGTGGCAGCACCGCGTTCAAAATGGCGTCACCGCGCACGTGGCGGCGACGGTGGCGGCACCGCGTTCAAAATGACGTCACCGCGCACGTGGCGGTAGCGGTCCACGAAAAATATAATTGATAAAAAATTAATTGTTATCAATTAATTGTTATCAATTAATTGATGATTCAATCGATTATTGTTTAATTAATTAATTAATCCCCCCTTGACCTACATTCCCCCTACCCTTCCTCCTTGACCTACATTCTCCCCACCCCTTGACCTACATTCCCCTCACCCTTGACCTTGACCTACATTTGGTCCAGAATCCCCATAGTATAATAACTCACTTGCTACAATCTCCGCTCTATCAAACCGCGCAAATGTGCAAAATACTCAGGCTTACGCCTTAAATCTTCCCACGAGTTCCTTGCATGCGCAACCTGATGTTCTCTAGTTCTCTCATTACCAGATTCCCACGAATTCGCAATTATTCCCCAAACATTTTCTATTAAATTGAGATAGAAAATTGAGATCAAATGGGAATTTAGCTGGCCAATCGAGAACTTCAATTTCTGGATGTTGGGCGAACCACTCTCGTACTATATGTGCGGTATGGACAGCACTATTGTCTTGGACTATATATAATTGAAATGTCGGCACATCTTCCTCGGTGTATATTCTTCGAATGCTGGGGAGCAAAACGTTCTCCAGAATATCCACATATTCGATGGCATTCATATGCGGCGAACACTTCAATTAATTCTCCTGGACAATGAGCACTTATCCATCCCCACATAGCACAAGTGATGCGCCCACTTCGCTCGTGAGGAACCACGTATTTCGGATCAAAGCGGTGGTTTTCAGGTCTCCACACGAAAACGATGATCATGTGCCGAACAAAACACCTTTTCATCGGTCCAGATAGTTCTGTCCCAATCTTCGGGTGAAGCAGTGTCTAATTGACGCAACGCAAAAGCGACACGATGATCGCGATGTTTCCTCGTAAGAGCAATTTTACGTGCGGCACGATAACAATGCACGTTCGCTTCGTGTAAACGCCTTCGCACTGTCCAATTAGATATCTGTAAATCAAGTTGATTTACAGAATGCGAAACCGGAAGAAACGGATCAGAATCTACCTGGTCGACCAAGGCTGCATTTTCTTCAGCATTCGTTAATCGCTGTCTACGGTTGTGTATCCGTTTATCTTTCAATCCTTCTGCTCCTTTCTCTTGCCATCGCTTAATCCACTTTCGCACATTCGACTCACAACATGGAATACAACGTGCAATTTCTCGCACGCTTATTCCACATTCCCACATCCCAATAACGCGGCCATGATGAACGATGTCGAGATTGCCTGCCATGGTTGCGACACGAGACACGAATGTTAGACGAGAAGTTAAAACAAAAGAATACATCAACGATTGCATTTTGTTGATATTCTCTTTTCATTCTAGAGAGAGACGCAAGAAAAAAGATAGCGAAGAATCGCGCCACGATTGTCACAATATTGAAAAACACGGGATGCTTCAGCCGCACGCGCCCTTTAATTTTCAAAAAACTTTGCTGATGGAATAACGTGAATAATGAAATAATAAATTATTTCTGCACCCTATCTACACATTTAGTAAGAATATCGAAAATAAAGGTAAACTACGAATCGCAAAAATACTCATAGTCCCATTTGTATCTTTATATCTCTTTGGCATTAAATATGAAATGTATTACTTTAATTAATATGGAAAAGCTTTAAAAGCACTGAAAGATTTTTTGATTGGGATTACGCAAATTTCTGCGTTCTGTTGTTATTCTAATTTAAAAAAATATTACTATACAAAAGTGTAAATAATGTACAGAAATTATTTATAGATTCGTTACGTTATTCCGTCAGCAAAGTTTTTCAACAAAAGTACCCCAGCAAACCAATACGTAACTGTAATATAACTAAGGGAGCACATGGAAAGAACAATGATATATTTCATAGTTATAGAGATGATATGTAAATGCAATATAATTTTGAGGGCACTTTAGAAAAACAAAGATATATTTCTTTGTTACGTATATAATACATAACAATTACTTAAAAATGAGATCGGAAGAGCACACGT
>NW_012026795.1:788992-790741 GCF_000956235.1 Wasmannia auropunctata | reverse complement strand
TCTCTCTCTCTCTCTCTCTCTCTCTCTCTCTCTCTCTCTCTCTCTCTCTCTCTCTCTCTGTGTGTGTGTGTGTGTGTGTGTGTGTGTGTGTGTGTGTGTCATCGCGCAAATTAATCCGTCCGCGAAGATCCACGCGCGCGCGACACGGAGAGACATTGCCTCCGTATAGATGCGTTGTACTTGACAAAAAGGATGACGTGCAGCGATAGGACGATGCAATTAGACGAGTGGAAAAAAATATAGTATGACGCAACGGTCGTTCGATCCTACCCACCGTCGTTATTTGACGAAAAGATTTTTATGTCACAACAATTTGGACATTTTGGACGTACGTCTCGATATCGCGTTCTCTAATTTCGAAATCGGCTGCTTGTTTTTCGTTTCTACCGTTCCCGCGATTCCTTCCAAAGAATGGAGTTCCCTCGGAGTTCCGAGAAAGGATCGACCCATTTTTTCTTCGAAGGTCGCGTCTAGCGTTGCCAGACGGAGCGTCTGGACCAGAGAGAGAGAGAAAGAGAGAGAGAGAGAGAGAGAAAGGATCGACCCACTTTCCTTCGAAGGTCGCGTCTAGCGTTGCCAGACGGAGCGTCTGGACCAGAGAGAGAGAGAGAGAGAGAGAAAGGATCGACCCACTTTCCTTCGAAGGTCGCGTCTAGCGTTGCCAGACGGAGCGTCTGGACCAGAGAGAGAGAGAGAGAGAGAAAGGATCGACCCACTTTCCTTCGAAGGTCGCGTCTAGCGTTGCCAGACGGAGCGTCTGGGCCAGAGAGAGAGAGAGAGAGAGGATCCACGCGACGACGTGCGTACCGAGACGCGTGCGAGGATCGCTTGTTTGCGGCGTGATGACGCGCGACGACGATGGTCACGCGCTTCGAGACCACCCATCGAACCATCGGTGATTTTGCGATCGCGTTGCGCAAACGTATGTATGTATGTATATATATATGACATAATAAAAAATTACTACGTGTATCGTTTGTCTACCGTTCTTCCCCTCCCCCCCCCCCTCACAGACGCCCCGCTTAGCTTGCGCACACACACCTTGACAGTTTGCATGGAGCTGTCGCGCATATGTGTCACACATGACGGTAGCACGCGCGCGTTGCGCGATGTGTGTGTTACGCGCGACACGCGCTCGGGTCGCGTCTTATCGCGATGCTTTTTTCTTCCTCTTTCGTTCGCGCGATCGACGAATTTAGATGGGGGGGGGGGACTGTGGTGATTCTCGCCTCCCGGGATGCTCCGCGTGGATGCACCGCACCCTCGCGCCGCGGATGCCGAGCTGCACCATCGGTTGAAACGAACGAAATAAAAGACGCGCGTCGACTATCCACGCGATTGCGTCTCGTTACGATTATTGTCGTAATGTTAGACAATAGCAGTAGTAGCGCACAGCATCGTGCGCGCGCTACGAGTAGCGCGTCGGCACGCGCGTGGCGAGAGAGAGATACGGACAGAGAGAGAGAGAGAGAGAGAAAGAGAGCTCGCGGCGGAGCAACGTGCGATGGCCCCAGCTGTTGTGTGTATGTGAGTCGCGTGTGTGTGTGTATGTCGAGCGCGGCATGTACAGACGGGGACACGAATGCCTTGACGCTTCGAAGTTGCGCGTATCGAGTGTGTTCCAATCAGAAACGCGTCTTCGGAGCGCGTTTCAATGAAAAACGCGTTCCTCTCTCTCATCGCGTGACTTCAAGTGTCGAGGCATTCGTGTCCCCGTCTGTACATGCGCGATCTCTCTCTCTCTCTCTC
>NW_012026795.1:786361-788942 GCF_000956235.1 Wasmannia auropunctata | reverse complement strand
ATCTTCCAAAGACCCCCTGCGCCTGTTACAGGGGAGTGCAGGATTCGACCGGCCGTGACTTGCGGTCTCAGTCAGCCCTTGGGCTGGCTGAGGTTGCTGGCCCTCTCCGATCGCCTACCTGCTAAAAATCCACCTAAACGCCCTCACGGACCCACAATGAGGGTGGCCCCGGAACCACTGGAGAGTATTACTTCAGGGCCACCCCCTTGGAGAACATGAGCTAAAAGCTCACGACTTTACAGGCTTCAAACCAGAGAAGAAGACACAAAAGCGGTCTATTGATACCACAACGAGAAACAGATATATCGAGAGAAAAGATGAAACTTAATCCATACTAAGATAGTATTTAGGTATCCAGGTTTCCATCTGAGTCGACATTATCAAAGACCACATCCTGTCTAAATTGAGCCTCCCTTGCCCTCTCCTCTTCCTTCTTCCTAACCATCACTCTATCAAAATATTTCCCGAACGCTGTCCATTTTTCAGAGGATTCCAAGATAGCAGGTATTACCGAGTTCAAGCCGAGGTCCCCACCCAAAGTCTGCACTAACTCCTCTCTTTCATTTGCCCATGTCGGACATTCTGCAAGCGTGTGCACGTTGTTATCCCGGGGGCTCGGGCAGAAGAAGCAATCCTCCCGGGGGGCCTTCCCTATCCGTCGCAGGTAACTATTGAAGCACCCGTGCCCCGTTAGGATTTGCGTTATCCTATACGTTAAATAACCGTGCTTCCTCTTGTACCAACCCTTGAGGTTTGGGACTATGGCCTCCCTGAGTTCAACCGCAGTGGTGCTCGGTCTGATATATGCTTCAGCCCATTTCCCAAGCCCATCATCCAAGGCTTTCTCCCTGATACGGTTATGCATACGATTTGTAATTGTAATTTCTTCCTCTTGTAATGCTCTCGTATCGGTGAACACTTGCCTCTGCTTTTCCGCTAAGAAGTCCACAGGAATCACCCTTGCCAACAAGAAGGCCGCCGGATAGGACACCGTGCGGTATGCAGCCACTGTCCGCAGGGCAATCCTACGCTGCACCGCCCTTATTTCCGACGCCACCCTGCGGTCAGAGGGTAGAGTCGGAGCCCACACTGGTGCACCATAGAAAATTATTGAATGTATTACAGCACTATACAATCTTCTGGAGCTCTCCCCGGGCCCACGAAGGTTGGGCATTAGCCTCGTCAGCGCAAGGGCCATTCTTTCCGCCCTAGGTAATACCTGCACAAAGTGTTCCCTAAAGTTCCATTTACGACTAAGAACTAACCCCAGGTATTTGAGTAAGGCATTCAGGGGGACCGACACCCCTTTTACTACTATCTCCTTATCTCTCACAAACCTGTGAGCTCGCGAGAACACCATTGCCTCGGTTTTGGCAGGGGCAACAGCCAGCCCCAATGACTCAATCTTCCTAATGACCGAGGCAGTTCCCAATTCTGCTCGGGCATTCGCAACATTCAGACTATCACCTAGGGCTATAATCAATGTATCGTCCGCATAACACAATACCCTAACCTTCTCAGAAATATCCAGGTTCAACACTTTATCGTAGGTAAGAACCCACGCTTCAGGGCCGTACGCTGAGACCTGGGGGACACCACATGTCATGGGCGACTTAACCATGTTGCCATTGCAATCAACGTAGCAATACCATCTATTCGATAAGTAACTTTCGGTGATCTCTCTCAAGTAATTTGGGACCTCCTTGTCAATCATCGCCTGCCGAACACTTTCCCAAGGGAGGGAATTAAAAGCGTTTGCAATGTCCATCGACACTGCGACCGCAACTTTGCCCTCTTCGTAAACAGGGTCGATAAACTCCCTTAATCGCAGCACCGCATCAATCGTTGAACGCTTGGCCCTGAACCCAAACTGCGAGTCGGAAAGACCCACCCCGCAGCTAACGCTAGCTCTCACCTTTCTAACCAGAATCCTCTCGAACATTTTTCCGACCTTGTTCAACAAACAGATCGGTCTGTATGATGATGGGAGAAGGTCAGGCTTATTCGGTTTTTTCAGGAGGACCAGCCTCGCCGTTTTCCAGCAAGACGGGAACACCCCTTCCCGTAGGCATCTGGAGAAACACAACATAAGCAGCTCCGCACATTCGGGTGTCACTTCTTTGACAACCCCGCCCATTATGCCATCAGGTCCAGGTGCCTTGCCGCTGCGCTTCAGTTTGGATGCCGCCCACTCGATCTCTCCCAGCGTCACAGAGAAGTCTTCGTCCCATTGGACCCCATTTCTCGGGCGCCTCTCGAGTTCCCTTATGTCCTGAGGGAAAAGCCCGGCCGTCACCAAGGACATCTCTTCCGGTGATAACATCTCACAAACCGGTTTATCCGGGGGCCTGAGCTTGCCCAGCACAACCTTATAGGGGCGGCCCCAGGGATCTCTATCAATATCACCCAGTAGCTCCAGCCATGCCCTATTCTTGGCCTCTTTGATGGCTTGCCTGAGCGTTTTCCTGGCCAGAGCCAGTTCAGCCTCCAGTGCTGGGACCGCCGCACCTCGCTTCCTACGCCCTCTGGTCACTTTCCTTCGACATGCAGTACATTTGTCACGAAGGGCCGCAATGTCGTT
>NW_012026795.1:785422-786311 GCF_000956235.1 Wasmannia auropunctata | reverse complement strand
CTCTCTCTCTCTCTTTCTCTATATTTCACGCTCGATGCGTTCGGTGGATTTTTTTCATTTTTGGTCGAGAGCCGTAATTCCTGTGCGCGATGGACGCGCGCGACTGTGGGACGCTCGTCGTCCTAGATCGCACGACGTAGGAAGCTCTCGATCCACGAGCGAGATTCGCGTCCGTTGCAATCAGGAGATTCACGCGCGCTTCATAGGATTCCTATTTTCGTACATTTCGCCCGTACTTTGGGCGATTCGACGGACGCGAAGCGTGAAAATGGGAATCCTATGAAGCGCGCGTGGATCTCTTGTTCGATACACCGTTCGATCTTACTCGCGCGCGGTACGCGCGGTACTCGACGTCGCTGTCGTGGCGTGTTTGGGAAGACACGCGGGACACGCGCGTCGATTCACCCAACTCGACGGAAAAAAATTTTTCGCGGCATTGTTATCGGTGCGAACGTTCCTCGCGCAGCCGTTCCATTTGTCGCGCCATCGGGCAACCGATAATAAAAAAGCTCGTTCGAGTCGAAAGGTTCGATCGACGCGACTGTTGCGAAACTTGTACGCACCCCCCGTACGGATCCTCGCGTTCCACACCGGCGGAGTGTTTTTTTGTTCCTCGAGTCGATACACCCGATCGATTTGTAACCAAAAATACGCACTTGGACTTTTTCAAGGAGAACAGAAAAGATGGGATGTCAAAACGACCAAATTTCCGTCATTTTTTTTACGTCAAGATTAAAATCTAGATTTCGAACGACCGAGGAACGACTTTGCGTCGACTTTTTTGCAGCGTCGATCTTTTTGATTAAAAAAACGCGAGCGTTTTTCTCGATTGCACACACACACACACACACACACACACACACACACACACACACACACACACACACAC
>NW_012026795.1:778597-785402 GCF_000956235.1 Wasmannia auropunctata | reverse complement strand
CCACGCGCGCGCTCTCTCTCTCTCTCTCTCTCTCTCTCTCTCTCTCTCTCTCTCTCTCCCTCCGTTGCAGCAGCTGATCATCGCGAACAACCTAACCTCCTCGCTCGCACCGGCAGCGATGCCTCTTCGCTCGCGATACCTTCTGCCGCGATGCGCGGACGACCCACCGTCGGTCACGCGAGGCACCGACGACCCACCGCCGGCCATCCGAAGCGCCGCCGCCGGTCACGCCGAGCGCCACCGCCGGCCATCCGAAGCGCCGCCGCCGGCCACGCCGAGCGTCACCGCCGGCCACGTCGCTACCGCCGGTCACGCCGAGCGCCACCGCCGGCTATCCGAAGCGCCGCCGCCGGCCACGCCGAGCGCCACCGCCGGCCATCCGAAGCGCCGCCGCCGGCCACGCCGAGCGTTACCGCCGGCCATCCGAAGCGCCGCCGTCGCGGTCAGGCGTGGATGAGGCAGCGTCGGTCTCGCGAAGCTCGGACGAGCCACCGCTGCTGTTCCTCGCAGCTGAGGGTGTGTGTGTGCGTGTGGTGTGTGTGTGTGTGCGTGTGGTGTGTGTGCAGCTGACGCGTCGTCGGCGTCGTACAATCGCGCCCAATTAACAATTGCACTTGGCCAACGCGTGTACCTCTCATGCTTTCCTATCGTTCACCGCGTGGTACTATGCCAAGTGCAATTGTTAATTGGGCGCGATTGTACGACGCCGACGACGCGTCTGCTGCACACACACCACACGCACACACACTACACACAGACACTGACCGTGCGGCAGCAGCACCATACGCAGCTTGTCCACCGCGCAGCTTGTCCGCTTTCTGCCGCATGGTCGCATTATGAACGCGACATACCCGTTTATGTCTGAGGTGTGTTCGTCGACAACGACTCCTCGCTTATTGGTCGCAATGGTCGATCCTATTTTCCGAAATATCTCGGCTCCCGATGATTTGCGACACTTTTGTCGGATACTTTTCTTGTATTTCAGATCTCAACGCTTCGATTGAGAGCATGTTCAGCGAGATCGATGGTGATCAGGTGAGGTGTACACAATTACCCCTCGCACTGTAAGTATTATAAGGATAATTTTTTTTGTTCAAATTTTTTTGCTTATATGTACGTATATGGGGAAAATATCTCAATATAAAGAGATATAATATTGGAGTAGAGTAGAGATTTAATATTGTTCTTCCTTTTTATTTCACTATCTGTCATGTCATCACAATTTCAAGATGGCGACGAAATGTTGCAAGTTTTTCCGTTCAGCGAACCTGGCAGTTTACGGAACATTTTTCGTGATCACTCTCAGTCTATGTCGTTACATCTCCTTATTCTTACTTCATGAGGCGGCCTTAACGACCTTCTCCGTAATCGCAAGGTCAGCATCCCACTGAACAGGCTCTCTAGGTCACACCATTAATTCCCCCTCCACATGCGGGATCAATCCTGTAATTATCTGATGGACCCTATCGATCGGGAGATTTTCACAGATGGATTTACTCGCCGGACGCATTTTCCCAAGCACTATGTTATATGGTCTTCCCCATGGGTCTCTGTCGATGGTAGCCAACAACTTCGCCCATGCTCCATTCTTCGCTCTCTTGATTGTTTCCGGGCTAGGGTCAGGGTCCGCTCGGGATCAGGAACTGCCGAATGGTGTCTCCTACGTCCCCTCGTGACTCTTCTCCTCAGGGAGACGCATTTCCGACGCAACTCCAAGATCTCTTCATTCCATCAATACACAGATTTCCTCCTCCCGGACCTGCGCCTGGTCATGGATATATCGGATGCCTCTATCAGCATTTTCTGGAGTCGCTCGGCTGATGCCTCAGCACTCACATTCTTCCTCGGCCCGAGCCAAAATCCTGTCATCAGGCTAGCCCGCAAAAGATCCACATTAAGGCTACGTCTGTTCCATCTGTCAAAGTGTGCCTGAGATAGTCTGTATATTGTCATCGCTGGACTCCCTATCTGAATAAAGATATATTTGTGGTCAGACAAGGATTCCGCTTCTGAAGCTACTTCCTATCACTGACCTGCCCTGAGGCCTCACACACGTGGAAACGTTATTTCCATTAAGCAATCTCAGATCTCACAAGGACGCCCAAGTGAGCATGACCTCTCCCCTGGCCGTGTGTCAGGCCCCATCCCATAAGCGAGATCTGGCATTGAAGTCCCCCAGGACCAGGAGAAGTCTGTCCAGATAACCCTCAATGGCCTCGCCCACTGATGTGAGGTAAGCCCTAAACTGATTTAATCTTCGATTTAGGGAGAAATAGCACGAGACAACTATTATGCCATTCCAGGTCACCATTGCGAACCCCTCCCCCTGGCCAGGGTGGAGATTGACCTCGGGGAGAGGGACCTTGCCAGGTGAATGCTGCAAGTGGTGTATCCTCTGTAGAGCGCGTCCATCTGTCATTGTTTGGGACTCTGTACGGCTCCGACAGACACGCTAGCCCGCAGTCCTTCTCGATCATCACTTGCAGCAGGAGATCCTGTGCCGCCCTAGATCTATTTAGGTTGACCTGCACTATGTTCGCCATTGTGATTACAGTTTAGGGCTGGTTCTTCATTGATAGATCTCCTTTCCACCAAATCCCTCGCGCGTTTACTCGGACTTCTATTTAACCCCCTGGGCGGGCACGGGGGGACAGTTTACTGAACCCGCTCTGTGTCCACAAGAAAGCCCCTTATTCCTGCAGATCGGGCAGTTTTGCGGCCTCCCACAATCCTGAGCTCTATGTCCAGGGGCACCACAGTTGAAGCAGAAAGATGTCCTATCCACCTCACTCGGACACCTCTCCCTCACACGACCCGCCGCCAGGCACCTATAACATTGTAGGGACCTCCTCTTGAGAAGGTCTACCCTTGTGGTAGATCAACCTATCCTCAGTTTGCTTTCCCGTGTCACATTCATTGCCGCATCAAGCGGGCACTGAATCCACACAGTCCTAAAGCCGTTGCGGGTGACCCTCGTCTAGCCTAGTGTTATGCATCCGCTAAGCATTTCCCCACACTGGCAATTACCTCTGTCACCTCCTCTAGCAGGATAGAGGCGTCCCAAGAGACGAAGCTCCTCCCTCAAGGAAGGTTTTGCGACTCGAACTCTAATGTCCTTGAAGGTTTCCCTGAGTTTCATTGCCAGCAGATCAGCCTTAGGGGACATATTTTGACCCGGGATCTCTATCAAGACCCTGCCTGAAATCATATTCCGCATCCTGATGTTGTTTTCTATCCCCAACTCTTCCAGATTGATGTTGTTACCAGCCTTCCTGATCACCTCTGCATACGTCATTCCTTCTGGGCAGGACATCGTCACCGCCGATGACCGTGGGACGCGCCTCCGCCCAACCTCGGTGTTTCTCCCGAGCCCGCGGGCAAAGCCCCGTTTTCCTCCAACAGAGGGATCCCGGCGTACCCGCTGAGGGATCCCGATCCCGCCGTGGCAGCACCGAGCCGGCAAGAGGGGATTCTCGCTCCTCCACAGGCACAACATTCGCACGTTTCCTGCGTCTCCTTTCTAGTCGTCTGATTTGGATGCCTAGCCCTGTCATCCTCTGTCTCCACAGCCACAGAGTCCGCCGAAGCCGACGAGGACTCAAGCCTTTCGTCCCGCTGAATCTCCTCATTCCTCGGACGAGGGCGGGGCGCCACACGAGTGCCCCCATTTGTGGGTCCCCGTATCTGAAGCGCTCCATGGCGCCCACCACCGCCTCACTAATGGTGGTCGCCAACCTCTTCAAAAACTCCTCCTCAAAAGGGCCCATTCCATCGCGAGGGGATCTCGGTCCTCGGAGCCCAGCAGAGGCACGACGGGTTTCCACCAGTCCCTTCGTAGCTTCGTTTTTAGGGTTCAGGCCAGCAAGACTAGGCAAGGGGCACGGAGATATCACCATTCCGGATCCGACATTATCCACAACGGGCATTCCACTCCTCACATCATCCAGTTGAACCTTTAGTCTTTGGTTCTCCTTTTTAAAACTGGAGATCTCTTTGTTCATGTCCTGCACCTTCACTATCAGGTACCTCACATCATCCTCTAGAGGCCCTCATGGCGAGTACCTCGATCGCCGCGTTGACGTTTACTTTCATTTTTCTCGTCAAGGAACCTTTAATGTTCCCTGACTTTTTCCTACACTCCTCCGTCTCATTTAGCCATTCCGTTGCCAAAGCCACCAAATCCGCTGACGAGAGGTGCTCGATCTCCTCTATTCGTAGATCGGCAGCCTTTCTCTCAGATTCCGAGAACGAGCTTCTCGGAGGTTCTCGTCTGCCTCTACCTCGTTTTTTGGAGAGTTGGACACATTCAGTCTTCTCCTCTTCTGACCCTTCCTTACCGGGGAGTCCCTCGAAGATCTGGAAGAAGCCGTGTCCCTACGCGAGTCCGATCCAAGGTCCACCGACTATCTCCAGATCCGTACTTCGAGGCGTTGCAGGCCTGGAGATTTCCCCCACCTCGAAGGTGGAAACGACCACGTCCGGGGTCACAGTATGGCTTTTGTTATTTCTCCCTTTTCTTGATTTTGCCACCGGTTCCACCTCTTCTTGATTCACCGTCATCTCTTCTTGATCTATCACCGTCTTTCCTTGAACCATCTCCTTTTCCGGCGAGACCGGAGACATTTCCCCTCCCGTACCCGGTCGCAGTACCTGCCCGGGATTATATCAACCCTTTTTACGCTAACGATAGCAACTTTGAGCGGGGGTCTCGTCCGCACCCCCGCCCCACTCCCATCACATGTTGTCGACACGGGGGGCCTGGGACAAGTGTCCCCCTCGCGCCGTTCCTCAGGGACCGAGACCCTGAGGATGTTTTTTCCCTGGTCGTGTCCATTATCATGCAAGGTTCGGTTGTTGGAGCATTTTTTTAAAGAGGTGGGCCCCACTCTTGTCCCCGTTTAGCCTAGACTGCACTCGGAGAATTCAGTCAAGAAGACAGATAGATGTAAGTACTTTGAGATTTCACCAACGATAACTAGCAATTTATTCCTCCTAAAGCTTACCGACACCAGTTGATTCTCCCCCCAGAAACAGCAATGTACGCCCTCAAAAGGGCGCAACATTGGAGGGTAGTGCCAACCAAAGCTTAGTGGTAAGCTTCCGACTAATACTCATGTACCTCATGGAGCAATCAACCTATTTTTGTACTCTGTTACGTAAATTACGTTCAGTCGAGATGTATAGGCAGAGAGGATTCTGAGAGCGGTCATGCCCGCGATTTAGCTGCGATGACGATTGAGCTGGTTTCAGCGCCTCTGGAAAGTGAACATTGAACTACCAACTAGAGAGACCAATGAGAAGCACGCTTTATTACTACAATATGCAGACGATGTGGTAATTTTTGCTACTTCTGTTAACCTTGAGGAGGCTATGACGGCCGTACAGACATCTCTGAATAACGTCAGTATAATAACCTAAATGCCTTGGCTTATGAATTAACTTGAGGTATAAGCATTCTTTTTCTTCTTCTTGTTCTAATTGAAAGGATATTACTAGCCGGTTTTATTACCGCGAAAGGAAGTAGAGATATTTGTCAGGAATATTGGAGGAACGTAACTAGGGTAGACACTCGTGAAACACAGCAATTAACAGAACACAGATTTATTCAGTTAACACGAAAAGGCGCTCGACTCGCGAGGCATAATGGCTGAGATCTTTTCTCCTTGACAAAAGACTTAAGACTGTTTCACCGTCTCCAGGCGGAAACGATATTATGGCAAAAGAATCACATGCGCCAATCAGAGGACGCCAAGGCCTCACGTGGCCCGTCGCGCGGGCGCAGCACGTACGCGGGATGAGTCCGCCAATCGCGAGGCGATCACGGGAACTAGCGCCGCGGAACGGAAGCGCTACTAATTGCCAACTTAGAAAAGAAATACTACTGCTGGGGAAAATAACTAGGCGAACTGGCCATTTCTTACATAATGTAGGCTTCCGTTTCCACCAGAAACGATACAGCCTGTACTGAAGGTTTGTGCGAATAGATGATACAATATTTGGTGCAACAAAAGATGATGCAACACTAAGCAGAGTACTAAGCCACAGACGTCTACCTCAGTCCGTAGCTCACACCGGAATCCAAGGTATAAACATCCTGAGAGCGGTCACGTCTGCGATTTAGCTGGGACCGGCGATGTGCTGGTTTTAGCGCCTCTGGAAAGTGGACATTGAACTACTAACTAAATTGACCAATGAGAAGCACGCGTTGGACGGAAGCACGCGTGCTTCTCATTGGTCTATCTAGTTAGTAGTTCAATGTCCACTTTCCAGAGGCGCTATTATAGGTATTGGATTCCGGTGTATTTGTATCATCTATTGTCGCACAAACCTTCAGTACAGGCTGTATCGTTTCTGGTGGAAACGGAACCCTACATTAGAACAAGAAGAAGAAAAAGAATGCTTATACCTCAAGTTAATTCATAAGCCAAGGCATTTAGATTATTATACTAACGTTATTCAGAGATGTCTGTACGGCCGTCATAGCCTCCTCAAGGTTAACAGAAGTAGCGAAAATTACCACATCGTCTGCATATTGTAGTAATTTGGTAGGATGCGTAACGCATTTTTCTATATTTCGTAGATATAAATCGAAGATGACAGGGCTGGAAGTTGACCCCTGCGGGGTCCCCTTGAAAGTATAGAACGGGCCCTCCACCCAGTGAGAAGGCTGATGTCGAATCGACGTCGTTTCGATGTCGATGTCATCGAAAACTCATCGAATCAAAATTGACATCGAAAATCAGGCCATTTCGATCAAATTGTTTTGACATCAAGAAATACTTGTTTCCAAGTTACCAATGTCCAA
>NW_012026795.1:777163-778547 GCF_000956235.1 Wasmannia auropunctata | reverse complement strand
TCTGGGTAGCACTTCAAGAGTTCTAACAAAAGTTCTTAATACACGAAGCTCTAGTATTAACGGTTGAGGAGTTATCTCAAATTTTCGTTTTGTTTTTTGTGAAGTTGGCACTCCAAAACTTTTTTATTAGATTTTTTTGCTTAATTCGCCGGAACTATTTTTAATTTTTTGCAGGAACTCCGGAACTCTTTGGGGTGCATTCAGAACTGTATCGAAAAATTTATTTTTTCAAAAATGGGGTGCTAACTTCACAGAGGTGAAGAATCGCTATGAAACTCATTTTCAAGCCACGCATGTGCGTAACGCAAATGGCCAATACGTAGTCCGATTGCCGTTTAAATCGACCACCCCATTAAATATCGGTGAATCCGCCCTTGCTGTCATGTCGCGGCTCAAAAATCGTATGCGAGCTACACCGGCCCTCACTGTCAAATATCGCGACTTCATGAGCGAATACGAAGCTCTCAGGCATATGACAAAGGCTTCAGAAAGGAAGCGCCCCGTTTGACCACGTTAATATTGGCCACCGTTTCAATTGACCACGTTGTTATTTACCACGTTGCTATTGACTACGTTAATATTGACCACGTTGAGATTAACCATGGTCCCGATTGTCCACGGTCCCGATTGACCACCGTCTCGATTGACCACGTCCCGATTGACCACCGTCCCGTTTGACCACCGTTCCAATTGACTACAGTCCCGATTGGCCACCGTCCCGATTGGCCACCGTCCCGATTGACCACTGTCCCGATTGGCCACGGTCCCGATTGATCACCGTCCCGACTGACCATTGTCACAACACAAGTTACAACATTTTACGCGAAGCGAGATCTACTCCACGCCAAAAGATAATTTGAATTAAGTTAGTTTGAAACGAGATGGGCCGCCCCCCGTAGGGGAGGCGTGGAACATACTGCCTCCACGCGTATACTTTGCAACGGAAAGCGAAGTTCCACATGGGTTTACAACTTTTTACGCGAAGCGAGATCCACTCCACACCAAAAAATGGTTTGGGTTAGGTTAGTTTTAAACTAGGCGCCGCCCCCCCGTAGCGGGGGCGGAAGGTACTGCCTCCACGCGTGTACATGCAACGGAAAGCAAGGTTCCACATGGGTTTACATTTTTTACGCGAAGCGATCGGGATGGTGGTCAATCGGGACGGAGGTCAATTGGGACCGTGGCCAATCGGGACGGTGATCAA
This sequence comes from Wasmannia auropunctata, assembly GCF_000956235.1. Lineage (NCBI taxonomy): Eukaryota > Metazoa > Arthropoda > Insecta > Hymenoptera > Formicidae > Wasmannia > Wasmannia auropunctata. Next base: position 777,343 of record NW_012026795.1, on the reverse strand, counting down.
ACGAAACGTTGGTCAATCGGGACGATGGTCAATCGGGACGGTGGTCAATCGGGACGGTGGCCAATCGGGACCGTGGTCAATCGGGACGGTGGTCAATCGGGATCGTAGTCAATTGGGACCGTGGTCAATCGGGACTGTGGTCAATCGCAACGTGGTCAATATTAACGTAGTCAATCGCAA
>NW_012026795.1:774811-775363 GCF_000956235.1 Wasmannia auropunctata | reverse complement strand
CAAACACGATAAACAATAATTAGGATATAGACCGCGTAAGTGATAAACACAATTCAATTGAGAGTGCCTTAATCGGTCGAGGCTGGATCTTGACACCTAATGATATTTCTGTGTAAATCTTAATTCCATATTTCAGTCATTTTAAACTGCGCGCCGAATTAATTTCGTGCTTGTAACGCAATCGTAAACCAAAGTCGGAATGGTGAGATCACAATTAAATCGATCTTCAATACGATGCGATTAAGCATTTTAAAAAACCTGCGAAAAACTTATTGCGAAGAATATTATCTCAACCAGGATTTGAATTTGGGACCTGGGACCTGATAAACATGATAAACTTATTTTACACTAATATGACGTCAAGAGACTTAAGATTTTGCGTATAATATCTCCTATTTCAAATAACCCAAAATTATTTGAAATATATCGAAGAATTTAGTTCATTATTATTTGTGTATTCAGTAGCTAGTAAGGGCGGGTTCTGCCCCGGGAGCTCCGAGGGGGGGTGAGGGGAGGGGGGTCCGCGGGGGGTCCGCGGGGAGGGGGGTCCGC
>NW_012026795.1:773301-774262 GCF_000956235.1 Wasmannia auropunctata | reverse complement strand
TTGGAGGGTGGGATCTTTTTGATAGACTTTTGCTGCCGTTCTCTGTTCTACTACGGCTTCTCCACAAATATCGTTCCACCAGGAGGGAGGATCCCTTGAGCGAGACTGACAAACAGAGCTCGGATGGTGCACACCGAGAGGAAGAAGAGACCTGGTGTTTTCCACTAGGTGATTCATAAATTTATCATACGCCTCTATGGGGTCGGCAGGAATACTCTCGGAAAAGTCTATGAAATTATTATGAAGATTGAAGCGAAGAAACGTCATTTTCTTACGATTAAGTCTAAGTTTGTATAGAAAACGCTTGTTCATCTCTAGCTTACCTCCTAGCTTAATCACGATAGGATAATGGTCACTACCGAGAGAGTCGTCCTGGGTTGATACTTCACATAGAGAGGCCAGGGACGCAGAAGCGAATGCCAAATCTATTATAGATTTTTTATAACCAGGAGGGGTAATGAGGGTTGGCGAATCGTCGTTCATGATACAAATATTCTACTCGTCAACTATCTTCCAAATGTTGCGACCTATTTTATCAGTAGCGTCGCATCTCCAGACAATATGGTGTGCATTAAAATCACCTAAAATTAGAAAAAATTCACTAATTTGGACTGGAATTTTTTATCCGGATTGAACTTTGAGATAAACAAAAGAAGATCCTCAAACCAGCCGGTAGCGGATCTGTCAGGGTGACGATAAAGATTAACTAGAATCAGCGCATCTTTCTCATAGAAAAGGACAATGCCTTGAAGTTCTAATGAAGGTTGAGAGATCGTCGCAAGGTCCAAAATGTCAAAAGGGATTCTGTTACATACATACATCATATATATTACACGCACATTAGTGCAAAGCTTTATTTTGTCGTGCACGACATTCATATTATAGTGATCGAGATGAATCAGTTCACACACATGAGAGTTCATATAAGATAATTTTACCTTTATGATTTGTTGTCATGGCA
>NW_012026795.1:770333-773281 GCF_000956235.1 Wasmannia auropunctata | reverse complement strand
GAGTTCAGACGTGTGCTCTTCCGATCTACACATGAGAGTTCATATAAGATAATTTTACCTTTATGATTTGTTGTCATGGCAATATTGATTTATAATTCCAAAAAGAACATTTGAATATATAATTGCATTATTCTCTCTTTTAACGGTTCTCGTGCATTACTCACATATTAATTCGAATAACTCACATGTGATTCGCGACTCAGGAATATTTGAATATTCCCAAGGCGTTGTCGCGATCCATCTCGATCAGCCTCAGGACGATTACGAAAAACGTCCCTAAGCGTTGGCAAAGCGATCCAGAGCATAATCGATGCTCCTAGGCGTTATCGCAATACGTTTCAAATGTACGAGACAAAGTGAGTAATAATATTTTAAAAAGTTGTTAAGTGTTTTCAAAACGTTGTATCAAAGTTTAATAAACATATTGTGTTAATACGAAAAGTGCAGTGGAATATTAAGTTATTTCATCTGATTCACGAAACAGATTCTGTTATTAAGATGCACGTGCCCCTCTGGCCCGGCAACAATTCATCATTCCTAAAAACCGTTCCGAAAGAACTCTGAGGTGGTAAAAAGAAGAGATTCCTGGATACAGATAACATCGTATTCATTGCTAATTTGTTGTAATTGCGGAAGCTTCCCGCGCATCCCACAGCAGTTCCACTGTAGGATGCGCAACCCACAAGCAGACTTCGAACTTTTACCCACCATGCGAAAGCGGGCCAAAGGAGTATGCAGAGGAGTCATTGTAAAAGGAAGAACGAGAATCCACACCAGCAGAAAAAGGAGAACCACCACTAAAAAGATTTCCCAGATTAATACCAAGCGAATTAATTAATGTGGAGATTTTATTCAGAAAAGAGATGATGAGGTTAAGCAAAGAGTTAACTAATCCATTATTAAAGATGTTGACACAATTATGTAAAAGTTGAATTAGAGCCTCCAGAATGTTCCCGCCCTCTGACGGGGGCAAGGGTGACGGACGTGACTGACCTGAGGTCGGGAATTCCTTGAAGAATATCCCATTCTGAGACGGAAAGCCTGCCATTAGACTCGATGAGGTGTTCGATATAATTTCCACCTGATGATCCTGAACGAGGAGGCGGGGGGGACATCCCTTCCATTCCCAGCAGCCAAACCCCCATCAGAATTTACAGTTCTATGGCGAGAAGAGCTGACGCGCCGTATTCCAGATGCAGCATGCGCATAGCTGTGCGATGAAGATCCTTGCGATCTTTGAGAGTTCGTCACTTGCCATGGATCAAGACTATCTAAAATTTCGAACCTGTTATAATCTCTATAGTTAGTAGAGTTCGAAGAGGAGGAGACTTGAGTGGGAGAATTCTGCGCACGAGAGGGAGGGAGACTAGGAAAATTCCGAGGATTCAAGGTAAAATCGGTGGCGGAGCTGTTAGACACTGAATTGGAATCAATTTCTGTAGTGCTTTTTGGCGAGCGGGGATTAGCAATAAGTTTTTTAGCATCAACCAAAGGGATGTTTTTACAGGACGCTAATTTAATAACATCTTTGTGCTTAATCATGGTAAGACAAAGGTGTGAGGTTGCTAGGTGCTTACCTTTACAATTAATACACTGTGGCTCGTTATCTTTCTGCAGGCAGATTTCCTCGTTGTGTGGATCTAACCCGCAGAAGACACATCTGGGCTTGCTTTTACAATCTTTCCCAATATGTCCGATTCGATAACATGAAAAACATATTCTTGCCTTAGGGATATATGGTTAGACTCGATAACGGGCTTTAAATAACATAACTTCAGACGGAAGGCATTGACCTGCGAACTTTACACAAAGCGTCCTGGATGGCACGTATTGAGTTTTTCCATTAATATGCAGTTTTCTATTTAGTTGTTGAATACTGATGACATGCGCCGAAGAAGTTATAGCGAATTCGGCAGCTTGCACTAGTGCGCACTGAGTGCAAACTTTTTCAGTGCCGCACATTCGATCAATGAATAACCAGCCTCAAGAAATTGGTTCTTGTCTATCATAATTGTATCTAAATTACCTGTCACAATAAAATATATAAAATTATGTGAATAATATGCATCTCTTCATTTTTATTTATAAAGAATATATAGAAAGATAATACATAGATGTGTATATTGCCGTGTGTGTGTGTGTGTGTGTGTGTGTGTGTGTGTGTGTGTGTGTGTGTGCGCGCGCGCACTGTTTGTATATGTGTATGCTTGTGTGTATATGTTGGTAAGCTTATAGAAAAAACTATAAATCTATAATATTTTACCTGTCTTTCTTTCAACTTCACATAAAATCGAATTTCCTTCTTTTATCAAACAATTATTTTCGTCGAGAATAAATCTCTTTATTTCTGTTATATCACTCATATTGATGGCCATAATATAAATTTTCTCTGACAAAATTTTATCATATGTATTTCTTAAAATTGCACGTATAATAAATTGCTTCAAACTTAACCTTTCTTCCTGCAATTATTAAATTTATTCATTATCAAATTATTATGAAAATTAAAACTAAAGATTGGAATTTGACTAATCATTTGTTGTAATCAAGTTCTAATTTAATTTTCAACTTTAAGCTTTAACATACCGATTTTGATATCGAGGCTCGAGATCAAGGAGAAGAATTATTCCCCAATCTGCACTCTACACTAAAAAGTGAAACACCGGAGTACCATTTTATACAATTTCAGTGCTGTTTCATTTCAGTGTTGCCCTGAGTTAATGCTGTACTATGGTCGATCTTTGACTATATAATCATGGACCGCTAGTTGCCCCGTCCCACCACCCCTCTCACCCATAAGGTTATGTATCCAACATGAAGTTGGCTTAAACCCCGCCTCGTGTGGCAAATTGCGGGAAATTTAAAGGCTATCAGAAGGATGTAAGAATTAGATGGATGGTTGTTAATAAATATTGTATCAAAATATAAAGAATAATTAATGTATATGA
>NW_012026795.1:768834-770313 GCF_000956235.1 Wasmannia auropunctata | reverse complement strand
AGTATAAATGATTCTATACTTTGAATAAGTATATGTACATATCTTATTATTTTTGAATCTATTTTCATGGAAAGCTTTATTATAACTATAATGTATTGTGTATTTATACAATTTAAGTACAATATGTAAGTTATAAAGTATAATTTTTACTTACCCGTAAAACTGCAGGTTGGAGTCATGTATTTCACCTTTTTTGCAGTATTTCTTCGACTCGCAACCTTCCACAAAACAACAGTATTATTTTTAAGAAAAATGATAAAAATAAAAATTAATTTTAAAGGAATTCTATTGCCAAGTGCCAGATACTGCTGCAGAGGCTGCTACCTTTATTTCTCCCAACTACCACTTTGCCACACGGTGTCGCTACAGATCTTGGCTACCAACGTGAAGTTGGCGTCAGCGGTCCATGATTATATAGTCAAAGTGGTCGATCGCATTTACCCGGAGACCGTGCTGCACTAGCACCATATCAGGGCAGCACTGGATAGCACTTGCACAGAATCAGTGCAAGTCTACCGAATTCGCCATTTAGATTCTTCTCAATGCAGTCAATGTCAATAGACTGGTCGATGTCTTTTATGATCCCAATCCGTAGAACGCGAAACGAAGGGATAAAGGCTTTTAAATTATTTTTTCCCCAGTATGAATTATTGACAATGCTATTAGCGGCCGCTGCCGTACGCACTTCTATCAAGTTTTTACCATCGCCAATTTTTTTAATTTGCATAATGTCTGAACTGACCACACCGGCGACAATGCGTGCCAAAACAAAAAAGTGTACTCTTGCATTATTCCCCTGAGTCGAGTAAATGTCTTTGAGTATATAGATACCTGGAGGTGAAATGCTTTTGTTCTTTGCAGGCCGCAAGCGAGTCCAAGAGTGGCAAGGAGTGCGAGAGAGAAAGGTATACGAGCGATACCACGTGATACTTCGTCCTCTCTGTCTGTTAAATGATCGACGCATGCGCAGAGAGGACAAACATTACTCGTCTACCTTTCTCTCTCGCACACATCTTGGACACAGTTTTCGAGCCAACATTCCCCCTCCATGTCTATATACTCAAAGCATGGGCCGTGCGCGTTCCAGGCTGCGTTCCGTTTGGCGCTTACAGCTGCTTACAGCGCTCACAAAATCATTTCATCCTTGTTGTTTATCAGATATTGAACAAAGACAAATGATGCTTATAAGCGCTGTAAGCGCCAAAAGGAATGCAGTCTCAGTATTATTATATTTCAGTGTATGTCTCTTTTACTCTATGTATATAAACTCTTTGGTCGTAAATCGTAAGAAATTGACCAGTTACAGTCGAATATGAGAAGAATAATCGACTGTGATTGGTCAATTTGTAAGTAAGTTTATGGGGCTTTCTACAACCCAATCAGCACACAATGTTTGAAAAAATATTTTTAAAAATATTAAAAAAATATTTAAAAAACATTTTTAAAAACATTTAAATAATGGGTTAAGTGCTCTTTATT
>NW_012026795.1:766297-768814 GCF_000956235.1 Wasmannia auropunctata | reverse complement strand
TCAAACGTTAAAATAAACGTTTTTCAAACGTTAAAAAAATATTTCTTCAAACGTTAAAAAAATATTTCTTTAAACGTTAAAATAAACGTTTTTTTAATGAAAAAAAGAGCACTTAACCCATTATTTAAATGTTTTTAAAAATGTTTTTTTTATGTATTTTAAGTATTTTTAAAAATACTTTTTAAAACATTGTGTGCTGATTGGGTACGTGTTTTAAACGACCTATTAATGCAAACTAACATAAAAATCAATGCTTTAGTAGTTATCTTAAGTTTATTGTTATTGTCAACTTCATCCAACTGTCCACCTAAGTCGACAACACCTTTCCATTTGTGGATGTTCATCTCATCAAACGTAACGTTAAAAACAAGCTTTTTTGTGTGTCTCAAGTTCTTGCTTTACTATGTTTGACACGTGTTTTATATTAATATTCTTCAGAAATACCTGGTTCATAATTTTTTGAAAACAACCAATTATTGAGTGTTTTGACGCAAGGTAAACACTTGAGATAACTGCATCTCACAAATTCGTAAGCAGCTGGAGAGTGAAAATGTAAGGTTCTAGCAAAATTTTTTAACTGAGCAGGATTCGCAGTTGTAAATTTTCTTTTCTTTTATACGAAATATTAATTCTTGTAAGTGTTCAGGCAATTCCTATTATAAAAGAAATAATAATTAAAAAAGTTTTTAATATTTTAAGCTAACCATAATCGTTTTATAATGTATCAACTAATAAAAACTAATCGGAAAAAAATGTCGCAGCTTCATGACTGTACTGTACTGTTTTTTATAAAGTGTACAGTTCTTATAATTGTATTATTACTTAAATAAATAAAACTTAAAAATAGAAGCATTAACGTTAACATATTTGGATTTGAGGAAGTTTAGGTTTCTAAACAATTTAATTTATTAAAGCTGTTTAAAATGTAAATATATACAATTTAAGTATTATAGTAAAAAATTACATGAATTTACCCATTACATAATACGCGATTAATTGGAATGTATGTATGTACAATTGCAATATATAATTACAAATTTACCTGTAAATATTCAGCAGCTTTAAAAAATTGTTTTTCTTACATGTTTTTAATTAATTCTTTCATGTCATTAATTTTTTTTTCTTTTCTAACTATGTTCATATGGGAAGCAGACTTTTTACGTTTTTGATGAGTCATTATTATCACAAACCGATCCCACGCTTTATTTGAACTGAAGTCCTCTTTTGAAAAAGACTCTGATTGATATCCGATCATAAAACGATATTTTTTGGGAAAAACGTCGACAGCAGATGATTTTCTAAATATTAATAATACAATTAATAGTACAATTATTTTTTAAAATATTAAGCTATTTTGCAGTATAATAAGTCTTTATAAAATTCTATGTACCTTTTAATATTGTTTCTAGAACTTAAATGATCATGTGTCTCAAAGCCAGTATTCGTACTTGTTGAAAATGATTTATTTTCAGCATTTGTCATATCTTGATTTATTATGTCGTCAAGTACTTGTGTAGATACATTGTTGATTGGTGAAGATAATAATGGTGAAGATTGATCGTTTTGATTTAAAGGGATAGCAGTTGATGTTAAACGTCTCAAAAATGTATATCCATCAGTTTGATGAAATGAATCATTATGGAAGTGATCGCTACATACAGTGGCTGTCTTAGAAATTGTTGTCACACCAACAGCTTCCATCCACTTCTTTTTTAATTCAACGTTAGCAGGAAATCTGTAATTTAGAATTAAATATAGAATAATATTTCCCATTTTCGTATGAATTGTAGTTAAGTGATATTTTGATAAATATTCTAACAATTAATAATTAATAAACTTATCAATATTTAATAAACTTACTTGTGAAAACTTCGAGATTCATCAAATGGAATAGGTTGTTTTTTGCAAATAATACACGTTTTTGTCATGATTATCTCTGTCACGGCACTTTTCTTATTTAATTTCTCAATTTCTGTAATTCAAAATTAAATATAGAATAATATTTGTTATTTTCGTATGAATTGTAGTTAAGTGATATTTTGGTAATATTCTTACTACGCTGAATAATTAATAAACTTATCAATATTTGATAAACTTACTTGATACTTATATAAACTCTTTGCTTGACACTTGTGAAAACTTTGAGATTCATCAGGAATAGGTTGGGTTGTCGATCGATGCGCGCGCAACATTAGACAAGTATAAAGATGGCTCTCTCATTTTTCTCTCTTTCTATTAGCTCACGTTTCCAGACAAAGGCGCTGCTATGTCTCCACCAGTGAGATATACACATACAGGTGCTTTCCATCTAGTGACACAAGCCGAGACAAGTGTCGTTTTGTCTTTGTTACTCACTAAATGCTGAGAAGGCTAGAATGACGTTTGTGTCAACTAGTGTCACTTAATGGAAAGCACCCATACTGGAGTGAGCCTTTCCTAAGAAAACGCGTGGTGGGGGTAGCCGCTGTGCGAGAGTGACAGCCATGCAAGCTGGGGACGTCTGCCTCACTTTAATAA
>NW_012026795.1:753319-760762 GCF_000956235.1 Wasmannia auropunctata | reverse complement strand
TATAAGAAACACTACTTAATTATAAATTGTTCATATTACATTTATAATTATAATAATTTTATTTTATTACAACGCTATATACATTTATTTTAAATTTTTAATAGAGCATTGATTTATATGTACTGAAGTTAATTCTGATTCATGATAAATATTAAATACATATTATATATGTATATAAAAGAGGAACAATATATAAACTGTTTTTCATGTATGCATTTGTAAATTATTAATAAATGTAAAAAAAATGTGAATTAAATGTGAAATAAATATGAAACAAATGTAAAAAAAATGTTTTTACAATTTTGTTAATGTAAATGTCATTTTAAAAACTATATTTATTTAAAAATAATTATATATACATATATATTTATAAATACAAACAATAAATTTTGTAAAAGATAAGGTAATTATCATTATTACATTAAAACGTTATGTGACATATATTTTTACATTTCTTTAATATTAATAATACATTAAAAATAACTAATAAATAGTTACATTATGTAATATAAATATAACATAAATTCTGCCTCGCGGTTATATATATATTAATTTGTAATACATTTTTTACATTTAATTTTTAAAAATACATACGTTTTAGAATATAAATGACATTTTTAAAACAATATTTTGAAAAACTAAATATAAGTTCATACATATATTTATAAATATCAAAATTCTATTCTAAAAGTATCAAAACTATCTCTAAATATTCTAAAACTAATAGAAAAAAATATAATTTACATAAAATGTTAATGTAAGAAATAAATTTTTCATTGTAAAGTAAATATTAAATAAATGTCAATTAGTAATTATAAAAAATAAATATTTCGTAAAACATTAAAACGTTCATGTAAAACATTTTTTACATTTAATTGTTCATTATATATATTTATATTATAAATGTATTGTACATGTTGATATTGATTTTATATACGACCGCGAGACAAAATTGATTAAACTATCGATTATAGCTGATCAGTTTGTCGTGCGCATATGTCGATCGATATTTGAATCGATATTCTCGCACGTGTGTCGCATGGTCGCACCATATACACTGCCAATGCTGTTGCTAACTGCGTTCGCGACATATCTCTTCGTTCTGTACGTGGAAACTATGTTTTTATCGCTGATGCGATTCCAAGCTCGATCTTTATAATTAGAAAGTCGAAAACCTTCGTGGTAAGTGTTTTTTATCCCAACAAAAAGCGATTAAGTCGAAGTACTAAGAACTTCAAATTATATACGCTATCGTGTTCCAATAAGTGACAAAGCGGTTATAAGTGAAAATTTACGAAGACCCCCCGAGCAATCCTAGCCTGACATTCGCATATACGCGTTGTGACAAAGTTGAAGAATTTCTCCATTCTGCTGTCATTTGTAAGTATTATACATACTTTGTTCTAATAGTAAGTTGAATAATTCTCACTTTATTCTCTTTATTGTTGTACATTCTGAAAGATTTGGAGGCAGATTTTTTGCAAGAAACTTGCACTACTCGTAGAGAAAGTATAAGCCTTATGGGGGTATCTAAAACGTTTTTAGCTCAGAAATTCGCTGAGAAATTCAAGTGTCCGAAGACACCTGCCGTCTGGGACTACTTAAACTTCTCTTATTTGCTGCAAATGTCTTGCGATAAAATTGCTTTAACAATTAATAAGGCACTGTCACACAATTATATCGTGTAGCATTTTTTGTCGCAATAAGATTTACGTACAAGTTTATTGCAAGAATCTGCCAACAGTATGCTTTATTATTTATTTATTCATTTATTTAATAATGGGATAAACCTTAATTACAGAATAATTTAACAGAATTTTAATTAGTAGCGTCAGTGAGAAAAATAAAGAAAAACGTCTACTCTATCTTAATATCTTAATTAGCAAAAACCATAAATAAAATATATATTGTATATATATATATATATACAATATATATTGATACATATATGATGTACTATCAATATTTTTCATTTATATATATTTATAGTTGATTGTTGCTTTGCAGTAAAAAACTTTTTTTTTAAGGTTATAGTTACTTTACTTCCGTCGAATCATGCAGGCTGCGTTCATTTTGGGTGCTCACGCGCTGTAATTTTCTTAAAAATATAAATTATTACAATAATTATTAATAATTGTAATAATTAATTATCAATAATTATTATAATTAATGATTAATTATTAATTTTAAATTATTATTTTCAAATTATATAAATTTTGGAAGGGAACGTGTTTGTTAACTAACAATAAAAAATTATTAACAAAAATGGACAAATTAAAAAATTGTTAACAATTTTTTAATTGATATTTAATAACAAACGCATCCCGGCTCTTTCAATTTTTTATAATTCAAGTCCACAGTTTTAAGAGTGTATATAAAAATTTATTTACTTGACCATTTTCTGCGTTCTATCGATCATAGAATTTGTTTGTTTAAAATGTTTTAATAAATTACCTTAATTATTGTTTATAACAGTTTTCTGCATTCGGTTGTGATTATTTCTAATTATTAAGTTTCTAATTGATTCCAAACATTTTAATAGCGCAGAATATTTTTGTCCCCAGGTATTGTTTGGTTCCCTGATCGGTTTGGCAACCTGATCGGTTGCTATTTGTGGCTGTTAACTTGAACATCGTTTTCATTCAGTGTTTTTGAAGTAAATAAAATTTTTCAAAAATCCAATTAAATTCCAAATATATTTCTAAATGGAATGAGGAAGATCTGGTGCACCAATGAATTATGTGGAATTTTGAAGGAAATTAACAAAGAAATGTGTTTACAAGCATAATTTTTGTATTTCCAAGATACGCCTAAAGTTGATCGATTAAAATGATTATTGATTTTTTAAGCATAATTTCTTCTTTATTTCATTTATTGCATACGAAAATGGGATTTAATCAAAAATTTTAAGTTTACTTTTTAATTTTTAATTTAATGTAAATGTAGTTGTAGATTTTAATTAACTGTGACTTATTTAGCAATTTTATATTTCATTATTTTTAAAGGCAAACTTACACTCCAAGATTTAAATTGTCACAGTTCTAATTTCAATATTATTCACTTTTTAATAATTAACCTAAAAAATTCTTGTTATCATAATCAGTTTTAGACGTTGGGGATTTCTAAGCATTAATACTTGACTATAAATCTATATCCTTTTAATAATAATTATGGTAGGCATTTGTTCCTCTAATATTATTTTATTTGTTTTTTGTTCCTGAACTGGCTTGAACTGCCTGTACTAGTTTACAATTTATCTTTTTTCCTTTATATTACAAAAAGAAAGATAAACTCAGAACTAGTGGAGCCAGTTTAGCAATAGAAAATAAACCTATTGCCTGTGTACATTGATACACTTATAATTTCAGTTTTTACTAAGGAGATCATGCCAAAAGATGTCCCATTTTATATGCTGTCCAATAAGGCCAAAAGAAAGAGAATTGAAGATGAGGAATGTAATTCAACCGATTCTTCAATTGACAATGCCATCGACAGGCATGATATCGAGCTACCTGATTTTTCTAACTATCAACATTCAGAGGGTTTTCTATGCAACAATCCTGAACATTCTGAACTTTCCGAACGATCTGAACATTCTGAACATTCTGAGTTTTCTGAACATTCAGAACTTTCTCATTTTGAATATTGGAGTAATAATGATTATGAAGATGATATTTTACATGAAAATATCAATCATGATGAACTTCCCCAAGATCCGCAATCGTTATCTAATTCTTCGAGCTCTTCCCAGTCTAGTGAAAATTCAGTTTCCTCGAAATTGATGATTCTAAAATTTCTTCGTGGTTGGGCTTTAAAGCACAATATAACACATGCAGCAATTTCTGACTTGTTAACAGGTTTGAAAGAGAATCACGAGTGTTTTGCCGATGAATCAGAACCCAGATTCCCCATAAGTGCGCGAACGTTACTTCAAACAGAAGTGAAATTGAAAAAGAAAATTGTCGAACCAGGATATTATATACATATAGGATTGAAAAAACAATTATTAAAAATTGCTCCTAAGTATTTTAAAAATGTAATCACTTTTAAGTTATTGGTAAACATAGACGGATTACCTCTATTTAAAAGTTCGCCTGCTCAAGTATATCCCATTTTATGCAGTGTAGTATCAATACCTGAATTGCGTAAGAAAGTTTTTCCCATAGGCATATATTATGGCAAAGAGAAACCTTATGATATAAATAAGTATTTGCAGGATTTTATTGAAGAAATTAATAATCTTATCGAGCATGGCCTCCATTTTGAGAATTACACTGTATTTTTAGATGGTACTTATTTTGTTTGTGACGCGCCAGCGAAGAGTTATGTAATGGGAACGGTATCGCACACAGGTTTCAATTCCTGTACTAGGTGCACTGTTCGTGGTGTCACCTCTGATAATCGACGAATTTTCGTTGATTTGGAATGTCCAGCTCGCACTTGTGAGGATTTTCTAGAATGGAGAGATGATGATTTTCGCCGTCGAGCCACTCCACTGACCAATATTATAGGTTTAGATTTTGTACATCATTTCATTCTCGATTATTTACATTTACAATGTCTTGGTGTAATGCGTACGATGATATTGAATATGTGGTACAAGGGATCAATTCCTCATAGACTTTCTGCTGCTCAGATTGAAATGCTGTCGAACCATCTTGTTGAGCTTCAATGTCACATTCCTGCAGAATTCGCAAGAAAGTGTAGAGAGCTGTTCATTGTTTTACGGTGGAAAGGGACAGAATTCAGATTATTTATGCTATATGTAGGCCCAGTTGTACTAAAAAATATTCTAAGTAAACAAAAATATGTTCACTTTTTAGAATTTCATTGTGCGATGAAAATTTTATTAAATCCAAATCTGTGCAAAAAACGGGAGCTTCGACAATTTGCTAAAGATATTTTGAAACATTTTGTTCAATCGACTGAAATTTTGTATGATAAAAATTTTATTACGCATAATTTTCACAATAACATACATATAGCTGACGATGCAGACTATTTTGCCGACAAATTAGTTAACTTCAGTCTGGATACAATATCTGCATTTCCCTTCGAAAATTACATGCAAAGCATAAAACGAAAAGTTAGAGCACGCAACAGGCCACTTGAGCAAATTGGCCGAAGACTTGGAGAAATCATGTCATTCGAGTCCGAAAATCCAATAGTAAGACCACAAGATTATGTATTTCCTAAACTTTTTTCTCCGCATAATGCCGGTCCGGTGCTACCAGGTTGCAGGCGCCAGTATCGTGGTGCTGCTTTTCCTCTATTTAAAATAACAAATAATGCTCCCGATAATTGCTGTGGTACTGACGACGGTGTAATTATTCAAGTTGCAAATGTAGCTTTTTCTGATCATTTGCAGGTTCCAGTTGTAATCGGTAGGGAATTTGTTAGCAAACGTGACTTTTATAATGTACCTATTGAAAGTTCTCGGGTAGGAATATTCAAAGTTAAGCAATTGTCTAATCTGAAGGCATGGCCATTGTCACAGATTACTATTAAATATGTTCAGTTGCCGTACAAAACTGCCTACATTGTATCATCAATTTTACATTGTGACACGCTTTAATTTCATAATATCATGTTCTGCATTGTAATAATTTTTGTTTTCATTATCCTCTTTCTCATCTTTCTTTTTCTTATCATTTCCTATTTTTCATCTTTAAGGCTCGATATAATGTTCTAAGATGTGTATTCATGAAAATTATGAGTGTTAGGTAAAGTAACATGTTAGATAAAGTAACATATATTTTGCATATGGCATGATACTTGTTGGCACTTTCTTAATGAAAATTATAATGCAGTATTAAATAAAATATATTTTTTGTCTTATTTTTAGAGAGTTTTATCACATTTGGCTATCTGGGATATATCACGATAATATTATAAAATACATTTGAAAATTATTTTTAGCTAATATATTCTTTATACTGAATTGTAAGATTTCAGAAATATTAACATTTATATTATTTATATTTCAATAGAACTTTCGAATGATGGAGTCGAAAGAATCAGGAAAAGATAGCTCATTAGTTGTTAGTCATAAAGAAACATCGCCATCTTGTAAAGAACCTTGCGATGAAATAAAAATATGGGCTATTGTTGAATTCGATGCACTAGAGGAACATGATCTCGAGGGATTTATCGACCTTGTCCCATCAAGATGGATTACAAGTGGAAAAAGACTTTGCTGGTACCCCATGAATCACCATAAATCCAGCATTGAAAAATTAGCAAAGATATGTGGAGAAGTAGATCCGAAATGGGACTGTTTTCCGATAACAATTATTGAAAACGGCATTGGTAAGTTTTTGCAGGATCCTTATTCTTATGTAATTTATCTTTTTTCAACTGTACATATTTTGATGCCATCTTCTCTCTACTTTTTCAATCGTATTTAATAAATATTTCCGCCTTTATTGGCGATTTCCTCGATTGGCCAAATGAATAATTCAAAGTATAATTTAAAATTTAATTTCTAACGTCTCGACTTATATTTATTAATTTATATTAATCCTTGTAACGTAACGACATATTAAACTTATTCAATTAAATATTATACTTTACATTATTTATTTGACCCAAACCGCCAATAATAAAGGAAAATACGAGTATTTATACTCGTATATATTTATACATATTGATGCTATTATTTTAAATTCGTGCGATTGCAGATAACTACAATAAGGGCATGAGAATGCTCATAAAAGTTTCAAAAAATCCAAATTCGACGTTACTTTCGGACGTAGAAGAAAAAGGAAAAGGCAGAAGAAAGAAGAAACCAAACAAACGGTTTCATGACTTTATTGACGATACTGAAGATTATGTAGTGGAGATGAGAAAAAAAGCACAGCCTGTAGTACCACCGATTCCAAAATTGGCATCAGCTGCGAACATGCCGGCTTTTCATGTTCACAAAAATAAAGATAATGAATTTCCAAAGGAATCAAATACTGATCTTCTAATTTCGAAACATGGTGTACTAAACGTGAATTCAAAAAACGCCTTCCACGTACCGACGAAGAATGCTCGTTTGCCTTGTAAAGAAAAAATCACGCAGCAACTTCCTTTTGTGGAAAATCGCCAGGAGCCTGTAACTACAATTTCCCCCGCTAGCATTAATAAAGAAAACATCGGTCATAATAGAAAGGGATGTAAGATGCACTCAAAAGCTACGCACAAATGCGCATATACTTGTGACGGCGAAGTCACATTGCAATCTCTTGCGGATGCAATCTGCTTTCTCGGCAGTATGTTGATATTTTATCTATTTCATTTACATTTATCAATTAATAATTAATATGGCGCCGTATCATTTTTTTTGTTTTTTATGTTTTTAAATGTATATATCGCTTTTGTATAATCAGCCTTTTTGTATAACGCCAAAAAATATATGATTTGAGTTAGATCATTTATTGAGATCGGAAGAGCACACGT
>NW_012026795.1:750481-753299 GCF_000956235.1 Wasmannia auropunctata | reverse complement strand
AATTTTTTCTTCAAAATGCGTGCGAGTGTGTGCATAAGCTCTGATAAAGTTTAGCTTTTTTGTTGGTAGTCTGCATTTACATATAAAATATCTGATACACTAATGTCATATGTCATATGTCTTATGTCATACGTATATATGTTATTGATGTATCCTAATTCATTTTTTTTGTAAGAACATATTCTACCGACCATCAAGACTTGTAAAATAAAATCGACATTCCAAAATTCCAATTCGATTATTTAATATTCGCTCGATGGTTGATAGAGTGCCTCTCTAAAGGAAATGAGCTATTATACAACAAAATTATTCTATTGTTCAGATCTAAAATATGAAGAAATCATGGAATATATATTGTAATATACATGTATGTATATACATGAATATAATATACATGAAAATGAATTAGCATACATCAATAACATACACGTATGACATAAGACATATGACATATGACATTAGTGTATCAGATATTTTATATGTAAATGCAGACTACCAACAAAAAAGCTAAACTTTATCAGAGCTTATGCGCACACTCGCACGCATTTTGAAGAAAAAATTATATATTTTTTAAATATTTTTTTATGTATTTTTAGTATTAACCATGAACAAATATTATATCCATATTTCCAATTTTAAACAAAAAAGTTACTCAGTTCCCTTATAAAATTTTACGTCGCAGAAAAGTTGTAAATCTTTTTAAAAACTTTAATAACTTTCCATTTGTTCTCTTTCCATTATTCTTAATGTAATAATTTGAAATTTTCTAAAATTAAATTTATATTTACTTCTGTACATCAAAATTGAGATAATTAATAAGAGCTTTTTTGGTTTTTCTTTTTTCAGATCAATTGTCGTCATGTAAGTTAATGCAAAAAGTAACAGAGAAAACTATTAACAGTTTAATAGAGTCAGAACTGCTCAATAATAAAAGTCCATCAAAAGAGCAACCTTTGCCGCAAAAGCGTCCAAATTTGTTGGATACATTTCCACTCTTAACTGTAGAGGAACTTAAAGCAGTTGAAAAAAAATTAAAGAACGACGACACTTA
Organism: Wasmannia auropunctata; assembly: GCF_000956235.1. Taxonomy (NCBI): domain Eukaryota; kingdom Metazoa; phylum Arthropoda; class Insecta; order Hymenoptera; family Formicidae; genus Wasmannia; species Wasmannia auropunctata. Next base: position 752,248 of record NW_012026795.1, on the reverse strand, counting down.
CCGTTCTAGATTGGTAAGAATATAAATACTTTATCTATTTTATATTTTGTGTTACATTAATAACTCAGCTTTTTAAAATATTTAGATTGAATCACTATGTGGAGAAGTTGTGGGTGATACCCTTCAAAAAAGGATTAATTCGATCATGCGAATCATATTTGATGATAAATTAGCATCTCTTTTCAATTGGAAGGGCCAAAGAGGGGAAAAGCAAAAATTAAAGGGACATTGTATCAATAAAATAATGCTAGGTAAACTTACATTGTTTTAAAGTAAGACACGTTTTTATCTTATATACGATATTTTCACGTAACATTTTATATTTACAGAAGTAATGGTCCAAAAATTCCCGCAAATTAATGAGACTATATTTGGCAGGAAAGCCGGAATATGGCTGTCTCAAGCCCCCTCACGGATACAAAAAAGAAAGTGAGCACTACAATTATTGTTTTTTCGTGTGTGATAGATGAGTCATCTGTATTTATAATATTTTATACCTACACGTTTATTTTTTATCATTATATTATTTATCATTATATTATATTATTTATCATTATATTATTATACAGGTGTAAAAATAACGGCGGCTATAAGGAAGAAGACATAGAAAGCGACGATGATTTTGATGCAGACAGATGTAATAATAATAGCGACGAGAACAAATATACGAAAAGCGACGATGATGCAAGTAAAAGTAGTAATGCTTCTAAAAGCGATGATGAAGAAATGGAATCCTGAAAATCGACGGAATAACACTGCAAATTTTCAACTTATTCTTATTTTTTATAATTACATATAACTACATATAATTACTTTTTATAATTACATACTTTTATAATTACTTATAATTACAAGTTTTGTATTCAAATGAAAATAATAAAAATATGTTTATTATACATTAAAAAAATTACTATTTAATTAGCAAATACAAAAATTGACTAAGTATCTCTGATTAACATTTATAAAATGTTAAAAATACATTTTATTAACGTTAAAAAAACATTTTTAAATGTAAAATAAACGCTTTTTAAATGTTAAGAAAACGTTTTTTAAATGTTAAAAAAACGTTTTTTTAATCAATAAAAAAGGATCTATCCCATTGATTAAATGTTTTATAAATGTTTTTTAAACGGTTTTTGCAATGAAAAAGAAACGTTTAAGAAACATTAAAAAAACATTTCTTTGCTGATTGGGATGGTTCAAACACTCATACACGTTTCAACGCACTCACATTCAAAGGTCCGCGCACACGATAATTCGCGCTTCGCGGATTACGCAATCTCGAACGTCCGGTAATTCCAGCTTTCAAAGACGCGCGTTAAACGCAATTCGGTTTGCGTCACCAAATGCACCGCGGAAACGACTCGACCCTGCCACGACCGATACAGCGCTATAACGCATGAACGCTTTCACGATAACCGAAATCGCGTATAATAATTCGGGAATAACGTCTTACAAAATGCGCAAAAAACTCTCGCTAGATCCGTTTCGGAATCGTAATCCGTACTCGCGACGTCCGATCGAGATAATTCTTCACGTCGGTGTTTATTTCGCTCGCTGAATAACGGACACTCGGAATGACGCAATACTTTGCGGGACTTTTATTACGCGGACTCGACTCGAGATAAAACCCGGAACAAAAGACTTCGTTGCTATCCGGGCAACGATATTTATACTCGTGGTCGTTTTCCCCTTCTCCGCGTTTGTTGCGCACTCAAACTTAAGGATGTTCTGGTACTAACGTTCTAGTATTGATAAAACCTTGAA
>NW_012026795.1:742270-745049 GCF_000956235.1 Wasmannia auropunctata | reverse complement strand
CCATATTGAAATTCATATACATACATGTGTTATATCTAATTGTGTTAGTGTATCACTTCTACGTGACTACTTCTAAGTGACTCACTTCTACACTTGATACACTAACACAATTAGATGTGACACATGTACGTATATGAATTTCAATATGGCGACGAAATGTTGCAAGTTATTCCGTGCAACAAACCTGGCAGTACACGGAACATTTTTTGTGCTCACTTCCAATCTATGGAGTTATACGTCTCCTTATTCATACTTCATGGCTCGGAACTTTTCGCCGCTCGGTATATCTCTTAAATTAACTAAAATAATAATATCTCATGGATTAAATTTCCAAAATAACATACTGTTTCATTGTTACAGGTAATCACGTAACCGATAAATTCATCCGGTGATCGGATAATACACTTTCGCTTATAAAACTTCCAAACAACTATGTACGCTTATTTTTACATATAAATAAAATAAAATTCATGGTTTACAATCATAAATTAATGTTCTATTTTTCTATTACAGGTCACGTGACTTATGGATTTGGACTTGTCTTCGGAACATTTTCTTTTGATTCCTAGTTATAAAATAACCATGTATCCTTTAATTATACTTAAAATAAACATAAATACATGGATCAAATTTATCTTAATTACTTAGCCGCCCGAATTGTCATCACTTTTGTTTTTATTACAGGTATTATTATTACTTCTCTCTTTTTCGTTTTAATTATCCAGATTTTAGGGAACTTCATTCATTGATTTACATTATATTTACTTTATTCATCCATGCTTTCATCCATCCATATCTTATAAACCAAAATGCTACAGAAAATAATATTATTACATACAATCTTTTAAAACTTTATACTTCTTACAAACTTAGAGGCTTATCTTACTCATAAATCCCATAAAATAAAATAAAAAAATAAAAAATAAAAAATAAAAGGTAAAAAATAAAACTTACAGCCAACTTATAACCACAAAATTAAGAAATACAAAATAAAAATAATAAAACTAAAATAACCAATATAAAGATAAAATATATGAAAATACAATAACGTTCTTCGACGCTTTTGGGACTCGTTCGGCCAGTTAGTCTCATTCCTCCACTCTTGGGCTCTCGTTTTGCTTTGCCTCTTCCACCTCCATCGGGAATGGCGGAGTGACCGGCTCGAACCTGGGGCTCTCCGGCTCGACCTCCTCCTCGGCCGCCACCTCCGGAATCTCCCAGTCCTCACTCCGACGCCTCTTTCGTTCCGCCATCCACTGGTGGACTATGCGCAGTGCTCGCTCCGCCGACGGCATCCTCGGATCTTCTTTCGCGACAATCGTCGTATCCGTCTGCGAAATTGCAGATGGATACAATATGAGTAGTGACTAGCGGCTTATTGTAGAAAGCCCCTAACTAATCAGAGGCGTTATGCGTTATTTCTCTTTATGCTTGCGCAAAAACTTGCGTACAGTTGTAGCATATTTTACATCAACGCGTGTGTTACTTTGTGTCCTTTGTGTTTATCATGGAAAATTTACTAGTAAATAAATTAATTTACTTTAATCAATTTATTACGAAGACAGTTTTGAAACAGTTATCAAGCGACGCGGTAGCGGAAGGCGATGCTGAAAAGTCGGAATTACCGACACATTGCAGTTCAGTAGATTTCTCCGAATTGGCTGAACGGAATTGAAAATCCTTTCACAGGGTTGAAATAGACATGAAATTGTGGTGTTAAACGATCGAATTTGTAGTAAAATCGGAAAAAAATTATAAAATTACATTTTTTTGGGTCGTACAGCTGACACCTAACCATAACCTGACATAAACATTTCATTAGTGTAAAAGTTTTGTAGCTCATATTTACAAAATGCTTACGCCACAGATTACATGAACAAATAATACAAATTAACCTTTTGAGCTACGATTGAAAGCGTAGAAAAAAAGATCATATCATTGAACTGCAATTTGTGGTAATTTGTACGCATAGCCAAAATACGGAATGGTAAAAACAGCAAAAATTGCGTCTAGTAGTAAGTGTCGGATTATGCAAGAGATGGCGTTTCAATAAGTTAGATAAGGACAAGTACGTGTTTGACTAAAACAGAAGATATTGTAAGAAATTCAGTTAGAGGTACATACATACCATTGAAATTGAACAAACTGTTTTATCGACCTCGTGGAAATTTTTCCGACATTCCAGCATCGCCTTAAGGGTCCTACAGTGTCTGTTTTATCGACGGAATGTGATTATTTTTAGGGCAAAATATACATAATTAAGGGCAATAGATATAAAATTCTTCTCCACGATTAAAGTATAGGTATCAATGTAGTTCTGGCTGGTAGAGGTTATGAGAACAAAAAAAATTTAAGAAATTTAGATCTCGGCCCGTTACCTTTTCGTCCAACATGGCGTCTAGCGCTGTCAACATGTGCCAATATTTGCTTTATACAAAAATTTGGCAGTTGGTACAAAATGATATCAGCCGGAACTACGAATTACATGTGCAAACAATGTTGAGTTCATAAAATTAGGCTTGGATGCCTAATAAAAAAGATGCAGTATGTTCTTGAAAATTTGTTAAAATATGTGCGTGCGATATCGATATGGTAGTAAACATGAACTCATCACTACACACTACTACATCAATATCGCACGTATCCATACCAATGACATATATATATAGACCGAGCATTCTGTCCACAGCATGAAGCCGAAAGTTGGCAGAATACGACTGAGAGAGATAGCATTTGCGGGGAATGCTGTCTCATTTTATCTTATAGTAAGATTGGTAAG
>NW_012026795.1:741739-742250 GCF_000956235.1 Wasmannia auropunctata | reverse complement strand
ATCACATTATTACCACAGGGCCACCAGTCGCAGAGCCCGCACGCAGACTAGCGGGTGAAAGATTACACGAAACGCGCTCGCAGATACAACACATGCTTGATGCAGGGATATGTAGACCCAGCTCTAGTCCCTGGGCTAACCCATTGCATCTAGTGCCGAAGAAAGGAGGCGAATGGAGAATATGTGGTGATTATAGGCGGTTAAACAAAGTCACAATACCCGATAGATACCCAATCCCACACCTACACAATTTCGCACACAACTTAGAAGGATGTACTACGTTTAGACATAGTACAACATTAGACCTAACAAGAGCGTACCACCAGATACCCGTCGCCGAGGAAGACCGTCTGAAAACAACGGTAATAACACCATTAGGACTGTACGAATACAACGTAATGCCCTTTAGCCTACGTAACGCCGCACAAACTTTCCAAAGACTTATGGATTGTACACTAAGAGGTCTGGACTACTGCCATTGCTATATCGACAGATCGGAAGAGCACACGTC
>NW_012026795.1:740807-741719 GCF_000956235.1 Wasmannia auropunctata | reverse complement strand
TACCATAGGCGGTAAATTACCGACTGCACTTCTAGTGCTTGAGCGATCTAGAGATGGCAGCGGCTTAGATAGATGTACAAACGTATAATACGGCTTAATTCTCGTCGTCTTTCGTAACATTTTATTCAAATAAATAAATAAATAAACACAAACTAAACAATTATAATTATCACCAGCAATTTAACAAAGAAAGCGTATAATTCTTATTGTCAACCGAAACTGACAAATTATAATAAGTTCGTATGATTGCCTTTGTCCTTTAGTTTTGCGAAATTCAACGCAATGAGCTGAACTAAAGTAAAAATAAAAATTATAATAAGTTCATATGACTCAGTGGCTCAATCATGATCCTGGCTGAAGTGATATTTTTCGCAATACGTTTCTTAATTTTCAAATAACGCGTGTCACCTCGTGTCACCGCGTGTACCACCTCTGCCGTAGTTTGCGACTGTGCTGAATTCCGCAAAACTAGCGGGCACAGTCGTATTATAATTTCCTTCTTTACTTTAGTTCACAATTGCGTTGAATTACGCAAAACTAGCAGGCACGCAATCATACAAATTTATTATAATTTGTCAGTTTCGGTTAACAATAAGAATTATACGCTTTCTTTGTTAAATTACTGGTGATAATTATAATTGTTTAGTTTGTGTTTATTTATTTATTTATTTGAATAAAATGTTACGAAAGACGACGAGAATTAAGCCGTATTATACGTTTGTACATCTGTGGCGGCTCTCCATGACGCCGACAGTTGGTTGGACAAGTTCCACCGGACAAGCGAGACGACCAATGAGAACGCCGCACGCAGCACTACGGGTTCGCGCGGGTACTGAGACAACGACGAGCTCTCTCGCAATTTTCTAGTCCTAGAGAGTTTTTAAATAGATCACACGAGTACACAAGAATTAA
>NW_012026795.1:734911-735539 GCF_000956235.1 Wasmannia auropunctata | reverse complement strand
CCCTTGTTGAGCGAAGACAGCGAACACGAAACAAACTCCATCAACGCGGCACGCCTAGTAAAACTGCCACAGTTCTGGAAAGAAAACCCGGTACTATGGTTTGCGCAAGTCGAAGCAGCGTTTGCGATATCCAGAGTAACGAAGGATGAAACAAAGTACAGGTCAAAGTACGTCATTATCCACCTTGACCAATCCGTATTACCCTTTGTCTCAGACATTATAGCCGCACCACCAGCCCAAAAGAAGTACGAGACCTTGAAGCAGAGAATAATCGGATCATTCGCCGAAACCAACGAATCGAAATTGCGGAAACTATTAAGAGGGAACGAATTCACAGACGAGAGAACCTCAATCTTCTTGCAACGGCTGCGGAACTTGGTCGGTAGACAATGCAACGACGCAGTACTCAGGACACTATTCCTCGAGCAACTATCGGATAACGTACGTAGCATCCTAGCTATTAGCGAAGTCACAGATTTGTCAAAATTAGCACTCCAAGCTGATAAAATCATAGAGATGTCTAAAACAAGCGTAGCAGAAGTTAGCGTTGCTACTAAAGCACTACCCGTGGAAGAAGCCACAATGTCCAACGAATTCAAGGTCATGCAACACAGGATGGACGCATTGA
>NW_012026795.1:731567-734891 GCF_000956235.1 Wasmannia auropunctata | reverse complement strand
AAACGCGCTAAGGAACAATGTCCTGCGATTCCTGGAAGTCGAGATTATTGGTTTCTGAAATCGACTAAATTTGCAGTTTTTAAAGTGCTCCCCTAATTTTTTTGCGTAGTGTATATATATATATATATATCTGCGCATTACTTACCGCGCCGACTCCTAACAGCCCACTTTCTAACACGTTTGTAATATTATACACTTTGCAAAAGAAGTGATAAGCTTAATCGTACCTGTCTAAAAGAATTAATGTGGGGACGACGTAGATGGCGCTGACGCAATCGACACTACCGACGTGACGGACTAGACGAGACGAGTGAATTCGAGTAGATTGACGAACCGAAAGAAGACGTGATATAGTGAACTCTGACTTTTTTCCATATATCTTTTCGCATATATTATATTTTTCCCACGTTTGGTATTAACCGTAATAAAAGGTTCTTTGTATACTTCAACCGATTCCTACAATTATTGGGGGCTCGCCCGGGATCTGGCCGAAGAAAAAGAGCCGACGGTGCAACGACGATCCGAGTACGCAACGACGATAGAAACTTCGAGAAGACGCTGAGGTTGAGGCGACGAAACAGCGACGAGAGTGAGAGTTTCTTTCCAAAGGTAAAGACGACGGAAACCGTAAAGACGATGGAAAGGCTTGAGCAGATCAAGGTAATCGCCAATAACCTCAAAACGAGTTCGACGAAGGCTATAAGAGCACTGCACAGGTTAGTGTTTGAGAAGGAGGGAGACCGTGGCAACAGGAAGCGACTGCGCGGATTCAGTGGCTTCACGTTCGCTAGCGGATCGGAAGAGTACAAAACTAAATTAGCATATGCGGAAGCAGTACTCGGCTGGGGAGATTTGGTTGCAATTTGTAACGTTTTGGCGATTGACTATGCAGGCACAAAGAAAGAGCTGCAGCAGCGAATATGTGACTACTTGATGGATCTCGATTCGCTCGCCAACGCAAATGACGACAGAAGAGACGCTGAAGAGGACCCTGTGGAAGACGGCAATGACGAAGTTCACGACGACGCTAACGACGAAGCTCACGACGACACTAACGACGAAGCTCACGACGAAGAAGACGCAGAAGAGACCAACGAAGACACAGATAATAATGAAACGAATAGTGACGACGAAGGTAACCGACGAGCAAGGAGGACTGAAAATACGACGATGAAGAATAAATTTGCGATGACATTCAGGGACGTAGAAGACTCGATCAGGCCTTTCGATGGGGATGACAAATATTCGGTAGCGCGCTGGATTTCGGATTACGAAGAGGTGGCTGAACTCTTCGGATGGACGGACATACAGAAAACAGTGTTCGCCAAGAAATCTTTGAAAGGACTAGCCAAGTTATTCGTTCAAGGGGAACGCGGCTTAAATTCGTGGAAGAAATTAAAGAAGGCACTACAAGATGAATTCGGCGACAAATTAAACAGTGCCGAATTTCATAGGCAAATGGAGAAAAGAAAGATTAAGAAAGATGAATCAGTGCGAGCATATTTCCTCGCAATGAAAGAAATAGCATCCAGAGGCGAAGTGGAACAGGAAGCTTTATTCCAGTATGTTATCGACGGCATAGACGATCTGGCAATGAATAAAGGTGTCTTGTACGGAGCGAGGAATGCGAAAGAGTTCAAAGAAAAGCTGAAAGCGTACGAGAAGATGAGAGTGAAGAATGTAAGTACGACCAAAACGTCGAATCCGACTGTTAAAAGCAAGAAAAGTACGTCTACAAAGGAAGAGGTTCGATGCTTTAACTGTGGCGAGGTTGGGCATAGATCAACTACGTGCGAGAACAAGAGCAAGGGTGTCAAATGCTTTAGATGTAACGAGTTTGGGCATAAATCATTTGACTGCAAGAAAGAGAAATCGACGAAGATAAAAGAAGCTAACGAGGAGGAGGCTAGGAAAGTTCGGCTGGTAAATCCTAAGAATATGTACAAAACGATTGAGATTAGAGGTGAGAAACTTAATGCTCTAATAGACACCGGCAGTCAATTCAACATTATAAATAAAGGCGCATATATTAAGGTTGGCAAGCCAACATTATCAGATTCTAAGTTGCATTTCTCCGGATTCGGTGGAAGTAAAGTAACACCAATCGGGTATTTCGAGGATGCTATTAAGATTGACGATGATTGTTTTCAAGTAAAGGTTTACGTAGTAGCTGATGACGTTATGACAATGGAGACAATAATCGGAAATGAATTACTATCACAGGCTGAGATCAAAATAAATCAGAATAGTATCGCAATCTCCAGAGTACATGAAATAAATAACATTCTCTTACCGAATTATACCATTAAAGCAGACGCGCCGGCCGTAGGATGTACAATCTCCAAGGAAAAGAGGAAGGAGGTAGAGGACCTGCTGGACGACTATACACCGAAGAAGGTCAAGATGTCTAACGTCGAGATGACTATCACTCTAAATGAAAATCAGAAGGTTTGCGCACGACCTAGACGACTACCATTCCCTGAGAGGCAAGTGGTGGCGAGACAAGTGGAGCAGTGGATTGATGAGGGTATCATCGAACCGTGTTCGTCAGAATATTCAAGCCCGGTCGTGGTGACCAAAAAGAAAGATGGAACACCCCGGATATGTATCGACTATCGTGCCATCAATCGGATCATGATGAAAGACCGCTATCCTCTGCCCCTCATTGAAGATATTTTGGACAGATTGCAAGACGCGCATCTATACAGTTCGTTGGATTTAAGGAATGGATTTTTTCATGTGCCCGTGAATAAAGATAGCCAGAGGTATACAGCATTCGTGACGCATGGAGGGCAATATCAATTTCGAAGAGTACCGTTCGGCTTGTGTAACTCGCCAGCTGTTTTCCAGAGGTTTATAAACGACGTATTTTATGACATGACGGTACAAGGAATAGCGTTGCCCTACATAGATGACCTAATAATACCGGCGAAGAGCGAAGAAGACGCCGTTGAGAAATTAAAGATGGTACTGAAACGAGCGGAAGAATATGGTCTGGAGATCAACAAGAAGAAGTGCCAGTTATTGCAACGTCGCATAGAGTTTCTGGGGCATATAGTTGAGAATGGGAAGTTGTATCCCTCACCGGAGAAGATAAAAGCAGTCTTGAAGTTTCCTAGGCCGACGACTGTCAAGCAACTGCAGAGTTTTCTTGGTTTGACGGGATACTTCCGCAAGTTTATCCCGCATTATTCCAGAATCGCTAAACCTCTAAGCGACCTACTAAAGAAGGGTCAAGTCTTCAAGTTCGGGAGGAAAGAGAGGGACGCATTTGAAAGGCTGAAGCAATGCCTAACCGAGAAGCCAGTTCTGAGTATCTATCAT
>NW_012026795.1:726777-731547 GCF_000956235.1 Wasmannia auropunctata | reverse complement strand
ATTCTGCTTCGCAATGATAGGAAGAACCGACATCGAAGGATCAAAAAGCGACGTCGCTATGAACGCTTGGCCGCCACAAATCAGTTATCCCTGTGGTAACTTTTCTGACACCTCTTGCTGAAAACTCTTCAAGCCAATAGGATCGATAGGCCGTGCTTTCGCAGTCTCTATGCGTACTGAACATCGAGATCAAGCCAGCTTTTGCCCTTTTGCTCTACGCGAGGTTTCTGTCCTCGCTGAGCTGGCCTTAGGACACCTGCGTTATTCTTTGACAGATGTACCGCCCCAGTCAAACTCCCACCTGGCAGTGTCCTCGAATCGGATCACGCGGGAGTACAAACGGCGATCGGCCGAGGCCTCACGCCACTCTGACACGCTTGGCTCTAGAACACCGTGACCGCCGGGGCACGAAGCCCTCGGGGCACGCGCTCCGCCCAACCGAGTAAGGAAACGATGAAAGTAGTGTTATTTCACCGGCAATGTTGCCATCTCCCACTTATGCTACACCTCTCATGTCTCCTTACAGTGCCAGACTAGAGTCAAGCTCAACAGGGTCGTCTTTCCCCGCTAATTTTTCCAAGCCCGTTCCCTTGGCAGTGGTTTCGCTAGATAGTAGATAGGGACAGTGGGAATCTCGTTAATCCATTCATGCGCGTCACTAATTAGATGACGAGGCATTTGGTTATGTTTCGCTCTCCGCCCAAGTGATACGCAATTATGCACGCATCCTCCGGGGCAGATAACGATATTGCAAGGCGGTTTACTGTAGGTGTTCGCAGTCAGTCACCTTGGATAGTGCAAGAAGGAGCACGACTAGCGGCTCACACTTCTCTCTTACATGCACTCACTGATTCATTCAAACTCGGCTCACGCAGAGCCATCCGGCGCTATGCGCGGACTCGCACCACCACCATTATCATTACTGCGACGACGTTGGTATCTCGTCGTTATGCTATTAAAGCGTCGCCAGTTCAACCACGAGCCCCACAGGACCCGAGTAGTGAGATTGCGAAGCTGACCAGATGTTAGGCCTATGCGACGCATCTGCCCCTCGCTTTGCGGGCACCAAACTCCTCGCCATGAGATTGTCAAGGCGGTGAAACGAACATTATTACGTGGCACTCCTGTATGCTCCGCCACGCGGTCCGCTAGATCCTCACAAGACCGGTACTTCTCCACCTTCCGCTCGTGCGACACAGTCAACGCTGTTTCGCTGGACACCACTTGCGCGTCAACGACCACTGCCTCACCACCCTTAACAATGGTCAGGTCAGGCCGCCTCAAGCCGACAGAGGTCGAGTATGCCAATTCCGCATCGATATGCCATCCCTTCTGCTGTAAGAAGCCATCGACTCGATGACACAGGTCGTTGTGTTGCAGGATTCTCCCTCCGTGCGTTCTGAAACAGCGCTGAACGCAGTGCGCGGGCGTCTCGGTTTCCGGACACCCAGCGCGACAGCGAACGTCGCGTCCGTCACGCCCTCGGGACACCCTAGCTCTAGACGGTATGCAGTTAGCCCGTATGTAATGATAGTGCACGTAGTCAGCTCCGGGTACTGCGTCAGCGCCTTGCGCGACCCAATAGGAACTCAGTTTGGACGACTCGACCTCCCTGAGCCCGTTCCCGTCACACGACTCGCGCAACCAGGCTGCACACTGCTGCCTGAGCTGAGCAGTCGTCGAGACCCGATTCCCGCGAACCCTCATCTGGTTCTCGCACCACACCAACTGCTTAGCCACATATGTGGATTCGGCAGCGGCGCATGCCGCGGGCAGAGTACTCTGACACAACCGTCTCAGTCGGTCATGCTTCAGAATAGGGATTAGAGTTTTTAATAGAGGCATACCAAGCCCGCCACTCTGTATCGGCGCATGGAAATATCCAGCAGGAACATCATGGGGAAACCGCAGCCAGCGTCTCACAGCTCCTCTCACCAGCACATCCACACCTTTCAGCGTCTTCGCTGAGATTGCTCCTAATACCCAGCGGTGATAGTACCGTGGGAGGATGCAATCGCGCAGCAGCCGCAACCGTTGTTGTGGTTTAAGCGGTGCCTTCGTAACTAGCTCGATGGTCTGAGCTAGCGGTGGAACGTTTGCGACTTCCCTAGCACCTTTGTACATGCATCCCAGATACGTCCAGACATCGATTGGGGATCTTTGCGGTATCAGTGCTCCCCCCACAGTAAAGTACGGTTCCATATCGATCTTCATCTTCTTGTCTCTGCCGGACGCCACCATGGATAGCACGCCGGTCTTTTTTGCGTTTACTTCTAGTCCATTTTGCTTGAAGGCAGCATGAAGCCGCGTCAAGTTCTCCTGCAGACCAACCTTGGTTGAGGCCAGGAGCACAATGTCGTCAGCATAGCCCAGGGCACTAATCAGTCTGCCACCCATTCGGTAACCAACATCCTCCGAGAGAACTCCCAGTGCTCGATCTACGACCAGATTGAACAGCGGGGGCGACAGCGGATCACCCTGTCTCACACCACGTCCGATCTTAATGGACGACACTTCCTCAGACGTCTGCAGTTCCGTCCGTGCGTCCTCGTACACAGCCCTGATGTACTTGAGGAACTCCCTTGGGAGATCTAAGTCATGCAGGGTCTTGTGGATCGCACTGTGCGCGACCGTATCGAAGGCTTTCGACAGGTCGACGCACGCCACGTGTAGGGACTTACATCTCTTTCGGGCGTCGCCGAGCACGGCAGATAGGACTGTGATGTTCTCACACACCCCATCCACCGGCCGGAAACCCCTCTGGCGTTTATCGAAAATGTCCAACGCGGATAGACGCGTAGCCAGAATTTTGTGGAAGTGTCTTATAATAACGGATCCTATGCTGAGAGGTCGGTAGTCCGATGGTCCAGGCCTATCGGGCATCCCTCCCTTCTCAAGGAATACCGTTCTTGTGGTCGCTATTAACGAGGGCGCCGTCTCTGCCAGAAGCAGCAGATTGAACAGTAACGCACGAAGAGTCACGGGAACTGCGTTCCACATCCTCGGCGTAATACCGTCCAATCCGGGCGCAGTGCCGGTCCTTACGGAAATCCTATCGACTTCTAAGTCAGAAATCGGATCCCAGAGCGAGGTCCTACCCGCTGCTTGACCTCGGTCTACAGCGGCGCCCTCACCAAAGCCTTCGAGATGAATCCCTCTGGCACCCGGCGGATGGCTCCGGCCAGCACTCGCCACCTGTGTCGGCTCTCCGTACAGCTCACGCAGGCCCGTCATGTCCCCATCCGCGACACTAGCCGTCTCCATAATGGGACGCCAGTAATCACAGAATTCGCTAGGAGACGGGCGCACGCGTTCTGAGCCGCCATCGAGCACGTACGACAGACAGGTTTTAAGATTCTTTCTGTAAAGGATTTGCACTTTGGCAAACTCCCTTTTCCTTATCTGCTTCCTACTCTCTCGTTTGGAGGGAGGACTGCGCTGCTTAGTCGACGCGCGCCGTGGAGGGTGCACAGCTGGCGGCGGGAAGATCTCACGCAGCCATCTCTCAATGGCCTGCATGTCGACCACCCCCACCAGTAGAGCATCTCTCGCAGTGCCAGCAAGAGTATCAGCCCGGTAACTTTGGAGCGCTGCACTCTGCTCTATATGTGAAAGAAGCCTGCTCCGCAGCCTCTCAGCGTCCTGCTGAGGTACGGACTGATGTGCACTATGTTCGTTGGTCGTCTCAATGGTCGTCGGGTCACCGGTGGCTCCTATCATCGCCCCGGGCCCGCTGCCCTCATCGATGTCAGTCGCACGCGACTGCATCTCTTGGCAGAAGCCTCTAACCATCTCGCGGTAATCCCCATTTCGGCGCTTACCTTTGACGACTTCGAGACTCCTATGGGGGAACTTCTCATGCAAATGTTGGTTCATAAAGAGAACTCCCCCGGCTAAGGTCGCGGTAGCCTCAGCACGAGCCATGAGACGAACCTCCTCCACAGACCATCTTGCCTTCACACGGTCAACATTTACAGCGCGGTTAGCCTCGACTGGGTGAGCCTTGACACGGTGTACACCTAAGCCACACACGGTCTGGAACCCACGTCCGCAAACCTCGCATATCACCGGCAACGCTTCCTCGGCTACATTAAAAGGTCGATGCGAGCCGGAAGCGCCGGATGCCTCCGCATCAGCGGAGTTCACATTCGCATTACTCGCACGCAGTGCCCAGGCCATCCGAGAACCCGGGCGTGAGAATTCATTTATTCTGTCTTCCATATTTTAACTGCGTGTTGAGAGACAAACGGATTAACAACCGAGAGCTCCCAAAAAGCCGTGTTCTTCTTGGCCCCACAACTAACCATGAACATCGGCACGTGGGCCGAAGCCCTTTGAGGCGCACGATCGCCGTCATACCATTCAGCCACCTCACGTAAACACGAGGGCCCAGGAATACCACGTGGAGGTAGGTGGACGACTTGAACCACGAGTAAGCTATGTATTCGCCTCATGGTCCCAAGACTATGATCTCGAACGGCGAGCCAGCTCGAAGCCAACCCCCGCGAGAGTCAAAGTCACTACGATCTCAAACGGCCAAGTCCCACGCGGCGTGTTGCTTTCACGCGGTGTGTTGCTTCCGCCGACGGGGCTGGCGCGCACCGAGAGTCATAGTTACTCCCGCCGTTTACCCGCGCTTGCTTGAATTTTTTCACGTTGACATTCAGAGCACTGGGCAGAAATCACATTGCGTCAACACCCGCGAGGGCCATCGCAATGCTTTGTTTTAATTAGACAGTCGGATTCCCCTAGTCCGTGCCAGTTCTGGCT
>NW_012026795.1:723937-726757 GCF_000956235.1 Wasmannia auropunctata | reverse complement strand
GAATGGGAAGTTGTATCCCTCACCGGAGAAGATAAAAGCAGTCTTGAAGTTTCCTAGGCCGACGACTGTCAAGCAACTGCAGAGTTTTCTTGGTTTGACGGGATACTTCCGCAAGTTTATCCCGCATTATTCCAGAATCGCTAAACCTCTAAGCGACCTACTAAAGAAGGGTCAAGTCTTCAAGTTCGGGAGGAAAGAGAGGGACGCATTTGAAAGGCTGAAGCAATGCCTAACCGAGAAGCCAGTTCTGAGTATCTATCATTAAGACTACGAGACGGAGGTTCACACGGATGCCAGTCAGGACGGATATGGAGCTGTATTGCTGCAGAAGCTTCCCGAAGATGGTAAATTGCACCCGGTGTATTTTATGAGTAAGAAGACGACGGAGCCTGAGAGGAAGTACTCCAGTTACGAACTCGAGGCGCTAGCTGTCGTAGAAGCACTGAAGAAGTTCCGGGTATACCTTCTGAGGAAGGCCTTTAAAATTATTACAGATTGTGCTGCTTTTCAGCAGACTATGCGGAAAAAAGACCTTATGCCAAGAATAGCACGGTGGGCTCTCTTCCTAGAAGAGTACAATTACAGCATCGAACACAGAGCTGGGTCTCGCTTAAAACATGTAGACGCGCTTAGTCGTTATCCGGTGGCAACGGTGGTGACGGCTCACGATGTTATCCCTAAATTGAGAAGGGCGCAAGAAGCTGATGAAGTTATCAAGGACATCAGGACACGGTTAGAAGACGGGCCGTGTCAGGACTTCGTGGTACGTAACGATCTGGTGTATAAGTATGCGAACGGGTGTGAACTCGTCGTGGTTCCCAATGTTATGCAGGATGAAATTATACGCAATGCACACGAACGAGGACATTTCGCTGCCAAAAGAACTGAAGAAGAAGTGAAACGGGAATTCTTTATCCCGAATCTTCATGCTAAAGTGGAAGGATGCATTATGAATTGCGTTAAATGTATACTAATCAATAAAAAAGCGGGCAAGCAGGAAGGATATTTGCACCCGCTAAATAAGGGGGACGTCCCGTTGCATACTTATCACGTAGATCACCTAGGACCGTTAGAGACGACTCACAAAAATTACAAGCACATTCTAGCCGTTATCGACGCTTTCACAAAGTTCGTGTGGCTGTACCCCACTAAGACGGTGACCTCAAGAGAAACAATCGAGAAGCTGGAGCTACAGAAGAGCGTTTTCGGCAACCCAAGCCGGATTATTTCAGACCGAGGCACTGCCTTCACATCGACTGAATTCGGGGATTACTGTCGCGATGAAGGCATAGAGCATATCAAAATTACAGTCGGTCTGCCCAGAGCCAACGGGCAAATCGAAAGAATCAACAGGACGATCATTCCCGTATTAGCCAAGATGACGATAGACGATCCTATAAAATGGTATAGGCATGCTGCAAGACTGCAACAGGTTCTAAATTCAACCTACCAACGAAGTATTGACACTACACCGTTCGAGCTGTTGGTGGGCACCAGGATGAGGACTAAGGAGGACATTACTTTAAAAGAAGTCATCGAACACGAAATGACTCGCCATTACGATAACACCAGGAGACAGCAAAGGGACGACGCTAGGAAGCAAATCGAAAAGGTCCAACGCGAAAACAAGAAACGCTACGACTTGCGACGAAGAGATGCCAATAAGTATCACATTAATGAATTAGTGGCTATCAAACGCACTCAGTTCGGGCCTGGACTGAAGCTAAAGCCTAAATATCTCGGGCCGTATCGTATTACCAACGTGAAACCCCACGATACATACGACGTCATAAGGGTTGGAAGTTCCGAGGGACCCGCTAAGACAACCACTTGTGCTGAACATTTAAAAAGGTGGACCACACTGGATGCGGCCAAGGGGACATCACCAGGGGCGGATGATGACTCAGGACGGCCGAATTGTGGGGACGACGTAGATGGCGCTGACGCAATCGACACTACCGACGTGACGGACTAGACGAGACGAGTGAATTCGAGTAGATTGACGAACCGAAAGAAGACGTGATATAGTGAACTCTGACTTTTTTTCCATATATCTTTTCGCATATATTATATTTTTCCCACGTTTGGTATTAACCGTAATAAAAGGTTCTTTGTATACTTCAACCGATTCCTACATTAATAATTTTAAAAAAGAAAAGAGTATAATAATGATTAATAATAGTTATGAGAAAGAACATTTTACTTCTTACAAGACATTTGTTACAACTGTCCGGAACCAATTTTATTCTCTATAGTCTGTGAAGTATGTTGTAACATACAAAAATCTAAGGAACACGTAAATTTTTATACTTGCGGAATCTCATGTTTAGAGAAAATATCACTTACAGAAGAAACAGTTTTTTTCTTTCGGAGCAAATATCTGCTCGTATAAAATAATACGTATCTTTTCATTTTCGTATTTAACAACATATTTCAAGGAAAATTAAATCACTAAAATTTCTATTTTGGTACTTTTTTGGTAATGGCGTACATCTTACAGCAAGCGCTTCTTCAGCGACTGTTGCAAACTTCTAGCCGAAAATATTATGTCACAGCATACATTTACGTCTTAAAACTTTTCATTATAGGCAGACCTTAATTCGGTGTTCAATAATGCGAGGTCCAATAATGCGGTGTCCAATAATGCGTGTCCAATAATGCGTGTCCAATAATACAGTGTCAAATAATGCGTGTCCAATAATGAGGTGTCCAATAATGCGGTGTCCAATAATGCGTGTCCAATAATGCGGTGTCCAATAATGCGGTGTCAAATAATGCGGTGTCCAATAATGCGTGTCCATTAATGCAATGTGGAATAAA
>NW_012026795.1:719800-723917 GCF_000956235.1 Wasmannia auropunctata | reverse complement strand
GTGTGCTCTTCCGATCTTTCGACCTTTATTACTACAGAGCCTATACAACTTATCTATATATTACCTATATATTACATAGTACACGCTACGATATAATACAAGGGAGGGCGTATTATGCCTGTGAGGCAGGTAGCACCTAAGTAAGGGGACAGTGAACTTAGCCTATACCCGCGCGGAACTCCACCGATGTCATCGCGTTGAACTTCTTAAACGCTGCTACGTCTCCTATCAGGACCCTGGTTGATATTATCTTCAAGTCCCCCGACTTGAGAAATCCCAGGGCCAGCAGCTCTTTTGCCGAGTCCGAACTCCAAATCCCTCTCCACGATAGCGTCGCCGATGTCACCACTCTCCGTACTCCATGTTTCTCCTTAATTTTGTCCATCACTGCTTCCTCCGCGTAGTAGCCCACCTTCCTTCTGTGCGCGTTCGCGAGAGCTGTTTGTTCGCTTACAACCTGGGCATCCACCACTATTGCTGTTTCTCCCAGCACCGCCACCAAGTCCGGCTTCCTTGTCCCCACGTTGGTCGTATACCGAGGTTCTCTGAATACTTGGTATCCTCCTCTCGGTATTTTCCGCTCGATGTAACTCACTATGGCGTCGTGTCTTTTGATTCGCGCCTCGTGGGTTCGGTGACACTGCTGGAGTACATGGTTCAGCGTTTCCTGTGCTAAACATCCCGCACGGCACCTACGGTCTCGGTGTCTCCCTCTGGCGGTGCGGGATCTCGTTGGAAGAGCCCCGATCCTCACTCGGCCACAGTTTATGTAGTCTTTGCCCGTAAGGAGCCTTGTTCCGTCTGCAACCTACTGGTGTTGGTGTGCTTCTTGACTCCTTAAGGGCTGCACCATCAACCGATTCGTACACGCACCTCGCCCATCTGTTCGCGATCATCTCGGAATTGCTATGACAGACGCCATGGTCGGTAAGGCATTTCTCACACTCTCGCAGCTCTCCTTCGATGAACCGCATAAGTCCTGGGTGACCAGTATGCTTCATCACCGTCAGGAGCCGCCCTCGTCGTGTGCCTGGCGCTGTCCATCTCGTGGCGGGGACACCCAGTCCCCCATCTTTAATTGCCGCGTGAAAGTACGCCGTCGGTACATCGTGCGGTAGCGCGAGCCATCTGCGGACTGCTGTTCGTACTAGTTTGTCCGTTTTGTTTAGCATCCCGAGTTTGACTGCCCCAAAGCAAGCTGGTGGTAGAGCTTGGGGATTACCACTGTTCTTAGGGCGTATATTCGCTGTTGCGGCTTGAGCGGGGATGATGTCAGAGCATCCAAGTACGGCCGCACTATCCGAACCGGGTTGATCCGAGTCCTTCCTTCTGGTGTAAATGTTACTCCCAGGTATCTCCATTCCTTAGATTTTGTTAGGGCGGGTAGATGTCGTCCACTGCAGGTGAAGATGGCCGTACCATCTACTGCCGTCTTTTTGAGGTGGGCCGCCGCCTTGATCGAAATTGTCATGCTCTTGTCGGCGTTGATCGTCATGCCGCACTCTCTCAAGCGGTCAGCCGTGGTATCAATTAATTCCTGCAGGCCCCCTGGAGTACTTGCGAACAGAAGCAGGTCGTCAGCATAGGCGGCGACATTGTTCTTTCCGTCTCCCAGATCCACACCAATTTCATTCGGAAGTTTTTGCAGCAACCAGTGAGTGACGGTGTTAAATATCGCTGGCGACATCGGATCTCCCTGCCGCACTCCTCTCGTCGGGTGGAAGGATCTCGACGTCCAATTGCTGCCTTCCAATCGCGTCTTGGAACCCCCGTAAATCCCGGACAAGTAGCGCAGCATTGCCGGAGGAACCCCTAGACTTCCCAGCGCGCTCTCGATTGCCGGGTGTGTGACGGCATCAAATGCCTTGCTCACATCTATGGGAGCTATATACAGGGACTTGTACTCCCTACGGTGATAACGGAGGAAGGTGTCCAATAGGAACGTTTTGTCCGCACATCCATCCATAGACCGGAATCCTCTCTGCCTCATGTCTATATTCAAAGTCTTCTCCATCCTACTGGCTAGTACTTTATGGAATCCTCTTAACAGTATAGGTGGTACGGTTATGGGCTTGAAGCCTCCAGGTTCCCTAGCGTCCTTCTTCGGGAGGAAGACCGTCCTCAACAGGTGTAAGTTCGTGGGCACTGCTTCGCACCACATAAACAGGTTGTACAACATGAGCACCACACCTGCCGGTATACTTCTGAAGAGGCGGGCCGAGACTCCATCCGGCCCAGGTGCCGATGCATACGGAGTGCGGGCGGTTTTCAGGTCATCCGTTGTTATTGGAACCCAGATGTGGCTGATTGGAGAGTTTTCCTTCTGCGGTGCTATATCCCCCTTGGCATTAGGTTGCTCCAATATGGCTCCATTATTTCCCTGGGTGGTTGCTTGATTGGGCCCATTTGTTCCAGGATGTGGAGATACAACGCCGTCTATCTTTCCTCCATAGCGTTTGCGTCCATCGGTACTCTCGACGCCTGGCTTGCCTCTTGGTTAGGGTTACCCCTTGGTCGGCATCCTTCTTGATTCTTCGTCGTGGAGGAGCGGAGAAGATCTCCCTCAGGTATAGAGAGACCTTCTGTAAGGTGGCCTCTTTGCCGGATGCTCGGGCTTCCATTACGATCCTGTGAAGCTTCTTCCCCTGGAAATCGTCACGCCTCGGCTCTCGTAAGGATTCGAGAAAGTCCAGGAATATTTCCCCAGCGTCTTCGTTGTCCGACTCCGGGTCAGATGGCGCTACTGGATTCACTAGCTCTTCCACGAATCTCCGCACCATCTCTTTGTACTCCATGGTTCTCCTCTTTTCTTTGATGGCTTCGATCGTCCTCTGGGGGAAGTACTGCTGAAGCTCTTGGTTCATGAAGCGCGGCTGCGCCTCTACCGTTAGTTGAGCTTCCTTCCTTGCCAACATTGCAGTTTCCTCCCTTGACCATCTGGCTTTATCGACTGCTGGCTATAGTCGGGCGTCGTACCAATCCTTGTGGATACGTTGGTGGTGTACTCCACATCCTCTGGCGGTTGGAAACTCTCTGTTGCACCCGGGGAACTCGCACACGTAGCCGGCTTCGTCGACTTGTCCCTGACTAGCTAGGGCGGGTGGGCCAGCGGGTCCCCCATCATCATCCGAGGCTTGGTTTCTTGTAGTTGCAGGGCCAACTAATACGAGCGAAGGGGCTGGCAACCCCAAGGCTCGGTGGCGCCGATACCCCCTCTTTCCCTGCCGACCCACCTGGAAAAACGGTGGTTACAGGGGGCGAGTCCCCCGTTAGGGGGAGGAGGTTCGACTTGACAGCGTGTCCCGAAAATTCCGAGGACACGTGCCCTTGGTTGACACAGAAGCCATCTACCGGATCGCAGTCGAATCACCCCGGAAAAAAATGCAGCTCGGATTTTGTCTCCGGCTGGGTTCGAACCAGAGATCTCCAACACACGAATCCAGCATCAAGTCCCTATGACTACCGACTCGCCTTAAGAGAGTCATAGTTACTTTCGCCGTTTACCCGCGCTTGCTTGAATTTCTTCACGTTGACATTCAGAGCACTGGGCAGAAATTACATTGCGTCAACACCTACGAGGGCCATCGCAATGCTTTGTTTTAATTAGACATTCGGATTCCCCTAGTCCGTGCCAGTTCTGAGCTGAGCGTTGAATGGCGACCGAAGAGGACGATCACGACGGCTCGCGCCGCCACGGAAGCCTCGCAGCAAGGAAGATCCGCGGGAGGCCAAGGCACGGGACCGAGCTCGGATCCCGTGTTCGGCGCGAGAACACCGAGCGTTCACCTCGCCCAGGCCCGGCACGTCAGCCAGACCCGCTTCCCGACCAAGCCCGATACGCCCCGCTCCTCAGAGCCAATCCTTATTTCGAAGTTACGGATCCAATTTGCCGACTTCCCTTACCTACATTAGTCTATCGATTAGAGGCTCTTTACCTTGGAGACCTGCTGCGGATATAGGTACGAACCGGCGCGAAACCTCCACGTGGCCCTCCTGGATTTTTAAGGTCCGAGGGGAAGGTCCGAAATACGCGAGTGGTAATAATTATAAGCAAGTTGGGTTCACCAAAGCCTTGTAATTCTCGTAGATTCCGACAGCCGTTGTTAGCACAAGTTGC
>NW_012026795.1:719289-719780 GCF_000956235.1 Wasmannia auropunctata | reverse complement strand
CAATAATGCGGTGTCCAATAATACGGTGTCCAATAATGCGTGTCCAATAATGCGGTGTCCAATAATGCGGTGTCAAATAATGCGGTGTCCAATAATGCGTGTCCATTAATGCAATGTGGAATAATGTAGTGTTTAATAAAACGTAATTTTATAATGTGTGTCCAATTGTGCAGTGTCCAATCGTATGGTGTGCAAACGTGCGGTGTCCAATCGTGCTGTGTCCAATCGTGCGTGTCCAATCGTGCGTGTCCAATCGAGTTGTGTCCAATGGTTATGCGTCCAAACGGGATACGCCCTACCAGAGAACCAGTACAGACTAGAGTTACACCAACGATGTCGTGTTGGATTTTGCGAATGAGCGCCACTGTGTGGTCGCATTTGCTAGTACAGACTAGAGTTCTTCCCAACGATGACCTGTTGGGTATGGAAAAAAAAAAAATTAGTTCCCCGGTTCCGTCACCCCATGTGCATGGCTTGAGGTGCAGGGCCCG
>NW_012026795.1:717123-719269 GCF_000956235.1 Wasmannia auropunctata | reverse complement strand
TTGGAGACCTGCTGCGGATATGGGTACGAACCGGCGCGACACCTCCACGTGGCCCTCCTGGATTTTTAAGGTCCGAGGGGAAGGTCCGAAATACGCGAGTGGTAATAATTATAAGCAAGTTGGGTTCACCAAAGCCTTGTAATTCTCGCAGATTCCGACAGCCGTTGTTAGCACAAGTTGCGGGGCGTCGGATTTTATTATCCGGAAGCGAATTACGTTAAACGTGAGCGTGATCGTCGATTGCACGAGGACATACCCGTCCTTGTTGTCCAATTAATGTTCGCTAATTATCGTCGTTCGATTACGTGTAACGCGCGCGGCCGACGACGCGAAGCGACCGTAGTCACGTCAATTTATACGAATAAATGCGGAAGAGTGTATGATCGAGTGCGCGTAAAAATATCTTATAATATCTTAAAGTAATAAACATCGTTTAAAAATAACGGAAGCGCGTTTACCCTATCTCTTTTCCTACGACGTACCCGCATGCCTTGCGCATCATCTTCAACGCTTATCCGGAAAACCGAGGAAGTAGCAACCAGTAGCAAAACCCGAGAGGCAGATCCGACGGCAGCTTCCCGAGCAGTACCTTCTTCGTTATATAGGTCAAACGAAGTGGCGACCGAAATGTAAGTTAAACTCATTCAGAAAGATACACGGTTTATATTTCTTAAAGTCGATACTCGCCAATTACATATTAAAAGAGTTGTAACAGATTTCGCGAAGAGACGAGCAAACGAACTTGCGAAATTGAGGTGCTTCGCGGTCAAAGATCCGATAGCCGATTATAATTAATACGCGTAAATCGAGATTAATCGTAGCATTGAACTGAAGTCCGGTTACAACCTAACCTAATCTTGGAACCGGAATCTTTCCAGCTCCCGGTTCCAGTTTGTGGCGAAGACGTCACCGCAACACCGGCGGGAGAGCCACAACAAGCGACCGAACCAACCTTTGAGGATATATCCTCGGACGACACGCGAGATGAAGGAAGCGTCGACCTGAAGCATCGGGACAGTGCCGATATCGAAAAGCTGGTGAGAGATATTGAGGCAGGCGCGGGAGCGCCAATGATAGCGCCTATAGTGGCGCAACCCGTCACGCAAGCGTCCGAAAGTGAGGAACTACTGCGTCAGACGGAAGCAATGATAAAGACTCTAGAATGAGAATGTCAATGACAAGTGTATTGTGGTCAATCGCAACATTTTTATTTTATTTTGTATGGGCTTACGCGATAGCCTCGTGATACGATTTAATTATTCTTTTGTTGGAAAAGTCACTTGATAAATAGTGCATTGTATGAAATTATATTTTATTATATCATTAGGTTGTGTTCGAGTTTATATAATATTTTACGTAAAGTTTTCGATATTTAGCTTAAGGTTCAAGATACCTATAATACTTAATTACGTTTATTTCAATTATATTTTTTATTATATTTTGATACAGGTTCAAGAGACATATTTTGTATTTTGATATTATCACATATTTTGTATTTGTAAGCACACTGAGTGAAAGTGTGAATTGAGCATGAGCCGGATACTTTTTACATTCTTTTCGATACTAGTCGATTTCCTACATTGTACCTGCGAAAATAAAATAAAATGCGTTATAATAAAAAGTTAATTACAATTTATAATAATATACTTACCTGCGATGATAATTAATACATTCCGCAGCAAATGAGTCACAGAAACCTGAAACATAAAGAAAAAGCATTAACAATCAGTTTGAATCACAAATTCCGAGTTAAATACTCACCTTTTAAGTTTTACCACAAGTAGAAGCAATGGGTTACCTGAAATAAAATATTAACATTAATTAGTCACAAATAACGTGATAAAAGTTGATCTTACAAGGAAAGGGACCCAAGTGTCCGCCTCCGATTTCGATGAGCTTTTGATATGTTATTCTCTAGACAAAACCAAAAATTAAGCTACCGCAAATTCGTGCCGCTTCGCGCTTTTAAGGGGTGAAACACCCCTTAGAAAAAAATCGGTTTTTTTATTTCAATGCAAATATCGTCGAAACTAGGAAAGATAGAAAAAAATGTTCCGAATAAAAGTTGAATGGCTTTAAGAGTACTTTATGATTATAATTAAAAATAATTTTTTTATTGCTTAATTTTTTGTTTATCCCCCTTAAC
>NW_012026795.1:715944-717103 GCF_000956235.1 Wasmannia auropunctata | reverse complement strand
CAAACATTTTTTTTAATTTTTGTAATTATTTTTTTATTCAATTAAAGGTTATTTTAATTACAAATTTAACCATGTGTGACAAAGTTGTTTTCCGAAGTATCATTTTCGAGAAATAATTATAAACGCCTCTATACGCACACCATCCGTGCTCGTTTACGCGGCGCGCACGCAGCAATTCTTCACGCAGCACGTTCTACTCGCATTTTTGTATTTAACAAGGGATAACGATGAAAGCAAATCTATTTTCGCAATATTCTGCGGATGTATAACTATGAATCGTTTATCTCGCGTACGGTTAGACAACGCTTACGAAGCAAAGTTTGAATGTCGTGGGGTCAAGTCAAATCGGTGTAAATAACTTTTTGCGGAAACAGTCTGTTTACGTCTAATCACAGAAATATTTTCGTTCGAGTAGTTACTCTGTTAAAAAAAATCGATAGAAAACGATAAGAACTGATATAGGATTTGACAAATATTTTATCGTGTTCCATCGTATACAGGGTGTCCCGTAACGCTTAATTAATATTTCAAGGCGTGAAAGAGAATGAAATTTTGAACTAAAAGTTCCTCTTTCAATTTTGGCTCAGACCATTATTTACAGAGTTATTAACGAATAAAGTTAATCAATCAGATCGCGCTTAGTCGGAGTACGCAGGAGCGTAGCGTGCCGTATGTGCGGCTCTTCGCGCTCACTTCACATACGTTCTCCTGTGAAGTGAGCGCGAAGAGCCGCACGTACGGCACGCTACGCTCCTGCGTACTCCGGCTAAGCGCGATCTGATTGATTAAATTTATTCGTTAATAACTCTGTAAATAATGGTCTGAGCCAAAATTAAAAGAGGAACTTTTAGTTCAAAATTTCATTCTCTTTCACGCCTTGAAATATTAATTAAGCGTTACGGGACACCCTGTATATCGTTCCACTTTCTCTGTTCCGAAAGAAATTGTTATAGTTTTCTATTGTTTTCTATCATTAGCTGATAAAAATAATTTTAATCGTTAAAATATCGATAGAATATCTACAGTAACTTATTGTTTTGATAAAATTTATCATAAATAATTAAAACGTTATCCTAATGAATTGTTTATACATGATAATCTTTTTATCGTTTATAACTACGATTAAAAACGATGTTTTTGAACGATGATTAAAAATGAT
>NW_012026795.1:714888-715924 GCF_000956235.1 Wasmannia auropunctata | reverse complement strand
TCCATACCGCGTAATATGATATTTAACATTTTCGATAAACCTATTGCTTTCTGTTTGCAAATGTTCTTTCGATTGAATAGTTTTTTTTGTTATAACTTTTGTGATTTTTCGGGATACAATTCTGTGAATTCTTTTAAATTTTCTTACCCAACGATGTGATGCTTTAAATCCTGGAACGGGGAAAAGTTCCTGTTCCACTCGAATGGCCCATCGAGCAATATTAATATCATGAACAGTGACTCCTCTTTCTAAACTTTCTTGAAATTTATTTAATGTGAACGATGAAATTAATTTCAGCTTCTCTAGTCTATTTCCACCTCTCCTTATTTGTTCCTTCCATCTTCGTAACTGGCGTAGTGATGTTACTTTTTGAAACATATGTTTTACGTTTTGAAGCGACTTTGGTTTAGCCGTACCGTCAGGTTTCCAAAATTCTACGGCTCTTCTTTTATATTCGATTGGTATATCATCATTTATACATACCATTTCTTTAACATACGATTTTTTTCTCTTTCATTTTCTCTTTCTTCTTGTTCATTCCATTCTTCTTCTTCAATTAATTCCGCTTCTAAAATATCGAAAGAATTTTCAAAATCCAGGGACTCTTCTTCTTCAATTTCAAATTGGTTCTGGTACATTTCTTGCAGCATGGTTTCAATTTTATTTTTTATTTCCATTTCTGATTTACGTAATGGGAGTTTCGGGCACATTTAAAAAAGTTGTAGTAAATAATACAACAGTAGGTATACTATGGGGATTCTACATCAAATGTAGGTCAAGGTCAAGGGTGGGGGGAATGTAGGTCAAGAAGGATGGGGAGAATGTAGGTCAAGCAGGAAGGGTAGGGAGAATGTAGGTCAAGGAGGAAGGGTAGGGGGAATGTAGGTCAAGGGGGGATTAATTAATTAATTAAACAATAATCGATTAAATCATCAATTAATTGATAACAATTAATTTTTTTTTTGTCAATTATATTTTTCGTGGACCGCTACCGCCACGTGCGCGGTGACGCCATTTTAAACGCGGTGCCGCCACA
>NW_012026795.1:710944-711351 GCF_000956235.1 Wasmannia auropunctata | reverse complement strand
TGGTAAAATAGAGGAAGATATTGCGCTGGAGAGACATTTTAAACCTGTCATCGAACCTCTGAAACAAATTGTTGAAAAAACCACTGGTGAGGAAGCGATCAAGAGCGAAGCCAATGTTGCATCAAGTATCGGATTTAAGAAGCGAAAACATGAAGATAGCAAAGATGATGATGAAGATGATACATTGATCCCCTTAAACAATACATTGATTACATCAACACCTAAAATAATGCAACGAAAAAAATGGAACGTGGCGTCACCCACGCTCAATTCTGTATCAGCGATAGAACCGCAGGCGGGTTCATCTGCGCTCGGTGCTACATCGATGGAATCGTCGGGAGAACAACCGACGGTAGTACCGCAAGAGGAAGAGGTCTTTACATGGGTAGCCGAGCCATCGATTGACA
>NW_012026795.1:710577-710924 GCF_000956235.1 Wasmannia auropunctata | reverse complement strand
CGAATTAAAAATATTCTATACTCTTCGGTTTACGTTGTCAATATGTGCTTGTGATGCTTATCACTACAAAATGCGTGATATCGTTACAAAATTGACTTTTTTAAAAAAAAGTAAAAAAGGGTCTGACAGAGATAGAAGCAGTCAACGTGCGCGTGGCAGCCCATTGCAAAGTATTCTCTTATGACGTCTTGCTTGTCGCATGCCACGTCATCAAAGACAAAAATGGAATTTGGAAGCGCCTCGTTCGATGGAACGACGTCGCTGTTATTGGAAAATGTAAAATAACCAATTTCTTCTATCGGTGACAGTATACTTTCCAAGTATTGATATTTCGGTTGTTGCAATGA
>NW_012026795.1:709349-709820 GCF_000956235.1 Wasmannia auropunctata | reverse complement strand
CTCCGAATCAGCTTTTATATGTTTGGGTAACCTGCTCCACAATTGATCGATACAATTGTAAAACTCTCGCAACAGAACAACTTTTGGTATGTACTCTAACTGTTCGGCAGTTAAACTGAATATGTCGCGGTTATCCGATACGATGAGAAACATTTTGACTACTGATCTATTTCAATCTACGCGCCTCTATAAATAGGTCCGCTCTCGGTATTGTTTTTTCAGTTTTTTGATGCTGGAAGGAAGGAAACATGCGGTTCGTGCGGCAGTCGCAGACGATTAAAGTTATGAATTTTGACAACAAGATACAGCTAATACCTGAGAAAATACGTAGGCATGGAAACATGCTACCGACTTCTATACGCGGTATTATATGCGGTCCGTCAAACTGCGGCAAGACAAACGTATTGATAAGCTTGCTGGAAAGTCCGCACGGCGTACGCTTTGAGAATGTGTACATATACTCGAAATCAT
>NW_012026795.1:707768-708194 GCF_000956235.1 Wasmannia auropunctata | reverse complement strand
TCAGGATCCTGTTTGGTTTTTGTGAGGATTACACACGTGTGGTTGTTAATGCTCGTCACGAATTGATTTTGATACGAGCGCGCAACGACAATAATTGTCTTATGGGAGATCCTGCAACGGAACCGAAACTTGAGTTATTCAAAATACAGTGGCGAATGCCGCACGTTACGTTGAACGAAGTCAATAAACTATCCATGCTGCGAGCTTTGGAAAGTGGACGATATCTGAATATGACTTTCCGTTCATGGGATCTGTACGAGTACCCGCTATTGCCTGCCACAACGAAACATTCCTGGGCTGTCAAGACTACGCCTCAGCTAGAAAAACCGCGATATGTTATCTTTGCTATGCAAACTGGTAAAAAAAAATGTCATGAAAGCAAATAAAGACTTTCTTTGATCATGTCAAACTAACCAATATAAAACT
>NW_012026795.1:707211-707748 GCF_000956235.1 Wasmannia auropunctata | reverse complement strand
ATATCACCATGGATTGAAATGGGAAGACGGGATGGTCCCGTACAGCAAGGCGAAACACTTGATTTCAACGGCTGTATTTGGTGCGGAAGAAAATGATGACGACGACGAACCTCTTGTATACGTTAAGGGATATGAAAAACGAGAATGGCTGACGAATATGCTCATTGCGAGAGATGACGCAATTATCGAGACCCTGGATGCTGATTATAAAGATATAGAATCCTTGAATAATATGGATATTACTAAAACTATGCGATGTGGAAAACATGTTAAGAATTGCGCATTACAGAATGTATTTAAAATATTTAACTGGTGGTCACAACGCCAGAAAGAATTGCGAGATTTGAAAAAATAAAAAATGTATTATTGTTTGATTAAAAAAGACTACTTTTTATTTCTTTTTCCTTCCCTTCCGTTCCCTATAATTAAGATCAATATAACATAATAATAATAATAATAGAACATTACTTATATGATAATAACGTAAACGTGAATGTGAAAATGTAAAACGTAAAAAACGTGAAACGCGAACGTAAA
>NW_012026795.1:704216-704723 GCF_000956235.1 Wasmannia auropunctata | reverse complement strand
CAATTGGCTAATTCCTTCTCGCTCGGTAGCATATAATGATGATTATCTTTGTCGATGGCCATTAAGGGCTGATTTACTTTTAAGAATGCAAATATATTATCGCGTTCCACTGAGGGAAAAGGAATTGCCTTAAAAATTTTGTATGACGGGTACGCTATCGCGGGGAATCTAAGTATCGTGTAAATGTTCATCGTAGACGTGCGAACTGGCCGCCGCACTGTGGAGGAGCTTCCCCCACCATATTCTTCATTATAATGTAAGTATCCTTTTTGGTTTTCTATAAATTTCCTTATCTATTTTGCTTATTGCTACCTTTCTATCCTGCGGTGCTATGCTTCTGTTTTTTTTTGCTTGCTAGATTTTGATAAAGTGTTTAATTCGGTTCGCGTGTACGCGTAACGTTCTTCTTCCCATCTTTATGGTGAAATTCACGTCGTTGTGCTTCTTTAAAATTACGTAGGGGCCTATCCATTTCGCCTCTAATTTTTTGGATCGTCCTCTCCTTAA
>NW_012026795.1:698351-699413 GCF_000956235.1 Wasmannia auropunctata | reverse complement strand
TCGAAAGACAAGACCGACGCGACACCACGCGGTCTTCCTCACCGAGAAGGAAAGCCTCGTGGCAGTCGAGAGAGTGAAATAGCGGGGAATGGCGAATGGTTGTACACGCGGTCGTGCTCGAGAATAAACGTATTATATTCGATAACATCGTTCCAAGGTTGATTTCCCTATAACGCCTTAGACATCCTTATTCCTGCCGCTCGAAGATCTATCCTAGTGACAATCCTGACCGGATAATCTCCTCTACATTTCGCATAACTCACGAGAAGAAATCTTACATATATATATTATTCATCTTGTTGTCTTAAATAATAGATTGAACGTAACGAACTGATTATATTCTCATCACCATTTATTGCTATTGTCGAACAATCATTTCTTACAGCCATTTAGATACTCACACGTAATTCATAGTATATGAATTCGTTTAACCGCCGCGTTGTCATATCACTCTAACAATCCTCCTCGCTACCGCCTTCACTGCATGCCGGAGCGACTCTCCGGCACCCCTGAGGTAACGCCCGTGATTTTCCG
The DNA here is from genome assembly GCF_000956235.1 of Wasmannia auropunctata. Classification (NCBI taxonomy): domain Eukaryota; kingdom Metazoa; phylum Arthropoda; class Insecta; order Hymenoptera; family Formicidae; genus Wasmannia; species Wasmannia auropunctata. The sequence goes on along the minus strand of NW_012026795.1, from coordinate 698,879 downwards.
CTCGGCCACAGGCGTTGCTATCATCTGCAACATAGAGGAAATAATTAACATTTCCATATCATTTCACTTCGCATGCTATACTGCACGTGCTACTAATCATGCCTATCTCTAAGAAAATATGTGCTAAGCAAGCTTATTCTTTTCTATCTACAGACACTCCAAATACTTACTGCTTACACTATGTCAGATCAGTTAAGTAACTCCCCCGATAGCTGGCCCGAGTTTCATCCACTATTTGAGGGCATCCCTGGGATAAACCGACTCTGGGCCCGTACTGCTCGTTGCTGCATCTCCTTTTTCGCTAAACATAAAAGACACGGCATAATTATATGCGAAGAGTGCGCCAAAGCCCTTGAACCCTGGCAACGAGAACTGTATATTGATGCTGGAAACCACTACCTAGCTGTCGGTTCAAATCCGGAACACGAACGCTGCGATGACTGCGACCGATTAATCCCGGAGATCCGCCTGGCTACAAAGTGCCACGATTGCCCACAGCTCTTCTACAACTACGTCTCTAGCCACCTC
>NW_012026795.1:697415-698331 GCF_000956235.1 Wasmannia auropunctata | reverse complement strand
TCAGGTTGCGGATATATTCACAAAGCCGTTGGGTGCAATTAAATTTAAGAGATTTAGAGACATGCTAATGAATTAGAATTAAGTTATATAGTACAGCTGAGATTATGAGTTTATTTTTTTGTTTTTTTTATTTGGTCAAATTTTTTTTGTTTGTCGAAAGAATTAAGATTAAAAGGGAATGTTGAAATAATAAATAATCTAAATTCAAAAACAGCGCTGTAGGATCGAGCATGAACTGACACGTTGCGAAAGCGTGGTTCAAAGGAATGCGTTTCGACCTTGTACTTGTTTATCCATTTTGGAGCAATGAGTCAGTAAAAAGAAAAGGGGAAAAAGTGGAGCGCACTTCTGCTCGAGTCGTCCTACCGAATAGTCGAAGTAAAAAAGACGATACACAGCTCCGAGATTTGTTAGAGAAAATTAATCTGCTTAGTTAATATTTGTTACATGTAAATCTTCTTTTGTGAATTATATTGCGTTTTTTTGCAAACCACTCAACTGAGTATTTACTTCAGAGGTGCGTGCTCCCCACTGCCATAAACCAAAATTCCAACATTAACTTATGAAGGATACGATTTGATACGTATGACTCTTGACATTCAAGAAGATCTCTATGCCGTGCATAAATGGATGTCTATATTTCTCAATGGGAAGAGTTTTCTGGAGGATACAAAAGCGAATATAAAAGAATCATATAATATTAAAAGACATATGGATGAAACAACTGCCGAAATCTCGTCGCGCGGAATAGCTCGCCGGAGGCGGGCGGCGAGAATGGCTCAGGGCGGTGAGGAGAAGAGCAATGAATTCTTAAATGCGGAGTTTTAAACAGATATAAAGAACTGGTTTATTCTCTACTACATATATACATGGTATTTCGGTGCGCGCGGACGGACGATATTTACAGCTAGGAATA
>NW_012026795.1:694755-695275 GCF_000956235.1 Wasmannia auropunctata | reverse complement strand
GAGGCAATCTTGTCGGGAGTTCGCACGTCCGGGTCGTGCAGAGTTTCGCGTCCCGATCGGAGATACAAATAATTCAGACGTTACCGTAACCGTCTCCGCGGATGTAAGCGGAATTTGGGCGCCAGGCCCGCGTGAGCGAACCAAATTTATATAATATACGAGTTATCTCCGATTCTCGACGCACAACTCTATAGATCGAGGCAACTTAGATTTGCGCGAAAGTCCGGACGGGCGAACAACGACGGCGCGGAAGGCCGGCTAACCAGCTCCGACAAAGGTAGAGGGGCGGTTCGTTAAGGCGAGGCTTAGGAGAGCGACAGGAAAAGAAAATAATTGCTCCGGTATTTAATAGTAGTGAAGGTAACATGTATTTTCGGTGGTCTCGCAGGCGAGAGAATACAGTGGCGAGTACCTCGCGTGGTACTCGCGGGACGCGCGGGACGAAGCGCGTATTACGGCGCCGATCCTTGGCGGACTAACGCCACGCCAGGATGCCTGTGCGAGTTATAGGCGATCGCGG
>NW_012026795.1:691908-692292 GCF_000956235.1 Wasmannia auropunctata | reverse complement strand
TCCCCCCTTGACCTACATTCCCCCTACCCTTCCTCCTTGTACCCTACATTCTCCCCATCCTTCCTCCTCGACCTACATTCCCCCACCCTTGACCTACCCCCACCACTTTTGTATCCAGAATCCCCCTATACTATCTACTCATGATACATTTTTATTGCATATAGTGCAGTGATAAAGACTATCATCGGTTTCTACTTTGCGTATCCAAGGTTTATATCGATCATCAGTAAGCCAAGCTTCCGTGAAGCTTCGCTTACGTTTTCTAAGTGTATCATTCATGCCGATTATTAAAAAATTAATTTAATTGTAATATGTGTTTAAAATTCTGCTTTACCTTTTGGTCGTGAACATTACTTTGCGAGCTCAAGACGATCACTGGCAAGA
>NW_012026795.1:681908-684020 GCF_000956235.1 Wasmannia auropunctata | reverse complement strand
AACATTCAATGTACGATGCATCTCTACGCTTGTCGTCCTAATCGAAATACACTATTTCTATGAGTTTGGCAGACATCACACAGATTGCGTAAGGGAGATAGAGTCTAAATTAGATGTGTCGCCTAATTTAGTTTATGTTAATAATGCACAATTGGTGGCAAGTTAGCAATTGGCACTAATATTTCATAATTTTAAAAAACTCAATTTTACGACATTTCTTATTTCGACAAAATCTTTGCTATTATCAGTCCGATCTATGCGAAACTTACAGAAATAGTGTATTTTGATGAGACGGCGAGTAGCGATGCATCGTACATCGAATGCAATAGATATTTCGATGAGTCATATCTGCAGGCACATGCCTAGAAAAATGACCCATCGAAATATCAATCACAATCGATTTATCATGCTTTTCTACTCGTCGTATCATCGAAGTACACTAATTGTATAACTTTGGCACATATCGAACTGATAATAGCGGAGATAGAGTCCAAATAAGAAATATCGAAAAATTGAGTTTTTCGATGTAATGCTGAATTGGTGGCCAATGTTATTGCGAACGACGCGTAACGTTCGTATGAGCAATAACTGAGCGTGGCAGCGTTGTACCTGTAAAATAAATAAATAATTTCAAACTTTGTATTAAGTATTGTAACTCGAGTGCATTTCATGGAGCGAAATAAATAACGGGAAGGATTGAATCGTATGTGGGAACCGATCGTACTACGTTCTACGGTATTTCCATGCGTAAGAGCTTCATATTTGTGATAAACCAAGAAAATATGCTTATGTAATTCACAAAAACAAGTTACACAGACTAAACGGTTGGAGATAGAGACTCGGTGAAGAGGACCTTTCTCGTTCTTCTCGTCGAGTCGCATAAATATGGTCCTCTTCACCGAGCCTCAATCTTGAACCATTTGGCCAGGAACACTCGTCAATGTGTTTCAAAAACGAAAAACGAGTTACCTAGGCCAAACGGTTGGAGATAGAGACTCGGTGAAGAGGACCTTTCTTATTCCTCTCGTCGAGTACTATAAGGAAGGGTAGGTCCCGAAATAGAAAAATTTTGTTTTTGATAAATTAATTTTATTTTTTTGCAATTTTGGACAGGTCGCAATTTTTCATTATAGAACTCGTCGAGAGGAACAAAAAAGGTCCTCTTCGCCATGCCCCTATCTTCAACCGTTTAACTATTCTAATTCGTTTTTAGTTTTCTAAATTTAAAAATGGCGATTATTAGTGAAAGAAAGGCAAATAGAAGCATGGCGAAGAGGACCTTTCTTGTTTCTCTCGTCGAGCTGCATAAGGAAGGCTAGGTCCCGGTATTGAAAAAAAAATTTTTTTTTTTCAAATTTTTTTTTTTCAAATGTTTGGGAATCTTGGCAGGGTCTCATTTTTTCCTTATAGAACTTGTCGAGAGGAAGAAGAAAGGTCCTCTTGACCATGCCCCTATCTCCAACCGTTTAGCTGATCTAATTCATTTTTTGTTTTCAAGAATCAAAAATGACCTGTATTAGTGAAACGAAGAGAGATAGAGGTATGGCGAAGAGGACCTTTTGTGTTCCTCTCGTGGAGCTGCATAATAAAGGGTAGGTCTAGGAATGTTTAGAATTTTTGTTTTCTGAAAATTTTTCTAAGTTCTGACTTCCTCTTAAAGTGGTAAAAAATGAGGGTGCTGAAAAAATCGGAACTATCGCTAGATTATATATAAAAATTGCATTTTTCATAAATCATGACACAGTCACAAACACACTTTCCACGCGTATCCCTGGTCAAGTAGGTACGGGGGTCCAGGGGGCGAAGCCCCATGGTCAGGGGGGGTTCGGGGGGGCGAAGCCCCCCTGATTATAGAAAAAGAAACATTCGAATTCGTCAAAGACGACCAGAACGACGACTATGGTCATTGTAGACACACGCACGCACGCGCGCACACACACATACACACACACACACACACACAGAGGAAGGGAATTACCTTGATCTTTGGCTTCAACCTCAACCTGCTGCTGCTAGTGCCGCTGTTGGTCCAAGACGTGTGGTGGGAAAGGTGCGCGCATCATCCAAGCCGGTTGTGCCTCTCGCTCGATGACGTGGAAGATGAGGCTTTCG
>NW_012026795.1:676935-681857 GCF_000956235.1 Wasmannia auropunctata | reverse complement strand
TATACACACATTTATTGTGTGTTACATTGTATTATTGTAAAACAGATACCTTTGAAGAAGCTCGGAAAATCGAGAAGAAATCAGCATATATTTCATCGGATGCTGACACTGATACCATGCGTGCTGCATTTGACGAGCCATCCAAACGGCCGAAAAAAGCCCGAAAACTCTCTTTCGATGACTCTGATACCTCCAATGATAGTTCCCGTAAGTTAAGAAAAAAATCACTTTTTTATTATTTGATATTTGCAATTTTATTAATACATCAATTTCTGTATTGCAGCTAATACGTCATTAATGTCCAAACAACGTAAAGGTAAGAAATCATTTACAATTCTCTATATAAAAACAATATTTAAAAATATAACTACTACTTGTAATGTAATAGATTAAAGTTGCTTCACACGAGTTAATCTTATATTTTTATTTATGATACTATTGTTATCTTTATTTTAATTTTTAGCAAAAGATACACCGATAAAAACTTCGTTATTACCCCTACCAAAATGTTCCTACATATCGAAGGAACGATGTGGAGGTGGAACGACCAAAGCATCACAATCGCAAGTGGATAGTAAGCGTGCATTCTCATCAGACTACAAACAGACTTGTAGGTTTATATGAAGCTATAAATTATTTTATAATATATTTAATTTAAATCATGTATAACTAATTGTATATAATTGTTTGTATTGTAGTAGACTCTACTCCGAAACGGATCAACGATTCCAATAGTATGAAAAATATTATTTGATTTTATTAAAGCAGCCATATATGTACCTGGAATTCTTATTTGTAACTTAATTTAAATTTCTTTTTTATAGAAAGGCAATACTTGTCTACAATGAAATCACCCAGCATCTTATCCAACAGCACTCGGAGGGCCAAGCCAACAGATCATTATCAGGAGCCGCATGACGAATGTCACCTATCTGATATGCAAGGTATTAAACTCTATGTCCACAATCCTACAGCTTATATCAACATATACACAATGTCAAGAACTACTAGGAAAAAAGTAGACTTTTAGGTCTACCTTTAAAATTTACAATTGCAATCTATATATTGTTGTTTCTGATATTGCTAAATAGAAATAAAAGTAAATTATAATAAGGACTTTTAACAGCATTTCCAAATGCTTACATTTAATACTAAAATTTGATCTTATATAAGTTTATTAAAATTCCCTTACTAAATTTAAGCAATTGAAGAAGTTAAGAAAAATTCTTTTTTCAAAGGATATTTTCTTTTTGACAGCATAAATCAGCACAAATTGAGTATGCTGGAAGCTCATTAGATCAGTCCGTTTATTCTAATGAGCACACATCTTCTATACAGGGATGCCAGGAAAACCTTTAACAGCCACTGGCTGCAAGTGGAGAGGGTAGGCTGCAGCCGTCATCAGCCAACCTAAGCCATCGCAGCTGCCAGCCTACTCCCTCCACTTGCAGCCAGTGGCTGTTAAAGGTTTTCGTGGCATCCCTGCTTCTATACTGATTTGTACTTTCAAAAGAAAAATACCAATAAAATCATTAACTTCTAGGACTTTAAGGCTCAGCTTTACAACATATTAATTTGTTGGTAATAAACATTTTGTTCTAATACTGAAAAAGGAAAAGACTACTATTTACATGAGTACACATCAAGTATGTGTAAAATAATAAGTTCTATATGTAGTATACATATTAATAAAATATTTCATTTTCAGACTCACCTGGTTCATCACAATTCAATGTCATAAAAAATCAACCCTCAACGAGGAATCATAACAATTGCTGTGGTAAGCAAATAACTTTTTACAGAGGAACGTTACTAATTTGTTAATAGTTTTTGTCTCTTTCTTAATATTATATTTTTATATTGTATTTATATTTTATATTATTTTTAAATTGAAATATGTGCAATTCAAAAGCTTATATAATACATAAATTGTTTTAAGTAAATGCGCATCACAAATTCACTCTTATTCCTGTAATGATAAATAATACAAAATAATAGCTGATGCCTGTAATGGTTAACGTGATAACAGATAACTTTCACTTTATTAAAATATTAATACAGTTATTAATATTTCACTTTTTAATGTTTCAATTTTTTACATTATTACAGATGAATGCAGAGACTACATTCGCAAGGAACTGAAAAGATTGTCCAGACAAATGTACGCTATTGAAGCTCTGCTAAAAGAGGAAAACGGAGTACGTGGCCGAGGCAATGAGATAGTAGCAGAAGACCTGTTACCTCCGTTGCCTCTGATGACGCTTCAACAGTTTTATCAGTGCGAAAATCAGTTAAAAATAGATACTGACATGAGAAAACAATTTGTAAGTATATTCATACTATTATATTTATTAAATATTACTTTTAATGCTTGTATGTACTGCCTGTTAGGAAAATTGTGTTTTCTCAAAAATTTACTGATCGCTATCAATTATAACTTTTGAATTTCGTCATATTTAATTTCTCGTGTATTATCAAGAACTTTCTTTTATCTATATGTATTGAATTTGGTAATTTTATATTAAGTATATATTATTGAAAAGAATTTGATATAATTTCAAAGTATAATATGACAAAATACAAATAAAAATTTTTAAATGCTAAAATCAAATAAAAAAATGTATGGTACAACCAAAATAATGCCATCATTTGAACACGTTTTAAAACACGTGTATTTCATTTTGCAGTTGTATGTACGTTTGTTCCACTTGTAATATTCCATTTATGTACACTTTTCGTGATTATACATTACAGGAACACATGATATGTCGAATTGGAGGTTCGACGGGTAAACAGTTCATTAAAAATACTTTACCACAAATAATCTGTAATGAGTTAGGCACTCAAATATCCTGGATAGGACAGAAGAGTGCTGTTGGATTTAAATCCACATCCATTTCCAAATTAATAATCGGTAACATTTATTCCATTATACCTATTATACTTTCCTATAACAACAAAGTTTAAAACATTTTTGTGAGGTTAGAAACATTAAAGCATTTTGCACGCAGCCGTGCATAAAATTTTTTGTAAATGTTATTACAAAATACCGATCAACAAAACAAATATTATATATCAAAGTATAAAGACCCCTACAGTTTGCGAATATTTTTAACAAGTACAATTTTGTGCTTTACATAATTGCAAAGATTACATTCAAAATTGGAGTTGTTTGTCAAATGTCTACTGCTTCTGACATCAGATAAATGTCCAACTAAAGGTCCATCTACAATGAGAGTAATAAAGTAAGTCATAAGCCGTAAGAAATTGATCCATCACAGTCGAATATGAGAAGAATAATCGACTATGATTGGTCAATTTCTTACGATTCACTACTTTCATTGTAGATGGACCTTAAAGGTACGGTCAAGATAATGCTACAAATGCTTTGAAGTATTTGATTGACCAATCAGAACAAGAATTTTATAAATTGATCAATCAGAAAATGCTTCAAAGCATTTGTAGCATTATCTTGTCCGTACCCTAACACACATAACACATTTTTAAACCTTACCAAATTCCTATCTTATCTTTAATCCCAAATAATAGTCCTGAAACACAATAGATGTAGTAAGCCTTAAGCCGTAAGAAATTGACCAATCGTAATCGATTATTCTCTTCAAATTCGATTACGATTCATCAATTTCTTACGGCTATGTTTAATTGGGATTAAAAAGAAAGAGGTGCGATAATCAAATAAGAGGCGAGGCCTTTAAATCTAAAAGCACATATTAGGTTATTTTGGGGCATATTATTCCGAAATTAATTGCAGGCAGTACTGATAATATCATTTCTTTTTCAACACCATATGATTTTGACAGAGGTAAAACAATGTTTTCTAGGGGTCGGTTAATTACATGCATCTTGAAAAGAAGTAAAAATTACAAAAGTGAACAAATTTACTAGGCGTTAATTAATAAAATTATAAATATTCTAGTGAATTAATTTATTCACTTTTATAATTTTAATCTCATTTCAAAACACACAATTGACCCCCAGTACTGATAGTTAATTTTAGCCTTGGTTCCCCATTTTTCCACTTTTACGAAAAGTGCAAGTTCTCATTGATTAGTATTTTTACCATCCAATGAAAATCTGAACTTTTCTTTAAAGTGGAAATTGTATAAGTCACCATAAAACAAACCTATTGCTTTATATTTAATTGGTTAAAATATTTAATAATTTATATTTAATTGGTTAAAATATTATATTTAATATTTTTATTTTTATTAATACAATTTTTAATATATGTATTTCAGATTCGGTAATGAAACGGTTGCCAGGTTCAACGTCTGCAGAGCTAGAAATCGCCATACAAGAATGGCTCCGTCGCTCAGGAGATAGAATAAGAAGTGCACGCGATTACAAACAATAACAAATAAACAGCTAGTATATAGTATTAAAGTCATTTACATATATATGAATATTTTAAAAATATATAATATTATTTTTAAATAAATTTTTTTTAAGTATAATAATTTACTGATTCTGTAGTCAATAATACAATGTGTACTAGTCTAATGGTGTTTTCTCTTATTAGGACTGCACTTGCATAGTATTTTTATAATACAATGTTAAAATTATTTGCACGGATCAGGCAATAGAGATTTTAACATTATTTTTATAAAGATACTGTGGCATGAGTGCAGTCCCAAGGGAAAACATCATTAGGAAAAACAAAATCCATTTTCCTAATTTAAATATTCCCGCCATTACAAGATGCGCATGCGCAATATTGCTCATAAAATGTCTGTATGATGGTTGACTGAAGTCGGCTTACAGTCGTCTTCAAAGTGGGACATTGGATGACTTAAAGATGTCTCTAAGTCGTCTAAAGTCGACTTATAGACGTCCATTTTCCAGACGTCCAGCCGCTAATGTCGACTCAAAGTCGACTTAGAGTTGACTTTGTGCTGTTAGGG
>NW_012026795.1:675899-676915 GCF_000956235.1 Wasmannia auropunctata | reverse complement strand
ACACACACACACACACACACGCACGCGCACGCGCACGCACACACACACATACACACACACACACACACACACACACACATAACGGCGGCAACCGGCGTAATTTGCGCGGGAAACTGTCGAGCGGCTTAGATGACGGCAACAGGTGATATGATACCCGGCCGAACCGCGTGTCGAACTCGGCACACTCATGAAAGCATTGCAGAGAACGCAATAAGAAATTGGTAAAACCGACGACAGCGAAAAAACCGACCGAAACGCGACCGAAGAACCGGCGTGACTACAATGGTGGACCGTGCAGTCTGCAAGTAATGCCGTACACGTGGCAGCCGTGTGTCGATCCAAATCACAGAATAGTGAAGGAACAAGCGATATCTTCTTTTCGTATCTTTGATTTAAGCAAATGAGATTTCTAGTATGTTCCTTATCTCGGTTCTACCGGTTCTCGGAATATCACTACGCATTATTGGATATCGCTCCTCTCAGTAATGGAATTTCAAGAGTATTGCTGTTGATCTCACGTAGTACAGCTTCTGGAGTCCCACGGAATGTGGCAAAAGAAGTTGGAGATGAGAGCAAACTTATTTTCACATTCCTCTTTTTTCACTTTTCACTTTAGTTTATTTTTAAAGGCTTGAGATCGTCTCCGATGTCTCGTCCGATCCGTATCGTTTCAGTGTTTCACAACCAAGAGCGGAATCCAGATCCTTCCCTTAGAACTCCGGTTCCTACTCTCCCCACTCCTCCCTCGGGAAGTTCGGCAAGGCGCATTTCTAAGAGTTCCTGTACAGTCGTGGTCATTTAGGTTGCGACACTTTTTTTCTTGATGGATTTCGGAACGCCCAAATATTGACATGAATGTGAATCACTGCATCTAGTGAGCTAGAGTGAGGGTTAGAATATCTGTCATAAAAATTTATACAAGGTGGAAATATACATTTTGGAAAAACTGTGAATAAGTATCAAATATGTAATGCAATGTCTTAATAAAAGATAATGGTTTTATTGTATAATTTATA
>NW_012026795.1:673010-674941 GCF_000956235.1 Wasmannia auropunctata | reverse complement strand
TAAATTTTGAGATCAATTTTAAAATAGCTCAGCAATTACCATGGAGAGCAAGGGAAGCATTAGCCGGTGCAGATTTTGAAAATGCTCAAACAGTTGTCACGAGGTTGCAATATCTGGACTTGAATCCGTTGGATAAAACAGGGGAAAAAGAAACAGAAAATAAAGGGAAAAGCGAAAATAATCAAATTAGAAATTTAACAGTTAAAGAAAGTAAGAATAACGATGGGAAGGAAAATGCTAAATCATTTAATCAGAATAAAGTATATAGAAGAGAAGATAGCACTTATAATAATTATAATCAGCGGAATGGATATAAAAATTACGGATATGAAAGAGATAATAGACAATATGGGAGGAATGGATCGAATTATGGTGACCCGCAAGTTGGAGATTGGTATAATAGGAACAATTTTAGATATAGAAATAATGGTCAATACTCTTTTAATAATTATAATAATAGATTTAATAACGCAAATAGATTTAATGCCTATTCTAGTAATCGCCAAATGGAAAATCAGCAGGGTTATTATAATCGAGCAAATGTTCATGATATGCGATCTCGTGCGATTAGTCAACCTTGGAGAAGAAATAGTCAAATGCCTTTCGCGAGTTCAAACAATAGATATGTAAACATAGGTGACAATAACAATACTAATTTGACGGATGTTTCGCAGCCTTCAATGAATTATCAAAACACGAATAACCGACAACATTTAAACTAATGGAGCGCTCGGAAGAGAATGGTCCTACTCCGAGCGGGAATGATTTGGATATAGTGAAGGACCTACAATATGGAGTTGAGTTTTGGAGAGAGGGGATGTGCCGCTGAGATGAGTGTAGGATGCCCAATGTTAAAGGTAAAAATTAATAATCACACACGCAAAGCAATAATCGATACCGGTAGTTGTGAGACATGCATTTCGGATACGATGTATGAGAAGTTATGTCAGGATGGTGATGTGAAAGTATTGCCGTTAACAGGTATACGCATATATAATCCTATCGGAAACAAATACGTTCAAATTAAAAGACAAATTTATGTAGAGGTGGAAATAGATAAGCAAAAAATTGATACGGTATTTTTGGTGATTCCGCAATTATCAGCAGAAATAATATTGGGATCGAAATGGCTTGCTCATAATAGATGTATAATTGATTATAAATTGTTGCAAATTAAAATTCGAGATGTAGTAATTTGTCCGTCGCGGGTATCGTTTGAGCCGGCATTGCCCACGAAACAAGACTCACATGAATATGAAAGTAAGTTGGAAGTAAATAGTATTGTAAGTTATATAGAAAACGAGGTGGAAAGTATAGAAAATAAAAATCGTGAAGAGAATGAGAATTTAGACATTGATAGTAAAGATGATAGAATTAAAGATAGAAGTAGTAATGACGAGAGTAAAACAAATAAAGGAAAAAAAAGGCAGGAAGAGGATATTATTAATATAAGTGAATTATTTAGCGAAGAACAAATAAATGCGAATCGAATTAATACACTAAAAGTAGTAGAAGAAGCAAATAATGAAAGTGACAACAAAATAGTTAAAAATGATGAGTTGATTATTTGTTACAATATAGCAGATAATGGTAATAAAAGTAAAAGAGAAAAGTTGTTAATGCAAAGAGATATGGTAGAAAGTATGCCAACACGTTATGATGATAGAGAGTATAGTCAAAGCAAAGATACAAGTATAAATAAAGAAGGAATACATATAGATAAAGAGAATGTAAATATAAAAGAAAGTAAGAGTGAGAAATGTTTTTGGGACAAAGTCTGCTCGTCTACGCGCAAGCTTGCGACGCTTAGCGGCTGGCAGAGGGCTGCATTAAATGAAGTATTGTACAAAAACAGGAAAGTAATGGAAGATAATTTAGGGGGTACTACGATATATGAACACACCATTAAGATCAATGCAAAGAAACCGTAT
>NW_012026795.1:672077-672990 GCF_000956235.1 Wasmannia auropunctata | reverse complement strand
CATTCCACATAGAAATACGTAGCCGATTTTTGATAAGTTAATATTTCGATTTTTTAGGTACAAATAAGTGCCCGTTTTTTGGTAGTAAAATGAACTTTTTTTTTCAAATGCTCGCCAATTTAACAAAAATGAATATTTTCAAAATCCCCTACGTATTTCTATAGCTATACTAATGTAGTTTAAGAAAAAATTTTTCATTTTGTTCCAGATTAATTTTTGCTGCACTTCTACTGCGTGCCGCGGAGCCCCTCCAAAAAAAACCGTTCCACAGAAACGGCTGTTGGGCAGCCATTTTGCAATATTTTTTAATAAACAAAATTTTTTTTAAAACTTCAAAACATGCTTAACAACATCCTTAAAAAGAATTACCTTTTTACTTTTCCTTCCATTTAAAAAAAAATCGCAAAAAAACGTTAAATTTTCGCTCTCTACTGTGGTGTAACCCCTTAATTATTAATTTGTATATTTATATTAATATTTCAGGTTATAATCTTTCAAATTTTTTAGAAATAATTTCATATATTTTTAGCGTAAACATATATAAGTAGTAATATAGGGGATTCTGGACCAAATGTAGGTCAAGGTCAAGGGTGGGGGGAATGTAGGTCAAGGGGGGGGATGTAGGTCAAAAGGGTTAATCAAAGGGGTTAATTAATTTAATTAATAGATAATTAATCAATCAATTAATAGATAATCTATCGATTAATTGATAATTAATTAATTAATAATTTATCGATTAATTAATAATTAATCAATCAATTAAATACCATTTTTTAATATATCGATTAATTAATAATTAATTATGCAATTAAATGATAATTAATTAAGCAATTAAATGATAATCCATCAATTAATTGATAATTAATCAATCAATTAAATACCGTTTAATCAATCAATAGATCGGAAGAGCACA
>NW_012026795.1:670670-672057 GCF_000956235.1 Wasmannia auropunctata | reverse complement strand
AAGTTTGCGTTACTTGACACCTGAAATGTGCCTAAATCAATTAAATACATCATATAGAAATTTACCATGGGAGCTAGCTGGTATATTTCATTCATAATGTTGAAATACAATCGATTATGCTATTTTAATTACTATACATCTATAAATTAAGTATATACATTATTGTTAAATATATATATTATTTTCAGGAAAAGATCTTGATTGAGATACCATTGAGTCTCAATTTCGTCGATTGCAGACTTTAAGAATCTGCGAAATTTCTCCAAATTTCAATAATAATGTTGAAATAACAGATTTTTGGATAGCTGTTAGAAGAATAACTAATGCAAATGGCGAAAAATGTTTCAAGGATTTAACAGAACTTGCTTTTCGTGCTCTTTCTTTACCTATCAGCAATGCGGTCGTGGAACGTGTTTTCAGTATAATGGCAGTGATCAAATCAAAATTAAGAAATCGTTTAACAATGCCTATGCTGGTTGCTCTTATGCGCATTTGCATACACCTGAATGTTCTTGGACTTTGTTGCAAAAATTATTGCCCAACACCGTATATGTTACAATTATTTAATATCCATAACATGTATAATACAGATTCAGTAGATTCATTGTTTAAACAAAACAGAATCTTTCGACGATGATTGCGGTTTTTTAGAATCATTAACTCTTATAGAGTCAGCTGAGTCAATGGATTCATAAAATATTCAAAGTAAAAGATTAATAAATAAGAAAATCTCTGTTTTTTTATTATTTCATTAATTACAAATTAGATTGATGAATATATGTATTTATATATATGTATGTATATAAAGAACTGTGTTTAAAATTACATTTTGCATTCAAATTTATTAGAAACTTGTGTTGGCTACTTTTAGGTTCTTACGTTTTCAAAATTGGCTACTTTGGGCTACTCGAGCGCCATCATTCGGCTACTAGTGACGACAAATTACTGGCAACACTACAGTGGATCGTCGAAGGATCGTGTGTAGGGAGGATTAATTCCGTACACTTATTTCGTATGAGAGAAAAACACTTTAGTTTATTCACTGTCATATGTTGTATATATTATATAATTCAATGTATATTAATGCGTCCACCACATCGAGTTACGCGGCACTCTGTCGACGGAGTGGCGCGGCAGGTACTGTTGCAAATCTCCGTTGCCGAGGGTTCGGCCTCGTTCGGCGAGGACTCGGCCTCGAGTTGGTGAGGACTTGGCCTCGGGCGGCGTGTAAGTCTCGGCTTCTTGCCGAAGGACTCGGCCTCCTACTGTGCGTGAGGCACGCTCGACCGGAACTCGCTTACGCCGGATGCGTCCGCCGGAAGTAGAGCCACATCGCAAGTAGTCGTCACTTCGGACGCGTGGCGTGATTCCGTGGTCCGTTCTGGAA
>NW_012026795.1:657284-670621 GCF_000956235.1 Wasmannia auropunctata | reverse complement strand
ACGAAATCGCTCGCGATAAAAGAAAATTCGCTTTCCGGATAATTTAACCCCGACGCTCTGCAATTTATGCTTTTACGGCTGTCGGAAATAACGAGATTTACCAGATTTTGGTGAACTCGACTCGTTTAATTAACACCTTGAACGATCTTCGCGTTTAAGCGGAATTAATCGCGTCGCTTTATCGCGTATCGCGTACTTATCAAATTAACGACGGCGGTTTCATCACGCGGCCGGGACTTCGTCAGACTCATCGGAGAGTCGAAAGACAAATGACCAATATACTTATTTAACGACGGCGGAATTAACGCGCGGCTGGGACTTCGTCTCGACGGTATCTCGTCCGGGAGACAAATGACCACGAGTGAGGCGCGAAACTCTCGGACGTGCCCGGGTAGTAACGCTCCTCCCTCGGAAAGAGAGAACATGGCCGTATTTCATCGGCCAATCAAATAAATCTTCAATTAAATCGCGGGATCCGCCCTTCTTTCGGTGCGGATATCACTCCGCGCGACGCGATGACGTCGCGTCTGACTTTGCGCGCTCGGCGTTACTCGCTCAGTAGAGCGAACGACTCGAAGTCCCGACGTTCTTCACACGGGCTCTCGAGTATCAAAGGATCGTATGTCCCCTAGTTACCTCCCGAGTGGCTTCACTATACCGACTCGGAGTTTACCATCGAAATGTGGTGATTATTCTTCGAGAGACCGCGTATTATCCCCGGAGCGCCGTCACGACCTCCTGGGTGATGAATTGTGGCGGATTGTGAGAGAAACTTTTACAATGTATCTTAACACGCGGAATTGTGACTAAATGTGGCACATTCTTGTTAAATAAACTAAAACTAATGTTAATAAAATATATTGTGACAAATTGTGGTAGAAACCACTGAAATTGATACTGATTATCTGTCTTCGCGTGAAATGTGGTAGAATCTTATCTAATGCTTAATCAATGTATCTCTCACTAAAATAAAAGTGGTAAAATGAATCGAATAAAACTCATATCATCTAATAATGCACTTTTTGTGACTAACTAACATTAATTTCTTATTTTCAAGTAACCCGTCGGCTATATTTTAGCAAAACTTATAAGGTGAGCATTTAACTCGTGAAATTGTGACTCAAACTGATTTTAAATGCTTTTTCTGCATGTTTTAGGTACCCGTAAGTGGCTCGCTGCGGAATTGTGGTATTTATCGTCGCAGGTAAGTATATCTTTTATAAATTGTGACTAATCTTTATCTTAACGCATATTTATTCGCTTTTCGCGTACGTAACACATAATTCGACTATTATCGAACGAATATAATAAAATCTCGCGCTCATTCATACTCATTCAGTGCGCTTACAAAACATAATAAAAAGTGGTAATACATAAGTTTATCTTGAGCCTGTATTAAAATACATTTGAAAAGAAACATAATTAAATCTTCACAAAATCTTACGTAAAAATATAATCTTGAACATGACATAATAACTTTACAGACAATTGCGCTGTTTCTCCAGCGACTTCTCTAAAACTAGTATAATTAAATCATAAACGGTGGCTAACGCATAAGCCCCGATGAAACACACTAAAAATGTGGCTATTGACCACAACATGCTTAATACTGACATGGTTATTCTAAAGTCTTTATTATAGCTTCCGTCTGCCGCACCAACTCTTCGGTGTTCGTCGCAGGCACGACGGGTTGCGCTACCACAGGCGCTATCATAGGCGCTCCAGCGCCAGTCTCGATCTCCTTCACCAACTTCTCGATGTCGTCGGCGCTGTCTCGACGCTCGATGTTGCCGCTTAATCCATTTCTAGTATCGTCCGATGAAATATCATCGAACGTCTGTTCGGCTACTCGTTGTGGCTCGTCCGCCGATGTTGCGGTGACGTTTTCGCCACAAACTGGAAGCGGGATCTGAAATAATTCCGGTTCCAAGGTTAGGTTAGGTTAGGTTGGTCGTCTCGTGTGCGTCGAGTCGTGTGGACGTGTCTCTGTGGCGCTCCGCCTTTTCCGTACACGACCGTGCGGAATAAACGCGTTTTGCGTCTTGAAAACGCGCCCAGTGTGTGCGGCTCGCGTTTTTACGTCGATCTGTGTAGTTTTCGTGTGCGGAAGTTTAGTATTGTCGGAGAAATAAGTGATTTTCCAGTGCCGTGAAACGTGGCTCGTGGCTCCGGCCCAAGATGGCTGGCTTTCGCTGTGCCTGATATGCCACGGTAACGTGGAGTAAAGCTCCTGTCTTGGAGACCCTTTTTGGGTCTCAAGTATAAAGTGCGCTTTAGTGCACTGTTTAGTGATGACCGAATATCGTGATCTGTGAAGCTCCGGTTCCGCTTTGGAATAATAGCCAGACTTATATGCGGGCCGATCGGTGCATCGATAGCTGACGTGTACAGCGAGAGCGCGGGAATATACCAATAGCGTAAGTGAACGTGGCATACACGCTACTGTTACGTGTGTGCAGTTTGAAACGTTAATTCGGGATTGAATATAGCTGCGCGATCTGGATCCGGCTGACATTACTCTATTTAAGAGTCTAAATTGCGCTGGGATTGTGTCCTGCACCCATGTGTGTGCGCTTTATACGCGGGCTCATGCGAACGTGCTTTTAACGAAGTACGTGATCTCGCTTCTTTGTGCTCCGTGGCGGTCGCGCCACATGCCCGGGGAGTGGCTTTTGGGGTATGCACCTGTACTGGACAGTGGTCAGTGCGGAGTAATTGCACTTGGTGCACATGGTGCGCGGAGTGGCGTGCCTGGTGAGGTTGCACGAAAGTGAACGCGTGGCGGCGCGCGCCGCGCTTGCATGTGCATGGCTGCTATGGCCGCGACTTTTGCTTGCGGTGACGTGTAGTGACGCTTTGCATGCAACTTTCCGTATGCCACTGCTTGACTGCATGCGTAATTAATTAGCTAAGTGCAGTGTCGTGGGCCGGTGGCGGCTGGTCAGCTGCTCCTCCGTCTCTCGGAGGGTCTCCGCTGCCCTTGCGGGGCGCCTTGCGGGCCTTTGGGACCCGCGGTCTCCCCCTCGCTGTTTAGCCGGAGTGGACGTCCTTGGGGTCCAGCGCTTTCTTACCTCGGCCTGCACGCGTCCTGTACCCGCTGCGCCGGCTGGGAGATAATTAAAGGTAGGAGTAGTGAATACGCCGTTGCCAGGGAAAACGAAAATTTCGTGTGGCCCTTAACGGGAAGACGGCGCTCTTAAAGCGCGATCATAAACGTTTGTATAGAGTGATATATAACGAAAGATACAATTGTTGTATATTAGTTTGACTTTTATCGAAGGACACTTGTATCCTCACGTGTATTTGAAGGAGGCGCCTATGCGCTCCGTACGCGGGTGGCCCATTTCGGAGCCCTGCGCGGTTGTCAATTGCAAGAATTTCCTATATCAGAAGATAAAGGAAACCGCGGGAAAAACCTGGCAACGGGTGACATAAACTGAATATAAACATATAAACGAGTCTTGGGCGCGCCGGTGCAACAAATGCAGCCATTGCACTAAGGGCCTGCATCCGTGCGCGAATGTGCGAAACTGCACGTGCTTGTGCCGCTGGAAAACCTTGACGTGCGGAGGGTGAGCAACGAGAGGAGCCCACCAGCTGAGAGAAGAAGACGTTAAACGGAGCATGTGGCACATGCACATAAGTGCATAAACTGTTGTTGTCCTTTGTATTGTGCACTCGTGCGAGCTGGATAGGGCGGCTTTTCGTGCCGCATGTGCGGACTCCGTTTAGGAAGCATGTAGTGCGCGAGAGCGGAAGTGTTCGCGAGGAAATACGATTAAAGCGTCTCCCATAGAGGAATATATAAATACATTAATAATAACATAAAATATAATAGATTTCATTACTCTATTACAAGAACAGTAAATTATTAATGTAAGATCACTTGAAACTCTAAAGATATTGAGAAAGAACATATAAAAGTGCTGATATTGCTCGTTCGATTGATACTTTTGCGGAATGATAAACGGCTTCTAGGGAGGAAATTGCGTTTTGTTCCTCGTCATAGATCACGCGTTTGATAGCTAACGCGAGAGAGATAGCGTTCCGAGACGGCCTGTCTGTCATACGAGTGCTTCCGCAGGTGACGGGAGAGGTTATGGCGCCCATGGCCGAGCGGTGCGACGAGAAGGATACCTGAGACTCTATGTGTTTTCTGAGTGTATTGTATGCACGTGAAGACAAACTTCATACTCTCCTTCGGATATATTTGGTTATACCGAAGAAATGTGTAGTACATAAAAGTGGTGTGGATTATATCATATCACATACATACACAGGAAATAACCTATAATCTGTGTGTTGAAAATGTGGCTATGAGAAGGATATATTATTCCTTTAAGTGTAGGAATATAACATAGACAGGGAAGTAGTATCCGGATGTTTGTTATTACGTTAACCATTAAATTCTGAATAAATAACTGTACACATATAGACTCACAGCAATACACTGTGAGCAAGCATGTGGTGTCATGCTCCGGTGCATAAACTGTAGTTTTTAGAATAGAAGCTGAATGAGAGTTATTAAATATTAATTATTATGTGCTTAACGGAGATAAAGTGACTGCTTTTGATTTATGATTGAAAATACAGTCTGCGGAGGTGACACATCACTATATACAGAGAAGGGACCATGAAACCTAAAATACTTAAATTACTGCTGTGGGAATGACATACTTATTTGTTAAAGTATAGTATAGGAAAGTAATTAAAAAGTACTACCATCTCCTTAGTTGAAGCTAAAATTGAGACATATACACAGCATATAGTAGTATAATAACATATAGTGGGTGTACGTAGCGCTGCGATGCCAATGCTGTGAGCTTGGTTTATGTTAGGCAGTAGCGTAAGAGGTAGAAAGTATATAAAACATTTAATATACGTGAATGAAAGATGTTTTGTATATAAGATTTGAGATTCGATAGCCATATCGAGGAGATGACATTTGAAGACTACATTACTAAGGCAGCTGTGAGCTTGGTTTATGTTAGGCAATAGCGTAAGAGGTAGAATGCATATAAAACATCCAATATATGTAAATAAATGATGTTTTGTATATAAGATTGGAGATCCGATAGCCAGATCGACGAGATGACATTTAAAGACTGCATTACTAAGGCAGCTGTGAGCTTGGTTTATGTTAGGCAGTAGCGTAAAAGGTAGGAAGCATATAAAACATTTAATATACGTAAATGAAAGATGTTTTGCATATAAGATTAGAGATTCGATAGCCAGATCGAGGATATGACATTTAAAGACTGCATTACTAAGGCAGCTGTGAGCTTGGTTTATGTTAGGCAGTAGTGTAAAAGGTAGGAAGTATACAAAACATTTAATATACGTAAATGAAAGATGTTTCGCATATAAGATTAGAGATTCGATAGCCAGATCGAGGAGATGACATTTAAAGACTGCATTACTAAGGCAGCTGTGAGCTTGGTTTATGTTAGACGGTAGTGTAAGAGGTAGAAAGCATATAAAACATTTAATATACGTAAATGAAAGATGTTTTGTATATAAGATTAGAGATTCAATAGCCAGATCAAAGAGATGACAGTTAAAGACTGCATTACTAAGGCAGATACCAGTGCAGTGTTATTTGCAAACTAACAGTGGAGATATATTACTGCGGGGATACGTATCTCTTTGCTGTGATGTGTGTAGATTAAAGTTTGGGAAAATCAAGGTTATATACATATGGTACATAATATTACAGTATAGTGGGGCACACACGTGGTGTTGCTGCGCCAGCGAGAGCGCCTGGTTTACGTTAGGCAGCAGTGTAAGAGGTAGAAAGTATATAAAGCATCTAATATACGTAAATAAAAGATGTTTTGCATATAAGACTGGAGATTAGATATTTAGATTGAGGAGATGACATTTAAGACTGTGTTACTGAGGGTAACTAAGTAGTGAATGTACGGTGTGTGAGAATGACAAGTTTATAGTGCTCAGGAGTGGATTAGCAATTTTCATTAACCTTGGCACACTAAAGTTAAGTACAGAGATAGATAATAATTTGAGGGGAGTGCCGCGTCGAAGTTAACTCATAGCGAAGCAAGGGTTATCAAGAATCATCGGCCTGTGAATGTGGCCGCCATCTGACAGGTGGAGATTAGGTTCCCCATGTCCGATGACTGAGATGAGAAAATCTTGAGCGGTGGACCTTGGGAGAAGGTGCGAACTAAAAATATCATTGTTTCCGCATTGACCTCACGCATCTTGACACCGGGGTGACACTCTTAGCCCGTAAAAGCGGCCGGGTGATTCTCCCCCGGGAAGGGGTTGCATACTTTTGATTTGTTTCCTCCCTCGTTTTTTCTGCATTTGGAGAAGCGGATCCGCGGGGGGCGAGTACCAGGTAGGCCCCAGACTCGCCTGGCCGCGGCACCGAGGGAGTTCCGGCCGCCGTTTGAGGTTGGTGCTGCTGTGAATCGGTCATGAACTATCGCGACATAGAGAGCGAGTGGATGCTCAGAGTGTGTTCGTAAAGGCACGAATATAGTAAATGAATAGTAAGAAACTTTCCTTGACAAAACGATATCGGGCATAGACTAAAAGATACTACAAGTGTTGAAGAGCGAAGTCAAGACCGGTTTTCATGAACTTCCAATTATATTCTGAAGGGAACGTGAATAATGCGGGAATGCTTGTTACGGCTTCTAATGTGACTCTGTTAGATGGCTTCTCATCTTTGTTACTAATATTAACATAAATCAATGGTGTTTCGGGTGGTTCTGCACCTGCTGGGCCGAATATCTAATTGAAGTGGGTTGTCTGGCGGAGTTGCTCTGAGAGTCCACATTAGCTCGGGCTTTTATGCGGTAGTGTTGGTACACATAATCGTGGCGAACATTATTGATCCCTCCTGGGACACATCGGGTACATATCCGTTTCCTGGGACAAATACGTCATATGCGGATTGTAGCTTTTGTAAATATTATTTTAGGATTATTTGTTGTTTAAACTGAGTTCAAATTTTCTTTTATTGCGTTTCATCATTATTATTAGTTAAAGTTAATGAGTTCGGTTGATAGTATTAGTTTTGTTATCGTTATTGCGGCATAGCGTTGTCATCATTATTTGAACATTGCGTTCGTTGTTTAAATAGAGTTGTGTTAAATTAGTTAAGATAGATTAGTTTTTAAGTGCATCATATTGGTATCGGCGGTTCGATGGTGCTGTTGAGTTGAGTGAAGCTTTGCTCCTCCTCCAGCTTCTTCGGACTCGCGGCTACACTTGTGGGGTAGCTAAAAATTGCTACGTCGGACTAGATAACTGAACGAAGACTCAAGAATCAAGTTAACAACGTGTAGATAATCTTAATTGAGTAACGTTAACACGGCCTCTAGTGCTGCGCTTGCGCACAACGCTTTTTCTAGAGAGTGCCGGTGTTGGCGTGAGCAGGTATAACATCAAGATCCTTTCTCCATGTCTGTTGATCCCCACAATCCAGACATGAGCAACCGGGGCAAGAGAGGAGCTCTTGGAAAAAAGCCGAATCCCAACTCAGCTAATATGGACAGCAAAGTTAAGGGAAAATCACCCTCGGGGACTCGGACTCCCGAGGAACGGCGCGAGGAGGGCCCTTGTCCCTACCCTCCCGCGTCGACATCGTGCGAAGGGAGCGAGGTGGGGGGGACCACGACCCCCTCACTTAAAGCAGCGATCGTGAAGATTGAAAGGGTTAATATACATGTACCTGGACTGACGGACAAGCCCAGGTCGACGAGTGGGGGCACGCTCCCATCAGCTGATGTCAGCATGGAGGTGGCCGAGGAAGGTCATTTTGAGAAGCCTGCCGATAGGTCAACGGGATCGAGAAAGAAAATAGTGGCCTCTGCCAAACCAAACTCCCCGGACCTGGAATATGTGGACACAATGGAGGCCGGCCCGTCGTCTAGGCCGAGTACCCCTCAGGATCAGGATCTGGAGTTTGTGTCATACACATCTGCCTCAAGACCGAGAAGGAATTCGGGGTCCTCGCGGGCCTCGACAAAGAAGAGGAGGATTATCTCGTCACCAGATGACTCTGACGATGATAAGCAGCCTCCCGGTAGGTTTACCGACGTGCAAAGACAGGAGGTGGAGGGCCTCCTTGATCAAGTCGAAGAACTCTCCTCAGCGGACATGGCAGCCTTAGCCAATGAGTGGCTCGAGACTGTCGAGGATCGCAGGCAAAGATCCAAGAACATTAAGGGATCGTTCGCACACGCCATGAAAGTGAAAGTGGCTGCAACAGCGGGAGTGGTCAAAATCCTAGCCACGAGAGCGGCAATGGATGGCGACTCGGGCTTCATGCGCGCGAAGATCCTGTCCCTCCAGCAGGAGATGAAAGAACTCAGGGAAGAGAATCAGCGCCTCAGACTCGAGATGGATGATTTGCGAAGTGGTGCCCCGATTTTTGGAAATGCGGCTACGAGGGATGATAGACTGGAGGCGGTGAAGTCCCCTGGGCCATCTGCAGAATATTATAGTCCGATGGCGGTCACCCCGCAAATAATAGAGGATAGACCTGTGGCGGATAGACTCAGGACCCCGGGAGGGAGGAGAGACCCCCCCCCCGGTGGCAGCAAGGAGTCCCCTTGGAGAGGACTTCTTCTGTAAGCTTACCGCTGCTGTCAGTAGTGCGGTTGCTGGAGCCCTTAGGGAACATCTGCCGGAGGCTCGTAAAGGCGGACCTCGGCAAGAAAAGGGCCCGCGGCGACTATTTGAGAGAACTGGCCGGCTAGAGGGCCACCCCCACTCATCAGCGGTCACTGAATCTCAGACGGAGGAGAATGGCTTTACCCAAGCTAAGTCAACTAGGAAGAGGACGAAGAAGAGAGGATCTCGAACCGGGAAGGAGGAGGCCCCTCGAATTCCGGCTGAGCAAGGAGGGAACCGGGCGGATGTTGGAGACGGGACCGCAGAGTTCCCGCCATTGCCAGTGGAGGGAAGGACGGTGAAACCGGCCCCTGCCCAAAGAGTAGTTCCCATGGCGGAGCGTAGACGACCCCCGCGTTCGGCGGCGGTGTCGATGTCCTTTCCCGAGAATATGAAATTCGCCGATGTCGTTAAAAAGGCCCGCGACAGCGTGAACTTGGGAGATTTGGGTATCGAGCACACCAGGCTTAGGGCCACAATGTCTGGGGCTGTGTTGGTAGAGATCCCGGGCAATGACATGTCCCCAAAAGCGGACACCTTGGCAGCCAAACTGCAAGAAGTATTTATGGATTCTGGAGTTAGGGTCTCCAGACCTTCGTTGAAGGGAGAACTCCGTTTATCCGGACTTGATGCGTCCATCAGTCCAAGGGAGCTTAGAGCGGCAATGGCTGAGGCTGGAGGGTGCGCTGCAGATGACATTCGTATGGGCCATACCAGAGCCACGAGGAATGGCTTGCGAACAGTATGGACGCAGTGTCCATTGAATGCTGCGATACGCCTGGCCCAGGCGGGGAGTTTGAGAGTAGGCTGGTCTACGACGAGGGTGGACCTCCTTAAAAGACGCCCTGCCCAATGTTATAGGTGCTTTGCTACGGGGCACGTCAGGGAGAGATGCCCTAGTGAAGTTGACCGGGCGTCCTGTTGCTTTAATTGTGGCGCGGATGGTCATCTAGCGAAGGACTGCGGTAGGCCGGCTAGCTGCCCTATCTGCAAAGAGGCGGGAAGAAGGTACGATCACAGGGCGGGATCGGAGGTGTGTCCCCCCTGTCCGCCGAGGAGGGGTGTTGACCAGAGCCCAAAACCCTCAAGTCCAAAACCACAGAGAGCGGCTGATCGGAGGAGTGCGGCCGTATCAAGTCAAACAAGATAGGGTTGATTGTCCAGATCAACCTGAACAGGTTAATCGGAGCGCAGGACCTTCTTATGCAAGTGATGCATGAGAGGGGCTGCGGATTGGCCTGCATACAAGAGCCGTATATAGTGCCGACGGACCCACGATGGGCCGGATCATCCGAGGATCCCCCCTTAGCCGCTATAACTTGGCAAGGACCACTGGCTGCTGGACCGGTTACCGTACTCGGGCGAGGGCCTGGCTTTGTCGCGGTCAGGTGGGAGGGAATTGTAATCGCCTCCTGCTATTTCTCCCCTAATAAGGGAATTAGGGAATTTAAGGCGTATTTACAAATGGTGACCGATACCGTTTCTCAGTACTCAAGGGGCCCCCTAATTATTATGGGGGACTTCAACGCCAGATCACACCTCTGGGAGGATACCCACCCTACCTCACGCGGAGATGCCCTGGTGACCTGGGCCGCTGCCTTAGATTTGAGACTGATTAACGAGGGTACGGCCCCTACCTGTGTGAGACCGCAGGGGACCTCAATCGTCGATTTGACTTGGGCGTCCTCTGCAATTTTACCAATGATTGTCTCATGGGTAACAGCGGTGGAAGCGGAATCACTATCGGACCACCGATATATTTTTCTTGCGCTGGGGAGGAATCCGGGGACCGCTCGGGAGAACCCAAAAGGGGGTTTCCCCAAATGGAATATTAAGAGCCTGAGGACCGACTTGCTATTAGCAAGTTTGATTATAAACTTTTGGTCGGGATCAGCTGGAGATGGGGGTGCGTCGGAACAGGCCAAACGTATACAAAACGCGTTAACGGAGGCCTCGGACCTTGCGATGACTCGTTCCAGATCTGCAAAAAAGAAATCGGTCTACTGGTGGAGCGACGATATTGCGGCTATGAGGAAGGAATGTATCCACCTAAGGCGTAGGATTACCAGGGCTCGCAAGAAGAACCGCGCGGCTGACCCCCTTTTGGAGAGGGAATTGGCCCAAGCGCGCAAAAGGCTTAGAATAGCCATTAAAGAGGCCAAGAATGGAGCCTGGAGGGAGTTTATCTCAACGATCGACCGGGACCCATGGGGCCGCCCGTACAGAATCGTGACGGGTAGACTGCGTTCCCTCGAGAAGCCGGTCTGCGAGGCACTTGCCCCGAGAGATGTCTTTCGAATAATATCCGGGCTTTTCCCGAAAATGGAGGCGGAATTGGTTCCCAGACCAAGGGAACTGGTCATGTGGGAGGAAGACCTGGAGGTCACGGACGAGGAGATTCTATGGGCAGCTGGAAAGATGAAGCATAGCGGTAAAGCCCCAGGCCCAGATGGGATTATTGGCGGGGTCATAAGGGAGGCTCTCCCAGAGCTGGTTGGACCGCTCATGCGCTGTTTTACGGCTTGCCTACGAGAGGGAGTTTTTCCAGCATGCTGGAAGCGCGCGAGGTTAGTCCTGCTAAAGAAGCCGGGTAAAGCTGAAGGAGTCCCGTCTTCCTACCGGCCGATTTGTCTCCTGAATGAACTGGGGAAGATGATGGAGCGCATCATTGTTAGACGCATTAGAAAGTGTATACGCGAGGGCACTGGACTATCGGACGATCAGTTTGGGTTCCGGGAGCAGCGCTCCACCTCGGACGCTATCCTTAGGCTGAGGAGCCTGTTGGACTCGGTCTATGGCGAGGAGAGGCAGCATGCGATCGCCGTCTCCCTAGACGTCACGAATGCATTTAACTCCCTCCCTTGGAAGGGGATTCGGCAGGCCTTAGTTAAAAAAGAGGTCCTTAACTATCTGAGAGCAATATCAGGGGATTACCTTGCGAACAGATGGATCTCCTGGGTTGATGCCAAGGGACGAATAAGCGAATCCTCCATGACGTGCGGGGTACCTCAGGGCTCAGCCTACGGACCCGAGAGCTGGAATTTGGCGTATGATGAGGTCCTGGACACTGACATCCCGTCGGGATGCCACATCATTTGCTATGCGGACGACACACTTGTGGTGGCCCTGGGGGATAACCTCGATGTCGCCACCGCTAGGGTAGAGATGGCTGTGGCCTTGGTGATGAGGCGAATCGAATCACTTGGCCTGAAGGTTTCGCCCGCGAAGACCGAGGCTGGTGCGTTCTCGAAAGCACACAGGTTCGTGCAAAATCGGTCGGTGTTGGTTGGGGGGGTTTTGGTTCCTCTGAACTCCTTTCTGAAATATCTGGGGTTGACCATCGGACGCAGATGGACCTTCCGCGAGCATTTCGCTGAAATTCTACCAAGAGCTGAGAGGATGTCCCTTGCATTGGCTAGGCTTATGCCCAACCTGAGGGGGCCAAATGAATGGGTGAGGCGGCTCGGGAGCGTCCCGTTTGACCACGTCCCGATTGACCACAGCCACTCACAGCGGCCGGTGCCTAGAGATTTTCCACTGTTCAAGCGCTGTGAGTGGCTGGTGGTCAATCGGGACGTGGTCAATCGGGTATCACCCGGCGGCTCTACTGCGCGGTCATCCACTCGGTAGTGTTTTATGGTGCCCCGGTTTGGGCCCAGGCGCTTAACCTCGATAAGAAGATTGCAAGAGACATCAGGGCCTTGCAACGGAGGGTTGCGATCAGGGTAATTGCGGCCTACCGCACCCTGTCGTACCCAGCGGCTTTCTTGCTGGCGAGAGTCATGCCAGTGGAATACCTGGCTGGTAGACTGGCAAAAGTGTTCCTCGACACACGCGATCTCCAAAGGGAGGAGATTCCTATAACGCACCGGGTGCACGAACGTATAAGGGAGAATGCTCTGGAAGAAGCCTTGACAAGGTGGGAGGCCGACTACAGGAGACCTGGAACAACGGCTGTCGCGGTTCGGGAAGCGGTAGCGCCAGTATTGGATCGGTGGTTTAGGCGTACGCATGGGCAACTGACATTTAGAATGACGCAAATAATTACCGGGCATGGGTGTTTCAATTTATTCCTTCATCGGATTGGGAAGGCCCCTAGTAGCTTCTGCTCCTTCTGTGAGGAAGGCGAGGACACGAATATGCACACCTTGGGCTATTGTACGGCTTGGGTCCCGGATCGAGAAGCCCTTACTGCTGTTATTGGCCCGGAATTAGATCTGAGATCGGTGATCTTCTCTATTTTGCAGACCCCGGCCAGGTGGGCTGCGTTCAAGGAATTTTGCGAGGTAGTCATGCTTAGGAAAGAGGAGGCTGAAAGGGCAAGACAAGCCCAGGCCGCAGCGGAGGAAGCCTTGTTGGTTAGGGTAGATAACTTGAGAGAGTCGGACGAAGAAGATTAGTAATTACACTAGCCCAACTCCTTGTTTTGGAGTTTTTCCTTTGTCCTCAGTTGCTGACCTTAATTGGGGCGGTATTTTACCGCAGTTGCCTGCTTGAGGTAAAAGCCTTTTGCTCTTACGATCCCCGAGGGTGGCCCCGAAGTAATGCCTCGTAGCGGTTCCAGGGCCACCCTCATCGTGAGATCGGGTCGTTTCTCTTCCGTGGTGAATTTTTAATGGGTAGGCGTCTGGACCTCGTCATCCGGTCAGACGAATCCCACACTCCCCTGCTGCAGGCGCAGGGGGTCTTCA
>NW_012026795.1:654299-657233 GCF_000956235.1 Wasmannia auropunctata | reverse complement strand
TTAATTTAAAATGTAGTTTAGAAAAATTTTAAATATTGTTAAATAATGTTTAATTGTTAATATTTATAATTAAAGATACAATAAAAAAATTATATTTTATTGTAAATACAATTGCAATAAAACCTCTGTTTCAAATCGTATTTGTTTATTTATTATATCGACAATAATTATTATTTTATAAAAAGCATAATATGTATGTGAATTATTTGTCACTTTATAAAATGTTAAATATTTCACAATTTTATTGTACGTTTTATAATTTCATCAAATGCTTCGTAATTTTTTTAATTTATGCCTTGTAACTGAATTTTTATGGAATTTTTGTATCTTTACTTATTTCATGTACATCAAGTACTTTACCGTGCAAAAATTATGCTTGTCTTTCCGTTCTCTAACATAGATAATATTTATAAGTGATCACTGTGCTTACAATAAAGTTTAGTCAGAGCCGTTTAATTTGATATTAGATTTATTAGGTCTATCTCTGTTAGTTTATGAAATCAAAGGGGGTGGCCACTGATCCGGGGACACCCTGTATATATATGGGGCATTCTTTGTCAAGGGGGCCATCCCCTCTGCCCAAAATTCAGCTCAACCAAAAAGTTTTTTTTTGGACTCAAATTGTAGGTACACATGTCTACTTTCATTAGCATTATGGCCTCTTTGAAAATTCAATTTGGCGGATCCAGAATCGCGACTGGAATGGACTATCGTCAAAAAATTTTTAGAACAAACTTTAATTACTAAAGCACAGGGGGCTAGAAAATTTGTCTATTCCCATAAATTAAGGTTTTGGGGATCGCTGAATACGAATCTGCAGTCATAATTATAAAATTCAAAATAGCTGATCCAATATTCCGGCCGTCCGAAATTTCAAGAATTCTCTCGATTTACATGAAATTCGATATTCGGAAGTTCTATGGGTCGCTAATCATAAATTTGCATTCGGATTTGCAAATTCAAAATGGCGGATCCAATATGACCGACCAACGGTCAAAATTCTGATAATTGTCCCTTGTCAGTTGCCCTGTAAATCCGTAACTAAAGTTTTTTGGAACCCTCGGGGTCTTTGTAATAAATTTGCAGCCAAATTTTCGAAATTTAGTATAGGAAATTAAACCTGATTATCCAAATCGCGAAAATTTTCCCAATTCTCGATAAATTCGATATTTCAGATTTTTCTTTTGATTGTCACTGAAGAATCTCCCTCAGATGTCCTGAGTTTGAGATGGCCCATCCTGTTGGATGCCGAAAATAGAGTTATTCGTTTTACAACTGTATGTACCAGTTTACTTTATATCTTTTGAGGAAAATATTACTCTATGAGTTGCATTGAAGAATCGTTTGATCAATAAGGTTTTTTTCTGGTAAAACTGTGAAAGAGTGATTTTTCAGAATATTTGGTAGTGCAAGTGCTGATTTGAGTCGTTTATTCAGCTTCTTTCTCATTTTTGCGTGCTTGATTTTGCTAAAATAAAATATTTTAATTGTTTTGAAATGTTTCTGAGCCCATTTATAGAGAGCTTGTAATATTAATAAAGCGTCCAATGGTTTAACTAAAAGACGCCCTGTATGCTTACCTCTTAAATGTAGCACTAATACTATCAACACTGCTCTTACCATGTGCAATCGCATGAAAATGTCACTCGGCTGCAATATCGAAATCTTGTCCGTGGCTCATAAGGTTAGCCATTTGGAATCGGTTTTTGAAATGTTGTTTCGCACCGTCTGTCATGTAAATTATTCTTTTTACTTTTTTAACGTTCAACTTAATTTCGGGTATTAATTATCTGTGAATCGAGTAGACTGCGGCAGTGTCATGTCTTAAGTTATCAGATAAAAATACGCAGCTTATGTGTTTTAATTCCAATCCGTCTTTGTAATAATAAATGATAAAAAATACGTGCATTGGTCATTGTTAAAATGAAATACTTGTGCTGCATTCTGAACCACATACGAATAGTTCTCAGAGAAATCAAACACAACAATTACTTCGTCTTTACGTAGATTCGTTCTTCTATCCGAAATAAATTGCGTTTGTTGTTTTGCAATAAAGGAATGTGGCTTGAGACTTTGTAACTTGTTGCAGGGCTCTTCAATGAAATCGGTCACTTCGACTGTCAGCGTTTATAATGTTGATCTATCGGTTCCTGTCCATGAACTATATTCGACCGCAAAAATGGACGAATTGTTTAAAATTTGAGATAACTTATAGAAAAGTCTGTGATATCCGGACACTTGTTACATTTATCCAGATGACGCAATTAGGAGTGGAGTTTTTGCAAACAATTAAGTTTAAACAATCTTTGTAATCAGTGATCAGCTTATCTAAGAGATTTGTTAGTTCTTTTATATTTATAGCTTCCAACATCATTTTCAAATTCTCATGGAAAGTACAAACACAAACGGAGTGTGTTTCATTAATCCCAGCGAGAAAACAATGTTTAGGACGGAGTTTTGCGAAAGTACTGAAACTCGCCATGTGTTCCCGAGCAGAAATTAGATCAATGCCAGATGCACTAACGCCTGATCGGGAAAGAGTAGAGTATGCCGTGATACGGAATTCCAGATTCTTGCCTGATCGGGAAACAGTAGGATATGCTCTGACACGGAATTCCCGATCCTTGCCTGATGGAGAAACAGAAGGATATGCCCTGACATGGAATTTCTGACCTTTGCCTGATTTAGAGTATAATCTCAAAAAGCAAACTTTTTTTCTAACAGAGCTTTGATAACGCGTAATAACCCTGCCGAAAATGTTCGATTAAAACCGATTATAAAAAAAGTTATCCGAATCGATCGGGATTTCCGCACCGAAAATACGGTATTAAAAAGGATTAAAATTATTCAAATCGGATATAAATCACTTTAGACGGATTAGTATCAGGTGATAGGAATCTATGTCAATCCAAACTTCGATGATTGCTCGTACAA
>NW_012026795.1:653871-654279 GCF_000956235.1 Wasmannia auropunctata | reverse complement strand
TTGTTTTATACAAAAGTTTTACGACAAAATCATATGTATTCATTTACGTCAATAACATTTTCGAAAAACAATTATTTTTCAAAAAATTTTAAAAAATTTTTGTAAATAAATTTTTTTTAATGATTGCTGTGAATAAAATGAGGTGATTTTACTGTAAAACATTTGTTGATATCTTAAATAGTTTACGAGATATAACAAAAAAAAAGAAAAAATTAATTAACATATAAGGGGTGGTTTTATCCCTTTAAACTGTTTTTGGGTCCCAACTAGTAATTTCTAAATTCATCTATTTAGGTAACCTATATGTATAAAAAGTTTTTTTTATAAGATCAGAATTTTAATACTTCGCGAGGTTTTCCTTGTTAGTATCTTTCATTATTTCTAGAGGGTCGTACAACAAATGTAATA
>NW_012026795.1:653115-653851 GCF_000956235.1 Wasmannia auropunctata | reverse complement strand
GTGATAGATCAGATCAATAAAGTTATCAAAAAGATGAAAATATTTTTTTATAATGTTAACATACACTAACATGATAGATAGTCGAAATAACGACAGTAAAATACAAATAAGTACAACACAATGTAAAATACTGGATCAAGAGAAACAATAGCGTTTCATACAAATGTATGCAAAAAAATTAAACAAATTACTATTATACTGATCACAGAAAAAATTGGATTTTTATTGCATTCAAACCGATTTAGTTTATATCCTCAAAATTGGTGAATTTCGAATTACACCGGATTATAATCAACTCAATTACTAAAAATTAGATATTATTAAAGCAGATTGAAATTACATACGCGCCATCGCTAAATTTCGAATTAAAAATTTGAATTAAAAATTTGAATTAAAATTTCAGATTAATATTGTCTTTCCTAGCGGAATCGGATTTAGACGGATTACAATCGATTTTATTGAATCAGTTTTTGTAATTGAAACAAACTTAGATGTTAAAAAATATATATACGGTTTAGGCGGATTATTTTGGATATTATGTATCCAAAATAATATAATTTATACGGTTATTCGGATTTATTTAAATTGATAACAATATGAATTAGAATATAATGATTTCAGATTGGAAATAATCCGCAAAAGTAATATTATAACTAATTATAATTCGTTCGGAATTAAAACCGATTACTTTTTAATCCGGGCACGGATTGAACCGATTAAAACCGATTAAAATCGA
>NW_012026795.1:650274-653095 GCF_000956235.1 Wasmannia auropunctata | reverse complement strand
TGTGTGTGTGTGTGTTTTGTGTGTGAGCAAGAGAGAATGTAATCGCATGTCCTTAAAATGTCATGTGTATGCGCGCGTGTAGCAGTCAGCTGATCGTCGCGAGGGCCCTGCGTACCGCCTGCGTCCGACAGTAAGTTGCGCGCCCCTATCTACCTTCCATACGCGGCCCATAATTCGCTATTTCTTGTTATAATTTGAAAACTAAGCTTCGGATAAAATTTTGGTTAAGGAAAAATCTTTTCAGAATTGAGTCAGGAATATGACATTTTAAGGACAAAAGTTCATTTTGGGACACCCTGTATAGACGGCAAAAGACATTTCGTACATTCAAAAAATTCTTGGGAATCAATTAACAGAATTTCTTTTTAATTTAGACAGTAACGCTTATGTAGACAATTTATCAAATCTTTTTCATAATTTACAAGGTTTTCAGACGATCCGCACCATTCTTTTTTGATAAAAAGAAATTGATGAAACAATTTTGGTTTGTTTAGGAAAAGCTAATAAATTGATTTTTCGGATAGGTATGAATTACAAAATTTTTTTCACTTATTTTCAGTCATATTGCGCTTTAGTAAAAAAAAAAAAGATTGGATGGTAGTCTAAACACCGTATATAGTAAATATTATAGAACTTTTGTCCATGTTTTCGCGAAAACAACGATTATTTCAGAAAATGGAGTAGCTTCTTTTAAACTGTGTAAGGAAAACAATACCAATATGTATAAACATACTAAGTTGTCTTCCAAATTCCAAAAGGACAGCGAGAGAGAAAGTGAAAATGGAGGAAAACTTGTAGAAGTAGGTAAGTACACATGTATATCGTAAAAAGGAATGATCTTTATATAAATTCATTGTTTGTTTATATTGTTGTATTTGATAATTACTTCTAATTGCAGTGAAGAAAGTTAAGAATAATAATGTGCCAAATATATCAAAATCTGATTCTGAAATGAGCAATCTTGTAGAAGTAGGTAAGTATGTATCCTACCTAAAAAAGGACATGTTAAGTCGATAACTCGTATTTCTCGAAATTATTTGTTGCCGCTTTTCCGTGATTGGTTATCTCACTATGCTTACTTCATTGAGCGGCTGTCATTACATATTTTGACAGTTATTATGTATATTGAGATTTGATTTAATAATAAAATTTATTGATCACTAATTAAATTCATTGGTCTTTTATAAAATATTACAAAGGTACATGTCCCTTTACTTTTATATGTTACACACATATGTAATTGTCAAATGCTGTGTCTAATTATTCGCTGTGATAATTAGACACAGCATCTGACAATTATGTATGTAACACACGAAGGTGAAGCGACATGTACTTATGTAATAATTTATAAAAGACCAATGAATTTAATTAGACACAGCATCTGACAATTATGTATGTAACACACGAAGGTGAAATGACATGTACTTATGTAATATTTTATAAAAGACCAATGAATTTAACTTTCTTCGTTTCAAAACTTTTACATTTCTTTTTTCCTTCTATCACTATTTTATTCCTTTAATTTCTTTTTTTTAATCATTGCAAAAAACATGTTTCGACATATCTGTTGATTACAAAAGATATTGTTAGCAGTATTATAATATTTTTTTTATAATTTTACTGATACTTGAAAGAAAAAAGTAAGATGAAAAATGAAAGTTATCGACTTAACATGCCTTTTTTATAGATAGGACATGAGATATATGTAAGAGATATATAAAATAATGAGATATTTAATATGATATTTGTATTTGTGCGTGCGTGCGTGTGTGTGTGTTATGTTTCAGGGATAGTAAACAAATGGCGCGCGCAAAACGCGCGCTCAGTTTTGTTTTAGTATCGTAAAAAGGAATGATCTTTATATAAATTTATTGTTTGTTTATATTTGTGTTTGAAAATTACTTGGAATTGCAGTGAAGAAAGTTAAGAATAATTATGTGTCAAATACTCCAAAATCTGATTCTGAGATGAGCGATTCTCATGATCAGACCTCTTCAGGAACCGACGAATTTGTTGAATCATTGAATCGCAAGGAATTTAGTATTATTGGCACAGGGAAAGGTTCATGCATCAATACAATAATATAATAATTAATACAATAACAGTTGTTAAAGGAGTAGCAAGAAATTTTTAGGAATTATTGTATGATGATTTTGGATGTTTTAACCACAAAAATACGCATTTTTAAATCAAATTAATCCTGCTTCATTTAACTGTAAACAGCAATTGTGGAAAAGCTCTCAAATCTCATTACGCCGTAGCACTATATATGATTGTAATAAATTAGAACTCAATTTCAATTCAATCATAATTATCCTCCACACATAGTGCGATTTCAAAATTTTTTCGGGTTTAATTTATTGAACTTTAAGATACGAATTTTTGTAATTCAAAATATTCCAAATCTTAGAACAATAAATTACGTTTTTAAACAATTTTATTTTTGTTTTATAGTCTTTTTTAATATCCATAAAGATAGAGTAAGTTTTAATAAAGTTTTAAGTTTGTAATAAATAGTTTTTAATATAATATAATTAATTTAATTATTCATCCGAAGAATTATTGCAAGGCGGTTCTCTACAATCAAAACATGCAAAATCAAATTTTCAATACCTAGATAAATTCTTTGATGCGCCAACCAATTCTTCAACAAATGTTGAGATTAATAAGTGTCGTATAGAGCTCAAAAAGGGTCGTGCACGACGATGCGATGCGAAAGACGGGTTCGGTCAATAACAATTATATCCGCACGTGCATAACACATGCCTGTGTCTTGGAAGCCGGCGCGACACGGCGGCGCCGCGGTATCGATCAAGGGACT
>NW_012026795.1:649321-650254 GCF_000956235.1 Wasmannia auropunctata | reverse complement strand
AACGTATGGCAGCGATTCTCCATTCGAACGCTCGGAGAGTACAGCGATCTGTATCTAAAAACTGACGTCTTGTTGCTAGCCGATATATTTGAAAATTTTCGCGATAGCTGCGTCGCGAGTTATGGACTCGATCCCGCGCATTATTTCACGTTACCGGGTTTCACGTGGGACGCCATGCTGAAATATACTCGTATTAAATTCGAACTTCTCACGGACATTGACATGGTCATGTTTGTCGAACGCGGTATACGCGGTGGCCTGAGTCAATGTTCCAAGAGATATGCGCGGGCTAACAACAAGCACATGCAGTCGTATGATCCATCGAAACCGTCGTCGTACTTAATGTACTTCGACGTAAATAATCTGTATGGCTGGGCAATGTGTCAATCATTGCAGTACGCAGATTTTCAATGGGTCAACGACACAGCAAATTTTAATGTTATGAATATCGCGTTAGATTCTGCGATAGGCTACATTCTCGAAGTCGATCTAGACTATCCACAACACCTTCACGACGCGCACGCTGACTTACCGTTCTGTCCAACGCGCGATAAACCACCCGGCAAGCGGCAAGAAAAACTCCTCGCGTCTCTATGTAATAAAAAGACGATACGTTATTCATTATCGCAATTTGCAGCAATGTACTCATCACGGTCTCCGTATTACAAAGATTCACCGCGTATTGCAATTCGCGCAATCTCCATGGCTTCGTGAATATATTGAACTAAATACAAAATTTAGAACACTAGCTAATAACGAATTCGAGAAAAATTTATACAAATTAATGAATAATGCGGTATTTGGTAAAACTATGGAGAATGTGCGCAATCATGTCGATGTGCGACTATTAACAAAATGGGAAGGTAGATACGGCGCGGAGGCAATGATCGCGAAGCCGAATTTTCATAGCCGAAGCGTCTTTTCGGAGAATCT
>NW_012026795.1:648668-649301 GCF_000956235.1 Wasmannia auropunctata | reverse complement strand
TAAAAACAACTCATTTTTATAATACATATATATTTTGTGTGTCTTTTGTAATCAAATAATTTTTATTGTAATAAAAAAATGTTTTTTATATAGTAATAAACAGGAATGTAAATTATTTTACAAAACATTATCCTTGTGTATCCAAGAATTATGCGAATTATCAAACCCCAGCCACTTGACATAAACATCATCTCCTCTTTTACGTAACACTTTTTCAACCAGATACACGTTGGGATTAGCAACGCGATGCAACTCGTACTCGTAAAATCCTCCGGTAACCGGTTTTCCACGATAATCCTCTAATAGATACGTCGCAGGATTAGTTTTCTGCACCTTGATGATTTTAAACACCTCCGTAGTCCAATTTGGCGTATAACCTTTCTCAAAGGTTGTTTTGAATTTACTGACGCGTACCGACTCACCCACTTTGAATCGCGCTGGCGCCGCGATCTTTACATAATTGTTGTACACCGTGGTTAAGAGCTTGTCGGCGATCGTAGGGGTAACATCGATAGGTCGCATACCAATAGTTCGATGCTTTCGTGCGTTGTACTCTGACACGAGACGCGATAGCAAGTCGATCCATTTATAATTTCCGTTGAGCGTAAACTGTTTCCACATGTTGTTCTTCAA
>NW_012026795.1:648113-648619 GCF_000956235.1 Wasmannia auropunctata | reverse complement strand
TGTCACGAGCTCCCGTGAGTCAAGCAACTCACACGAGCCCGGATCAAACAAGGGTGCGGGAATCGCGTACGACTCCCGCGGAGGGAAGGTGGTAGTCCTCCGGAAGTGTGTCCCTCCGGCGACCGACGAGGAGCGGCAACGCGAAAAGCTGGGCGCCAGACGTGTTACTCGGTCACGTCACTCGCGACACTTCCCGATTACCGAAATCCTTACACGCAACGATACTTGGCTCGTAAACGCCGCTCCCGATGTCGATCGCACGAGGGCCGGCCGGCTCCGCCTAACGGCAGAGGAGCAGGGCGAGGAAGAAGGGCGATGGGATGGCGCGGGGCGGGCGAAAGAATTCGTACTCCAACGGATTAATAGTAACAAAATAATAACAGATTTATTGGCCGTTCGGAACGGCAATGATAAACGGTGAAAAAAAGAAACAGAAGATAATAGCGTAGGAATGTCGGTTCGGTAAGAAAGATAGTACGGGACGCGATTGATCCCGCGCGCGGGGA
>NW_012026795.1:644316-648062 GCF_000956235.1 Wasmannia auropunctata | reverse complement strand
TAAAAAAAATTGAGGTGACTTTCATGTGACTTTCAAATAATTCTTCAAGGTCAAACCAATGGTACCATCTTATGGTCCCTTCGAAACCAAACAACTTTTGTCTGAAAAATTTTTCTCTCCTGGGCTTGATTTTCGAGATATTCGACTGAATGGATTAAAATGGTCCACCCTGTATATATACATATATATATATATATATATATATATCTCAATGCATATGTTGAAAAAATCCATGTAGATTTCTATGTGTTAATAACACATAGAAATATGATGCATTATATTTTTGGCGTACAGAATTACGGGGCCCAGCAAACCCATCGGATCGTAGATCTTTGCGATCTCTGATAAGATGCTCCGCTTCGTCAATCTTTCCGAAACCTTGATGGACTGAACCGAATAAAGTATCCTGTTGTCTCGTGCATTCCACGTTATTCCCAGCGTTTTGAGAGAACGATCTGCGTCCAATCTTAAGTCCGCGTGCAATGTATTAGACGCGAGGTCACAAATGACGCGCTTGTCATTAGACGCCCATTGACGAATACTAAAATCGCCCCGTTTCAATAGCGCAATAATCTCGTCTCTAATTATGCGCACCTTGTAACGATGCACCCCCTTAAAGAACGCATCGTTCCCGCACATAAAACCCAGCGGGAACCGGGCGCAGTGCGCCCGGGTTATCTTTTGCGCCACCCAGCGAAACACGCGGGAAACTCACCCCGCCGAGCACTCCCTTGTCTTTTTTACAAACCCCCCCCGAAGATTACCGACGAGACGCGGAAAAGTCCGAACACGCGCCCGAGCGGGTATAAAAGCCGGGAGAACTTCCAACGACTTCGCTTCTCGCTTGACTCGCTACCCGCCAGTCCGCCAGAAGACCTTCCGCTCCCATACCGCAAGCAGCTCGCACAAACGGGGTCGAGAGATAGTTCTCCGCCTAGCGTTCTTAGGCAGACCTGCTCCGGATCCTTCCACAGAACGGTCAGCACCGGGATCGAGAGGGTTCTTGGCCTCAGCTAAGTATATCTGGGTGATACCCGATTGACCACGTCCCGATTGACCACCAGCCACTCACAGCGCTTGAACAGTGGAAAATCTCTAGGCACCGGCCGCTGTGAGTGGCTGTGGTCAATCGGGACGTGGTCAAACGGGACGCTCCCAGTATATCTTGGCAAACCGTCTCCGACTTCTTCCTCCGGAACCGCCGAATCCAGGGGACTGAGAGAGTTCTCACTTCCCACTGAGAAAATACCTCAGCGGCGGATTCCCCTGACAAACAACGGGATCACCGATTCTCAGAATCGGCTAGGGCCACGCGCCCCCCTTCACCGCACACCGCGCTCACCGGGGACACTCGTCTCGCGTGCCGCGCCGCTCCCCGCCTACCGCGCCTACCGCGCGCCCACTGACGTCACGCGCCAACACGTGCACAGCCGATGGGCACTAATCGGCTCTCGCGCTAACTTGTACAATATGTATATATATCGTCCGTTCGAGCGTACCGAATTGTATAGATCTACGTATTTAATAACCAGTTCTTTTGTACATATTATACGGAAACCGTGTCTCATTAATTGCTCTTCCCTCTCCGCCCTGAGCCAATTTCGCCGCCCGTTTCCGACGAGCTACTCCGTGCGACGAAATAACGGCAGTTGTTACAACCTCGTAAACAGTTTCGGCGCCGGACAGTAAATCATCTACGTACAAATGTTCTTTGAGAATTTTTGCTGCTCGGGGAAATGCGTGACCCTCGTCATTCGCGAGTTTTTGGACGGTCCGAATCGCAAGAAATGGTGAGGAAGAAACGCCGAAAGTGAGCGCGGTGTTTAGTTGGAATGTTTGGATTTCATTATCTCGGCGCCACAAAATTCGTTGGTAACATCTATCATTTTTGTGTACCAGTACCTGTCGGTTAGTACATCTTTTCAATATCGGCGCTAACAACGTAGTTATAAGTGCGGAATTGAACTGAATGGGCAAATAATTTACTCTATATCGTAGGTCCTGTCAACAATGCGTCATTCAGAGATACACCGTTGTTTGTCTTTGCCGACGCGTCGAATACAACCCGGACCTTATAGTGGTATTACTGGATTCCTTGAATACCGCATGGTGCGGCATATAATAACCATCGTTATCGGGATTGTCTACCTGAGACATATATCCTAATTCTAGGTATTCCTCTAATACTTGCGTGTATTCAGTCTTTAATGTCGCGTTTACGTTAAATCTACGTTCTAGTGCTGCTAGGCATTTAAGTGAGAGGGTTCGAGATTCACCGAGACGTTTCTTCGTATCTTTAAATGGCAAACGAACTATATATCTCCCGTCGCTGTCGCGAGAAACAGTGTTTATAAAGCGTGTCTCACATGCCACTTCCTCCTCCGATTTCGGTTTATTTTGCATAATTTCTTCGATCGCCCAGAATCTAGCCAATTGATCTTCTAATTTCGTTAAATATGTCATGTTTTTCGAAGGGCATTGTGACGCTGTGCCGCCAGCCACTACCCATCCTAATCGCGTGTTTTGGAGATATAGATCGTAATCCTTGTGCGATAAATTGACTTGACCGACGGAGAACAAAGACAACGTCGCGCCGGAACCGATTAACAAGAATAACAAGTCGACTGAACGAGGAAGATGGAATTCCGGATCGGCCAATCTGATATTCGGGGTAAATTTATCGAGTTTCTTGGAAATACCTCAGATGGAATCAAATCTGCTATAGCCGGGATTGTTAAACACGTTATAGGTGTACGGAAATCGTCGTGAGTTGACTGTATGGTGAGTTGCACGACTCCTCTAGACTCGGTAGTCATAGTATTAATCGCGCCGATCGGTATCGAGTGTTCGACTACACGCATATTTAACTGTTTTAAGATGGACTCAGAAATAAAATTCGCGGTCACCCACGTATCTAGAAGAGCACGGCATTTAACAAGCTTATGTTTGCGATCGCAAATATGTACCAGCGCGCTCGTTAATAACTGCGGCGCATGTGCGTGTGATAACGACACGAGACTCGTCGCCTTGCAATCGGTCCGGTCGGTTAGTCACGCTGATTGAGTAGTCTCGGATTTCGTTGCACTAGATTTCATTGCAGGCTTGTCGAGATGGAGAAGTGTATTATGTCGTTTCTGACATATAGTGCAATTCGAAAATTTACACGGACTGTCTCGGTGGGAACGCAAGCAGTTATAACATAACCTCGCGTTCTTGACTGTTTCAATACGTTTAGGGACAGACAACTGTTTAAATGCGTCGCACAAAAAAAGTGGGTGTTGTTTAGCTTTACATGCTATACAATTGCGTGTCGTGTTTAATAATATTACTTGATTCGACGAACTATTTTTCTTGACTCTTTTGACCGGGGGAACGTCTACACTCTTCTCTGTCTCTTTTTCCCTTTCCTGTTTTGATATGCGCAGACCGCGGATTTGTATAAGAATTCGTATAACTGATCGAATTTCGGAAATTCATCTCTCTCGAGTAAATTCTCCCATCTCTCTAATGCGCTCTTTGGCAGTTTACTTTCAAGAAGATGCACGATCATTTCGGATCCGCTGGTAACACCCAACGCACTCAACAACGCAAGATGTTGTTGCGTATCGTCCGCGAGCTTAGACAAACCACTTGTAGTTTCCTTCTGTAATACGGGAAGATTTATAATTGCCGCAAGATGACGCGAGATCAGCACGCGTTTAACTTCATACGCTTTCTCTAACAGTTCCCACGCGTTGGAATAATTA
>NW_012026795.1:643022-644267 GCF_000956235.1 Wasmannia auropunctata | reverse complement strand
CGTGTGCTCTTCCGATCTACAGCATAGTATAGAAGTAGAAAGTGAGAGCACGTGATGACCGTGACACATTTTGCCTTGCATCAAATAGATTTAAACCTCGCCTTATCTTTTTTCTAATTATCTCAGCGTTCTTTTCATTCGCTTTGCAATGAATTTTCGTCGGAGAATGCTTCTAAAAGTTTAATAAATATAACGAAATATTTTTGTCTTTATCTCTAATCAAATACTTGGCAACTTGTATGATCTTGTATTTGTTTTTGGACAACTTTTATTTGTTAAAAAATTACTTTTAGTTTAGGAAATATGTAACGTATGACATTTTTTTTGTACTTGTAATATATAATGTATAATATATGTAATATATAATTTAACATATTTCTAATTTAATAAATAATTGAGGGAACAACATATATATTTTTTATTCCACAAATTTATTAAGATTTAAAAATGTTTGTTCCCCTATGTCTCTCTCTCTCTCTCTCTCTCTCTCTCTCTTTCTCTCTCTTTCGCGAAAATATTTATAAAGATTTAATTTTGTATAATTTTTATTCTGTTTTTATGCAGTATATAAAGAATCAGTAATAACAAGAACATATTAAACATATAACATATAACATATTAGTAGAACATATTAAAAGAACATTTAAAGAACATTAACATATAAACATAATAAAACATTTATAGAACATTTAAAACATTAAAACGGTGGAACTGTGGGGAAGGAAATTTCGTGAACTAGATCCAGATAGACTGAAAGATCACCGAAAATTAAATAGACGCCCAAAAAAGACGACCCTGGGACAGGACGCACAAATATTAAACGTTGTTACGGAAATGCCGTTTCGAGCAGCAGAAAGCGTAATTCCTGAAATCGGCATCGACATCTTAAAACGGACAGTTATCCGACGATTAAAGGCTGCTCAGTTAATTTCGTGTCGTCCGACCAAAAAATGTGTCCTTAAAGAAGAGCACCGTCAAGAACGATTAACATTTGCCAATCGGCATTTAAATAAGTCTCAGGAAGAGTGAGACAAGTGAATCTGGTCTGACGAAAAGGTAAGTTCCTCTTCGTCAAGATTTTCGTTTGAAAATGTCAATAGCGAATAAATGACTGTATATTTTTTTTAAATTATAGGTCTTTTCTTTTACTGAAAACGGCAGGCTACGTGTTTGGAGGCCTAAAGGCGCACGACTTCAGCCACAATATGTGGTACAAGTGCACCACAGTGGTAGAATCTTGTGCAG
>NW_012026795.1:642382-642972 GCF_000956235.1 Wasmannia auropunctata | reverse complement strand
TGAGCTACAAATATCAACATCATCAAGTATTTAGCATAGGTTATTACGTACACTGCTCGTATAATGACGAACGGCGTTATCGACGTATCAGTTTCGTCGCGATACGGATTGCGTTGCATGGTTCGCCGATGAATTAAGATGTTTAGCGCACAAAGTAAAATCTATTATATCCACTAATGTACCCATGGCAGATTTCACGCGAAACGATTGGGAAAGATTTCACAACGCTACACACTGTCATGTGTGCGAGAAACCGTTTGCGCCTGACGACTCGCGGGTACGCGATCACTGTCATTTGACTGGACGATATAGAGGTCCGGCACATTCAAATTGTAACCTAAATTACCAAGATTCGCATTGCATTCCAGTAGTTTTTCACAATTTGTCCGGTTACGATGCACATTTTGTTATTAAGGAAATAGCTGAAGCATACCAGGGACGAGTAGAACTACTTCCAATAACGAAAGAAAAATATATATCGTTTACAAAAAATGTTCAAAGCACCGAGGATAAAAAGAATCAAAATATTATAAAATTGCGATTTATCGATTCATATAAATTTCTCAGTTCCAGTCTTGACAAATTGACGT
>NW_012026795.1:641409-642331 GCF_000956235.1 Wasmannia auropunctata | reverse complement strand
GGGGGACTGGGACAAGCATCCCCCGCACGCCGTTTCTCGGAGTTCCAAACCTCCGGGAGGGTTTTATCCTTGTTTTTACTGTTCATCTTTTTGTTCTTTTTGGCGAGCTTTTTGCCAAGAGGGCCTCCTCTTGTTCCCGGACTACCTGACTTCAACATGGGGAACCAATAAATCAGGTAAAAGGGATGATAATCGACTTAAACAGACAAGCCAATAGGCAGATCCTCCCAACGCAATGGGCCTAAAAGCCGGTGCACACTACCCAGGTTCTCAGAAAGGAAAACAAAAACTTCGTGAGATTATCTTCTAAATTAAACGTCTTAAATACTACGTATACCTCCCCAGAAAACATCCCCAGAAAAAAGCAATGTACGCCCTCAAAAGGGCGCAGCACTGAGGAATTGAGGCTATGTCAGAGCTTGAACAAACTTACTATATAATAATAATGAGAACAACGCTAGTCTCTATTGTAATAAACTCAACGAACAACAATCAAAACTACTTGTTGATTAAAAATAATGATGATAACGCTATAATTAAATCCGGAACTATAACTAATGGTCGGAAAGCTAACTATGCTAACTTAATCTATAATTCATATCCCAGCTATTTCACATATACATAAAAGACGATCTAAAAGTACGAAACTCAATAATAATCCGCGGATGGACCTTCGTCTATATGTACTGCGACCGCACTCACGAGCGTGGTGCAACTTCGTCGCTCGTCCGACCCGCGTAATTCCGCGAAAACGATAAAAGGAAATCTAATGCGCGATTAACCGTAACTCAGGCATCTCGCCTATCGAAAACGGGAATAAAGTTGGGCGCCAGGCACGTTATAGAGAGTGCCTCTCTACTGAAAAATCTCGCTGTTCGGAAATCTAATGACTCAAGGGGAAATTAATCACGCGATCAGGTGC
>NW_012026795.1:640776-641360 GCF_000956235.1 Wasmannia auropunctata | reverse complement strand
AGAACTTTTGTACTTATGAAAAGTTTACGTCAGGTGATAGGTTATGTACCCCAAAAAAGGTAATTTTTAATATTTTCCGTTTTAACGACTCATATATACCTAGCGCGATGACATTTTATGTCCATTTCAATCCTGTAAAAGCGTTTTTAAATTCGTTCAGTCGTTTCGGAGTTATCCATTAGAATGCAAATATCGGTAATTTTTACCTTCCAGCATCGCCTTAAGTTAACCAATATTAGCGGCTGAAATTCGCGCGCTCATGCACGGCACATCCGATGGCTCCTTCTTTACATATCAATACACGAAACTAACTTCGTGACTAACTAATGACTATTGCGATAAGCGCATCAATTATGTCAATATTTAAATGTGAGTCAATGGACAAAGGCACCCCGCAATCGCGCGCGCAACGTATGTACCATGCCTGAGCGCGCGAATT
Organism: Wasmannia auropunctata; assembly: GCF_000956235.1. NCBI lineage: Eukaryota > Metazoa > Arthropoda > Insecta > Hymenoptera > Formicidae > Wasmannia > Wasmannia auropunctata. The sequence continues at coordinate 640,921 of NW_012026795.1, read as the reverse complement.
TCAGACGCCGTAATAAGATAACTTTAATGGGTTATAATTTAAAAAGTATTATAGCCTCGACATTTTCGTATAAGAGTTTTCGTCTTAGAATGCTCTCTAGAATCTGCCAGTGAAAGGACATACGACCTTTCTGGGACACCCTGTA
>NW_012026795.1:640228-640725 GCF_000956235.1 Wasmannia auropunctata | reverse complement strand
TATCCCCTGTGTGCCTTGTCGACTCAGTCTAAAGATATTTTTAGTAAAATTCTTAAAGTAGTAGAATGTATACTGTGCTTTACTCATCTCTACATCCTTTATGTATCTTATGGAAAGTTGTTCAATTTAGTCTAATTGATGTTAAATAAAAGTCTTCATTTTATCATTTATGTAGTACATATACATTATATACTGCGACCGCACTCACGAGCGTGGTGCAACTTCGTCGCTCGTCCGACCCGCGTAATTCCGCGAAAACGATAAAAGGAAATCTAATGCGCGATTAACCGTAACTCAGGCATCTCGCCTATCGAAAACGGGAATAAAGTTGGGCGCCAGGCACGTTATAGAGAGTGCCTCTCTACTGAAAAATCTCGCTGTTCGGAAATCTAATGACTCAAGAGAGAATTAATCACGCGATCAGGTGCGAATTCAATATGGCGGTCGGACAAGGACGGCGATAACCGGTTGCTCAGTTACGAGAATGGTAAAGGGGG
>NW_012026795.1:638099-640208 GCF_000956235.1 Wasmannia auropunctata | reverse complement strand
TGCGCGCGACATTCAAATTAGCGGCGGTATCCTTCTTGTCGGCGGTACCATCAGGTGCGCTCCCGGGTTGGCACGCTCAGGCAGCTCACCCTCCGGGACAGATTCTATGAAGGGGCCGTCCCTGGCTGCCGGTCTGATCCTCCGGGGCGCCCTGCCGCGTTGCCGACTACGGGGCCTCTCGCCCGATCTGGGGGCGTAGAGTGGCCATCCCCTTCGTCCTCGCCTTAGCTGACTCGCACCGGAACCTGGAATGAAGCTCGGCAGCTTAATTGCTCTCAAATAGTGTAACGGAACGCGGACTCAAATACGACCTGTGTGCGTGGCTTCTCCGTCCTTGCGGTCCTCCTCTTGTGGCTGTCGCGACGTCGGTGAGACGGGTAAAATTTTACAAGGTCTCCGGGAGCCGCCGATACGCTAAGTTAAATAATCGAGTTCGCTACGGACTAAAAAGTAATTACGAACGATAATCGGTATTCGGGCGCGGGAGCCACGCAACGCAGTCCCGCGGCCCGCGCCACGCGTCCGCCTCCGAAAATCGGAAGGACACAGGACTTGAAGCTACCGCCCGCGGTCGGGTCCGCAGATCCCTTGTGACGGACGGTCCAAAAAGGGGCGTCCCGTCGCAGTACACACACCCCTCAGGGTCATTCACATGAATTGTCCTTTATTCTTCATTTAAGTCGCCTCTGTATTATCATAAGTGTTATCACATGGAAAGCTACCCTAAAGGCAGTCTTATACACAATTAATTTGTCCCGGAAAATACTATGTATAATGTATCAGTACTGTATGGCCTGCAGTGAGCAATCGTGTACCGAACAAACCCCTATGCCGTTCGAACACACGCTCCCGATCCCTCGCAGTTCCGGTCCGCGGCACGTCAATCTTACTATTTATAGTCTATGTCGCGCGATCAGCTGTTCCCCGGCAGTAGACATCACGCTCACACGAGGATGACATGACGTACACTCCGACACGTGTATGCCGGCGCCAACGCCCCTGTCACTGGTTACAGAATATATCGGGCCCTCAAATAATCAAATGTACACCAACCTGTTATGGTATATCATTCGTAGGATCCTTAGGCCGATCCACTCCGACCGCCTCGTATGAGCAACGCTAAATTAAGGGGGGAGGACAAGGACACCGCAAAAATACACGTATATACAGGGTGGACCATTTTAATCCATCCAGTCGAATATCTCGAAAATCAAGCACGGGAGAGAAAAATTTTTCAGACAAAAGTTGTAGGGTTTCGAGGGGAACATAAGATAATAACATTGGTTTGACCCTGAGTGGCGTCGTCAAGGTCAGGACATGGTCACTTTGAATTTTTTAAATGGAACTCCCAATTTTTTATTACATGTTCTTATAGCACGCCTCGAAAACTTTCCAAAACACATAAATAAAACATTTTTTTATGAAATAAATCTTGAGTTATAAAGCTTGAAAGTTGGAGTACTGTCGGCGTTAGCATCATCCAAGGTGTCCAAACACATGCAAAAATAATTGTAGTATCTTATTTTTGTCTGTAGTTTAACATATATCCAAAGCTTATTGAAATCGGAGGGGAACACTTCCGTGTGTTCCCTTGTAAGTAAGAGCGATTAGCGATTCGGTCGTCGAGCCTTGAGCGGTAGTGGGGGGTCAATAGGCGTCGCCTTTGAAAAGAGCAACTATAATTACTCTGTTTTGCCGTTATCGCGCGTATTCTTGGCAAGGCTGTTCAGAGCTGCACATTGATAAATCGCATCATTAATCTCTGTTGCACAGAAGTTTTCTTAACTCGCGATCACCTCCAATTCCGTAATTGTTTTTGCTTTAAAATCATCTAGATAAAGACTGGCACATTTGAAATCTGATTTCAGTTAACTATTTGAGTTTTCATCAAAACAATGGATAGCAAAAACAGTCAGGTATGTAAAACATATTCATTTTCTAAATAATTTTTGTTATTAAATAAGACCGCCTAAGTGAATAACACAACTAACGAGAGCGCCTTTACGGTCACGGCTGGATCTTAGATGCCTCATAAATTCTATATGAATTTTTCTTAAATCCATGTACAGCCGTTAAACTGCGCGCCGATTAAATGTTCAGACTTGAAAC
>NW_012026795.1:634282-638079 GCF_000956235.1 Wasmannia auropunctata | reverse complement strand
TCAGACGTGTGCTCTTCCGATCTATTCAAAAGGTTTTAGCTAGTGTTTGGACACCTTGGGTGATGCTAATGCCAACAGTACTCCAACTTTTAAGCTTCATAACTCAAGATTTATTTTATAAAAAAATATTTTATTTATGTGTTTTGGAAAGTTCTTGAGGCGTGCTATAAGAACATGTAATGAAAAATTGGGGATTCTATTTAAAAAATTCAAAGTGACCTTGTCCTAACCTTGACGACGCCACTCAGGGTCAAACCAATGTTATTATCTTATGTCCCCTCGAAACCCTACAACTTTTGTCTGAAAAATTTTTTTCTCCCGGGCTTGATTTTTGAAATATTCGACTGGATGAATTAAAATGGTCCACCCTGTATATAGGCACCACAGGTGTCTGTTAACAGACATCAGCGGCGGCCGCTTTTATGGGCCGCACGCTGCAACATAGATTCCACGACAAGGAAATCCTCGATAAATGCCGAAGGGAAGACAGATTGCATCCGCCTCCTGCACGTAGGCAAGGAAGCAGGGGATCCTAACCTCGCCTGTCAAAAGCGGCACCCGCAACCGCCGCCCATCTAAAGGCCGATACACATTATCGCCAACGGAAGCGAATTCCTTATCACGTGCAAACGCGTTTCTATATCGAATATATATAATCCTCAATAACGATATAGGTTATCCCGCGGCACGTGCACACGGCCGGCCGGATATACGGCACCACAAACACTCCCCACGTGCACCTAAGTGCAGCGTGAACAGCACTCTACACGAAACGATGACCAGCAATGTCTCGATCAAAGTATTAAGACTCCGAACACTGTGTAACGGGGCCCCCTGAGAGAAGCCCCGTTCCGCGGAATACTATCCTCGCGGTTCCCCGACAACCATCATCTAAGTCGGGGAAAGTGCCCGGCGCGGCAAGGAGCGCTGTGACGCTCCGCATAATCTTGTATCCGGGGAAACAGGACGCCGATCGTCCGCGCCACAGACGCGTACCGAGCGCGCCAAACTGCCGCCGGCCGAAACGACCGCGCGCACGCGCACTGGCACCGCAAGCGTTGCACGAACTTTGACCGCGGTGAAATTGTTATCGGGCTAACGTTGTTTTATGTTTTATATATATAGATATATTAAGTGCTAAGTTGTCCGTCCGAGCGTAGTGTAAGTAGAGGGGGGGACCGGCGAGGGTATAAAAGCCGGCTTTGGGTTCACGGAGGCAGTCACACTCGAGTGGCGATTCTGGCCGTTGCCGACTCGTCTTTCTTCCGCCTTCCTCGCCACAAGGCCCACAAGTACGAGAGGCCCGGACATTCCCGGCCTCGGTCCGGCCGACACTGACGGCTCGTCTCGACCGTGGCTTCCTGGTTCCCGACCGATCCGGCTAACAGTGGTAGAGCCGTTGCCTGCCACGGTCCGGCAGTTCCCGGCTGGCCGAGATCAACCAAGTCCCCGGACTCCGTACCGCCGTGGTGTGGCCGTTGCCCGCCGCAGTCCGGCCTTTGCCGACCGGCGAGTCCATATCCCGAACCGCCGCGAGCTCGCGAGCCTTCCCCGCGATCATGATTTCGAGAACCGTAAAATAGCGTCACGTAAACCCGGCGGTGGTAATACGTATCCCAGCACCGCGACATCGAGAACCTAGTGTTCCCCCGCAATCACGATTCCGACACCAGTATTGTAACGTCGCGTAAGCCGGGCGGCCGTAAACCGTACTTCGGCGCCGCGACATCGAGAACATAATGTAAATTACGTAATCGAGAAATATATCGTTATCTGTGTTAAACCATACATCGCGAGTTAAATTACTTAGACCCTATCCGTGTCTCCGGACCTGCTCCCGTCTCTGAAGCCGACTGAGGCGTATCTGCACACTTTAGCCGCACGGGAAACAGGTCGTTTTAACTGTGTTTATGCAAACTCAATTTAATTATAAATTACGTCCCTGGGTATTTTGCTTAGGTTTCACTCCCGATCCCGAAATCGCACTCCACACTTCAGAGGCACGACACGCCCCATGTCTGCGCCACGTGCGCACCCCGGAAACCGGATTTTGACACGCAGCCAGTATATACAGGCAACGCACTATCGCCGCGTAGTCACTTTCCCTTTTGCAAAAACTACTCTAACCGATCCCAGTAATTTATCGCAATTTAACACATCTTAACTTATACGCAGACGCCTATGCGCACACCACGTGCTCGCCGGTATAGCCGAGCGTTCACCGCGCACGCCACGCATGCGCACATCCACGAACTATTACCCCTCATAACTTGTGATTCCGCGTGAGCCAAGAAATAGCAATTAATCTTTTGCTAGTTAAATAATATGTAAAAGGTCTTTCCGATTCAATAATCTCACGCACGCACGACTCAGATGCAATCAGTTCTTGTACTTTAGAGCCCAAAAACTCTACCGTCAACACTGCGCCTCTCCATGTAGCACGGTCGGTACCCAAGAGAGGAGAGATACACACTATCCGGGCATATCAAAGCGTCAATCTTAGCTCGCGGGGACAAGCACATGAGAAACACGCAATACATAGAATTTGTCAGATGCAGTCCCAGACAATACAAGGCTAAGGGGGCCGCCCGCATTAAGGTTTCCAGTCCGGGGACAGTCGGAGCACGCCGCCAAGGAACCGCCAGTCACAGGAACACACCCACGCCAGCCAGGTCATCCACTGCAGCTACAAATAGCCGGGGGAGAAAAAGAACCCCAACAACGGCCCCGAACAGCCAGGATACCACTCCAACCCGGAGAAGGGTCTAACAATCTGGCCCCGAACTCACACGGCCTACAGAAGCCGGCAAAACATTCATATATGCAGTATTCCTTACAGGCACTTTATTCAACAGTAACAGATAGCGCGTTGCATCAGCTGATGAAAGCCGAGCAACGAGCGCCACCCCGCGTTCTCTTTCGCGCACTAGCCGCCACACGTTAATCGCACCACGTGCGTGCAAAAATGCCTCCCTTTTTACACGTGCTCTACTCAACACCACTGACTACACACGTACAGCAGTAACACGTAATGCTACGTATATCTAGCGTAAGAAAGCCAGATAGATTACTGCTAAGAAAGACACTGTCTCAGCACCCGCGTGGGTCGCGCTTAGTACACTCAAGGGGTGCCACCACGTGCTCAAAGAATTCGCCCCCGATTTAAAGGGCCAAGAGATAATATATGCCCTTCCCAGTGGTACCCCCGAGTCTACACCAAATATCTTAGCACACCGCAACGGGTTCCGCACCAGAAGAAACCCGAGGCAGAGGACAGGGGTTCACTACAGACAAGCCCGACGACCATGCACATAGCATGTTATTCCGCCATCACCCGCTCCGCCACGCGGTTACGCACCCGACACGAATTTTGTCTATAACTCGACAGAATGATAATTCTCACACACAAAATCACACGATTTAATGCAGAAATCAATTCTGAACACAACTATCACATCTAGACCGATCAAAGGCCACTTTATCTACCCAGGATGTACTCGAGCCGAGGAGCAGCACTAAGACACGTTTTTACAGCCCAACGCACATCGAACGACCCCCCCCACCCCAACCTTTTTTTTTGTACGTGGTGTAAAAATCTTCTGAAAACCTCCTGCGCCTGCATCAGGGGAGTGTGGGATTCGCCTGGCCAGATGACGAGGCCTAGGCACCTACCCACTAAAACATCACCACGAGGAAATCCGACCCGATCTCATATGAGAGTGGCCCCGGAACTGCTGGAGAGCATTACTTCAGGGCCACCCTCGGCGATCACGGAAGCATAAAGCTTCCACGACTTA
>NW_012026795.1:633808-634233 GCF_000956235.1 Wasmannia auropunctata | reverse complement strand
GGTCAAGTTTAACAAACCAATCTACGTGGGTATGTGTATTCTCGACATATCCAAGACTTGTCTGTATGAATTTCATCACGACTACATGCTACCTTCTTTTCAAGAAAAATGTAAAGTAATGTACACCGATACTGATAGTCTAATTTACCACATTGAATGCGACGATGTTTATGAAATCATGAAGCGTGACATTAGGAAATTTGATACGAGCGATTACGCGGTTGATAATGTGTACAGTATTCCACTCGCTAATAAAAAGGTTCCGGGCCTGATGAAAGATGAAAACAATGGCGCAATCATGACTGAATTCGTCGGGCTTAGAGCAAAGATGTATGCCTTGCGTGTTGATGGTAAAAAAAGNTACAAAAAAGGTAAAGGTGTCAAGAGTAATGTCGTAGCAAAATCGATAACATTTAACGATACGT
>NW_012026795.1:632749-633296 GCF_000956235.1 Wasmannia auropunctata | reverse complement strand
TTAAGGGACCGCCAAAGGCTTACTTCCTAAAAAAAATGTTACATCTTAATGTAGCAAAGAATGGCGAAATATGCGTTAACACTTTGAAGAAGGATTGGAAACCGGATCTTGGAATCATAAACGGATCATAAACGCTTGCTTATCCTTATGTTTCTCTCTTTTGCATTGTTTGACCGTAAAATGTCTACTGATAGTGCCAAATCCGGAATCTGTTTAAAACGAGGAAGCTGGCAAGTTGCCTTTAGAAAGTCTCAACGAATATTCAGAACGAGTGAAAATGATGACCGAAATACACGCACAGGTAACGTCTTATCTCAACACAAAGAATCTAGATTTTCTCAAGTTTCATTATTACAATTTTTATGATTGACTTATTTTTTTACGGAGGTGGAAAAGGTAGCAAGGCTGGTCTAGTCTAGAAAGTTGCGCCTCTTCGGACACCGGAGGACCTCTTCCAAAAAAGCACACAAGTGTTAAGAAATTAACAGCGGAAAAGATAAAAATGCTTAAAGATAAGAAGAGGACACTAAAAAAATTATAAGGAAAA
>NW_012026795.1:629413-632700 GCF_000956235.1 Wasmannia auropunctata | reverse complement strand
ATGTTTGGGATTTAACAGAAATGAATCGCCGGATTTCACCTTTGAAAAATACTAAGAGCCGTGTCGCTCGTGATGCTTTATTGCCGCCATGTACAATACTGATTTTATTACATTCTCCTTCTTCGAGAGCGCGCTAGCGCCGGTCTTCTTCTTCGCGGACGCTCATGCGCCAAAAAACTGACGAATGCCCATTCGCTCGCGGCCATATTACGAATCGCCGTACGCACGCAAACGCATCTACAAACTCTAAGTGAGCTCATGAACATATACCCCCCGGCATTGAAAGATTTCTTTCAATGAAAGAATTAAAACATAAACTTATGACTAAACGAGGAGTAGCTTAATCGATCTGCTTGACGCAACAAATAATAACGAAATATCTTGATGAATTATAGCAGAACAAATTTGACTTTAAATTCTTATGTAACGCAGTAGTGGACTGTAACTTATTGTTGAACAAATTAAACGGATAAATTCGCAACTTATAGAATATGATAAAATAAACGCAAACACGAAAATAATTTCGCAACTTATAGAATATGATAAAATAAACGCAAACAAGAAAATAATTTCGCAACTTATAGACTATTGGTTTTGATCGCAATCGTCGAGAGGTAACGGACAAAGCTTAGCCGTAGCGATTCGAATATTGCCTGTCGCCGTCTTAACAGTGACTGCTCTCACTATATCATCTCTCCCTGGGTGAACTGTGACGACCCGGGCTAACTTCCACTTGAATGGAGGAAGAGTATTGTCTTTAATTAGAACCATGGTGTTCTCTTGAATCGATTTGACCGGCTCTTTCCATTTAGTACGTTGCTGAAGTTCAGATATGTATTCCTTACTCCAGCGCTTCCAAAAATGCTGGTGTAAACTCTGAACCAACTGCCACCTAGACAACCTATTTTCTGACAGATGTGTTAGTGACGGGTCCGCCATTGATGTAAACGTACGGCCGATAAGAAAATGAGCCGGGGTCAACGGTGTGAGATCGTTTGGATCGGATGATAGTGGTGTTAACGGACGTGAATTTAACGTAGCTTCGATCTGAGAGAGTAATGTACTAAACTCTTCGAAGGTTAATGCTAGGTTACCTGCGATACGTTTCAGGTGATGTTTAGTTGCCTTAACACCTGACTCCCACAATCCTCCAAAATGGGGGGAGTAAGCGGGAATGAAATGCCAATTAATTCCCATATCGTTAATCGCTTCGCTAATGCTTGCACCTTCCTTCTCCATCAGCTCGCCTAGCTCTTTTAGTTCCCTATTGGAACCTACAAAACTCGCTCCGTTGTCGGAGTATATATGAGCCGGCTTACCACGCCGAGCTGAAAATCGTCTGAGCGCCGCGATAAACGCCTCAGAAGTCATATCTGAAACTAACTCTAAATGAACAGCTTTGATCGAGAAACAGATAAACAGGCATATGTAACATTTACTTGTCTTGCATCCTCTACCTTTTCTGTCTTTTATCGAGAACGGACCCGCGTAATCCACGCCTGTGACATGGAATGGCATACTAATCGATACGCGAGCCTTGGGTAATTCACCCATTAAAGCCTGTGCCTGTCGTGGCTTATTTCGAAAACATCTAATGCAATCGTGTACTATTCGCTTTGCTAAGTTCCTACCGCCAACTACCCATAATTTTTCGCGTATGGAGGACAAGAGCAGTTGAGGACCTGCGTGTAATAGTCGTAAATGCTCGTCTTTAAAGAGTAGTTTTGTAAACGGGTGCTTTGCAGACACTATTATCGGGTGCTTCTTATCATTATCAAAATTTGAATTTCCTAGCCTGCCACCTACTCGTAAAATGCCTTCGCTGTCGATAAATGGATTCAACGGATTCAATTTCTTAATCTGAGCAGAACTGCGTTTGTTAGCTACTATATCCTTTATTTCCTTAGGGTACGATTCCCTTTGAGCTATTTTTAAGAGCATGTGCAGCGCCTCGTTGAGCTCCGCTGCAGCAATGGGATCCGTTCTGCGTTGGCCTTTGCCTTTACAATTATTTGCGAAACGCCTACAATACGCTATAGTTCGAATGAGACGCCTCGCACTAGACTTGCCTTCAAAAATCGATGGTTCTGCTGACCGTGTCTGTCCTAACATGCAGTGTTCTTTCTTGACTTCTAATAAGCTATCCTCTATGATGCGTGTTTGTGGCCAATTGCTAGCGTCTTCTGCTAGAAATGACGGTCCGTTCCACCAAAGCCTTGACTTGCTTAGCTTGCCTGCGTCTAAGCCACGTGAGAGTAAATCTGCAGGGTTTTCTGCTGTGGGAACGTGTCGCCATTCATACGCCTCCGTTAAACGTTGTACTTCGGCTACGCGGTTTGACACAAACGTTTGCAATGTGCCTGATTGCATTCGTAGCCAACTCAACACTATTGTTGAGTCACTCCAACAAGTGATCTTCTCGAAGGAGATTCCAAGCGACTGTACTGCCTTGGCCACCAGGCGGGCGAGGAGGAGGGCTGCGCACAACTCTAAACGAGGGATGGTTTGCTGCTGGAGAGGTGCTACTCTACTCTTTGCACATAACAATGACACCTGATAATTTCCTTCGGGATCTTGTGACCTGATGTATACGCAGGCACCATATGCGTTTAGTGACGCGTCTGAGAATGCGTGTAACTGCAAGCTTGTGCAATCTTTACCTACAACACTGCGCGGAATCTTGATTTTGTTTATCTCTTGCATTTGCTTGCGGAAGGCTGACCACTTTTCATGTAACTCTGCTGGTAATGATTCGTCCCACGAAAGTTTATACAACCATAATTTTTGCATCAATATCTTGGCTATGATATTGCATGGACCGAGTATTCCTAAAGGATCGAATATCTTTGCTATTTCGGCTAGGATGTGTCTCTTCGTTATCTTTGTTTGCATGTTTTCTTTCACCTTGAATGTTATGTCGTCGGATTGCGCCCGCCAGTAAGTTCCCAGTGTCTTCATTTGCTTTCCATCTGTGAACTCGACGTCTTCCGGAAGCTTGTCCTTTGTGGGGATGTTTGCTGTTATAGAAGGTTCGTTTGATAGCCATTTTCGCAACTTGAATCCTGCTGTGCCTAGGATGTGCGACAATCCTTGTATAATTTCCTTTGCTTCATCAATGCTGTTAGTTCCTGTTAGCAAGTCATCCATGTAGAAGTCCTTTCGAATGACCCTTGCTATTTTTGGGGCTTGATCTGCGAACTCGTTTGCCAACTCCATTAGACATCTGGTAGCCAAGAAAGACGCTGACGCCGTACCGTAAGTAAGTGTGTTTAGCTCGAATGTGGATA
>NW_012026795.1:628084-629362 GCF_000956235.1 Wasmannia auropunctata | reverse complement strand
TTTTACTTACTACGCATATATACTAGTTCTAAATCTAATAATCAATAGAGTGCGCACATTTACAGAAAGTTGATTAGAATAATTAATTCATTATACAATGCTGTCTATATTTGTTAGACTCGCTTTGGGCGATACATAATTCGACAAAATTTAGAATATAATTTTGTTCATAAAATTTATAATACACAAAAATATAAAATATGTGTTTATAAATACATATGTATTTTAAAATCCATGACATATAAAATTATAAACAGAATGTCCTAAAATTGGTCACAAATATAGACCGATTAAGATTGGATTTAACAATATTCTTAGATAGGCAAATTTATTCAATGCGACGGAGATGTGCAATGTGTTATATTGATCCTACCAACGGGGTCTTTGGTGCTTATGTTTCTGGTGAAGCTGTACGCATGTCACTTAAACAATAGCAAAGTACGCCATATCGAAATTTTTATGATACATTGGTCGAAAGATAACTTAGAACATATACATATACATATACTATGTTCTAAAAAAGATACTTAAATTTTTATTGTTTTTCACGATCGCGGTCTGTCACGATCGTCAATATATTGAATATTCATCGAGTATGTTTCTAGATCAAAAGTCTCACTGATTATCTGCGTAGCGACTGGGAGAAGTTGGAAAGTTCAGAGGAGTACGAAATTATGAAAACGTATGCTGCGAACTCGAAACTCTTTTGTTTGGCCTCTTGTTGTAAGGATAAATCGCTTGATGCTATTTTTATTTTAACGGATAGATGATTGTTATGTCGTTTATTGCAGTATATTATTATACAGCTGGTGGTATGTTCATATTAATTAGCCTCGTACCTCACATAATAAATGTCGTATTACCGCTCAATGAATGGCCCATAATAATGCCTTATGAGGCCTATTACTTTGTGGACGGCGAAAAATACTTCTTTTACATTTTGTTCCACGTTTTTGTAAGCCTAGAAATATGTATAACGGCGGTGATCGCGTACGACAGCATGATTGTGGTTTACATCGAGCACGTTTGCAGCCTCTTCGCTGTGGCTGGGTAAGGAAAAAGTTGTCTTGCATTCTCTCAATTGTGTCTGACCAGGAAAACGGGACTGTCGCCTAAATGTTTGCAGATTTCGATTCCAGGCTCTATCTCGTAACGTTCGTGACGACGCAATAAATATTACTAATCCGAACGATGTATACCATCGGAAGATTGCGATCTCAGTGTGCGCACACTGGCGAGCTTTACGGTAATTTCATGCAATATTGTATTAAAATGTAA
>NW_012026795.1:622340-628064 GCF_000956235.1 Wasmannia auropunctata | reverse complement strand
GCGTATCGTCGGCATAGCAGAGAGTATGACACTCAGCTGGCATTTCCCGTTGCAACACCTCGTCGTAAGTGTACGTCCAGGCCTCGGGTCCGTACGCAGATCCCTGCGGGACCCCGCATGTCATTGGGGATCTACGCTTTCGACCCTGTGCATCCTCCCAGGCAATCCACCTGTCCGATAGGTAATCTTCCGTAATCGCCTGCAGGTAATTGGGAATTTCTTTCTTGACTAGAGCTTGTCTGATACTCTCCCATCTAAGCGAATTGAACGCATTTGTGATATCAAGAGAAACAGCAATCGCATGTCTCTTCTGCTCATACACAGGTTCGATAAGTTTTTTCAGGCGCAGGACCGCATCGATGGTCGATCGTCTCTCCCGAAATCCAAACTGGTATCAACTGATGCTCCGAGAGGCCCACTCCCTCCGAGACGCAGGCTCGGATACGCCTAACCAGTATCCGCTCAAACATCTTACTCAGTTCATTAAGCAGACAAATCGGTCGGTATGATGACGGTATCCGATCCGGTTTGCCGGGCTTTTTTAGCAGGACCAGTTTTGCTGTTTTCCAGATTTTCGGGAAGACGCCCTCCCGTAAGCAGGCCGTTAAACACTTCGTCAGTGGCTCCGCTATCACCGAGAGTGCCTCTTTGATTACTCCGCCCTGAATTCCATCCGGCCCCGGAGCCCTTCCACTGCGTTTGAGCTTGGTTGCAGCCCATTCGACTTCCTCCAACGTGACCCGGAAGTCTTCATCCCATTGCACTTGCTGCCTCGGTCTGGGCATTAGCTTCTCCTCCACCTTTGGGAATAGTCCAGAGATTATGTGCGACACATCCTGTGGAGGCAAGGTCTCGCACACAAGTCGCTCCGCCGGACGTATCTTGCCCAAGATCAATCTGTATGGGCGACCTCACGGATCCTGGTTAATCGTGGCCAGCAGCTCTCTCCAGGCGCCGTTCTTGGCCTTCTTAATAGCGGTCCTGAGGGCTCTGCGCGCTTTCACCAACTCGGCCTCTAGCGCCGGTACAGCCGCCTGTCGCTTGCGGCGTCCCCTGGTGACTTTTCTTCTAAGGGAATTGCAGTTCCTGCGGAGGTTAGCTATTTCGTTGCTCCACCAGTAGGTTGCCTTTCTTTTCATCCCCGACTTATGCCTCCTCGATAGAAGCATTTGAGGCCTCTGTTAATGCCGCTTGTAATCGGGCAGCTCCCTCTTCAGCTCCGACATCGGCCGACCTTTGTGCAGGCCAAAAATATGTGGCCAAACAGGCCCTTAAGATATCCGGGTTGATGGTCCTCATATTCCATCTCGGAAACACCCTGGATCCCGACGCTTCCACAGTTCTCTTCCCACCGATCTCAATAAAAATGTACTTGTGGTCAGAGAGGGATTCTTCTTCCCCGGCCACATTCCACGATCTGATCAGCCCCAGTGCCGCCGGCGAAGCCCAGGATAGGTCCACAACTGATCTTCCTTGTGGTCTGACACAGGTGTATTCCCGGCCTTGGTTAAGCAGCCTAAGGTCGAGTCTCGAGGCCCACGCCAGTATCGCATCTCCTCGGATGTTCTGGCGAGTATTGTCCCAGAGGCGGGATCGGGCGTTAAAGTCCCCCAGGACTAACACCGGACCGCCTAAACGATCCCTAATAGCGTCACTGATTCTGTTCAAGTAGGCTCTGAACTCATTAATCCTTCTGTTTGGGGAAAAGTAGCATGAAACTACTACCACCCCTCTCCAGTGAACCACTACAAAGCCGTCTCCTCGGTATAGAAGGGTCCCTGCGCTGGAATCCGATCCCTGCCAAGTTACAGCTGCCAGTGGTGTTGCTTCGGCAGAGCATGCCCACCTCGGATCATTCAGGATTCTGTGGGGTTCCGAGATGCACGCCAGTCACACACTCCCTGTCCCGCATGATCTATGCCATTAAATCTTGGGCTCCCCTTGACCTGTTCAAGTTAATCTGAACTATCCTGAGCATACTGACTTACTCCTTGTTGGAACTAGTGGCTAGAGTACTCCGATTGGCCATTCTTTCTTTGTCTTTCCCTGAGTTCTGTAGTATTTCATTCCTTGTAACACAAGGCTGGCATACATCCAAACCGGCCCTATGATCGTGTCGCAGGTTACGTTCCTTACAAACTGAGCAGCTAGGAGGCTTGCCACAGTTTCGAGCCACGTGACCGCTCTCACCGCAGTTGAAGCAGTTACCAGAGCGATCAACTTTACTAGGACACCTATCCCGCACGTGACCAACTGCGAAACATTTGAAGCACTGAAGCGGTCTTTGCTTCAGTAACTCCACTCTGGATGTGGACCATCCAACGCGCAGATTGCCCAATTCCGCGAGCTTAGTAGCAGCCCAAAGTGGGCACTGCAGCCAAACTGTCCTCATTCCGTTCCTGGTTATCCTGAAGGAACCCATCTTCACATTTTCAACATTACAGCCCCCAGTGTTAGCCACTGCTTCAGCCAGCTCGTTTGGCTGGACCGAGGCGTCTATTCCGGATAGTCTCAAGTCGCCTCTTAACATCGGTCTACCGATTTTAACACCCGTGTCATGAAGCGTCTCTCTCAGTCTCGAGGCCAGCACGTCTGCCGCCGGCGACGAGTCCTCACCCGGGAGCTCGATTACCACCCCTCCAGCAACCGTATTTTGCATCCTCGTGTTGTTGATACCTATCTCTTCAAGTGTGATTACGTCTTGGGCCTTCCGGATCAACTCGGCGTAAGACAGTCCACCCACCGGGCAAGTTATTGTGACCGCAGAGGAGCGTGAAGGTCGTCTGCGTTTTGGCTTTGGCGTGTTCCTTATTTCTCCTCTGTCGCCGGTCTTTTTTTCAGGCTTTGACGTTGCCAACTTTATTGGCGCCGGTTCCTCCGTATGTCGCTTCTCCCCAGCAGATCCCCCCCGCTCCCTCGGAGACCCAGTCTCTCCCAAACTCTTTTTGGTCCGTTTCTGCTGCCTCTTTCTGGCCGGAGCGACGTTAGAAGAACCATTGTCCGTCTCGATCACCGGGGACTCCGCTGCCGCCGCGGGTGTCACGCCCATGTTCAGAGGGTAACCTCAGCAGGGGAGCCTCGGCCATCTGGCGTCTATCGACTCTCTGTTTTGAGCCATCACTGTGGGGAGATACCTTCGGAAAGCACTCGCGATAGCCTCGCTTATGGTGTCTGCGATCCCTGCCAGAAACTCCTCCCCCCCCCCTGTTGGGGGTTGAGTAAGCAGCCTTCGAAGGGGGAACCTGTTGGAAGCCCTCCCCCTGCTCCAGTCTATCAAATAGGACTCTCAACGGGGAGGCCGTCGAATTTTGCTCCTCCACCTCAGCCCCATTACGCGTGACACCCTCCTCCGGCTGTTTCAGTGCTGTCGCCGCTACTGGTGTATGCATCGGGGGTGGGGGTGCCAAGCCTGTCCCACCCTCCCCCGGTGTCGCGATTCCTTTCTCTATAAGGAGATTAGTTAGCATCTGCATTTGGGCTCTCGTCTCCTTTAGCTCATTCTCGAGATCTTGCACCTTAATCCTCAAGTACTCAGGGTCCCCTTCTGCTGACGCTCTGAGTGCCAGTATTTTTATTGCTTCTACTGCCAAGTGGAGGTTTATCTTAATCTTACGCGTCATAGATCCCTTAATGTTTGTGGATTTTTTCCTCATATCCTCTGCCTCGCTTAGCCACTCCGTTGAAAGAGCCGCGATGTCGCAAGACGGCATATGCTTCAGCTCCTCTGCTCGGCTGTCTGTGACCCGCCGCTGGGAAACCGTCAACACAGCCGTCGGAAGGCCAGGTGGACCACCTTTCGCTGCTTTCTCCGGGGAACTTTGAATCTGCAGTCTCCTCCTCTTCTCACCCCTTCTCGGGGGGAGGGGAATCTCTGAATCTTCAGACGAGGCTGAGTATCTCCCCGACTCCATAACCACGGACCCAGTCCCCTCATCCGACCACTGGCCTCCCGGCGTCGATGGTCTAAAGAGTTCTCCTTTTTGGATTGTAGAAACATATTCTATTTCGGTAGCATCCTGTCCGCATCCGCTCTTCTTCTTGCTTCTCGGCTCCTCTGCCGAAGTGGCCGCGGTACCTTCCTGTTCCTTATGCCAATCCTCATTTGTCAGCGTTTCTTCTTTGCTGGTGCCTGGGCGGAGTCCATGTTTCTTCAGGCCCTTCTTAACCATTTCCACTCTGACGATCGCAGGTTTGGGCGAGGGTCTCGTCGTAACCCCCGCCCCACTCCCCTCATTGGTTGTCGACGCAGGGGGACAGGGACAAGAATCCCCCATGCGCCGTTCCTCGGAGATCCGAGGGTGATTTTCCTTTTATCTTGCTCATGTCATAAATGTATAGCCCGGTTTTTTTGTCAAGAGAACCGCTCTCGCCTCTTACCCTCTGACTGTATTCAGGGGAGACCCAGTCAGGCAATAGGAGGGCGGCTTAACAAAAGGCCACTCCTGGTTGGAATACGATGATGTCCCGGTATCGTAAAGAAATTCTCCTCCAGGAGAAGAATGTAATTTATGATTCGTCTTCTATCCCACTTCTCTTGTGTAAAAAGCGTTGTACGCCCTTAGAATGGCGTAGCACCAAGGAAGAAAGGATCCGAATTAATGAATAAAGCGTTGCTGCCGAAGTTTCCGCCGTATCGGAATGCCGGAGGAGGAGTTAGTACTCGACTCACACTCAACGGTCGTCCCACGCTCCGAGTCGTTACATCCACAAATGAATTGATATGTTCATGTGCACTAGCCTTAACTTAATCTATCCAATAATAATTAACTAACAATAAACGCTAAATATGACTTAATGCGATAATAGACAGTACTGCAGTGCAAGGTGTGCCCTTCCGGGGCGCGACGCAGATACAAACTTTATCCCCGCACTCCTAATTATAACTCTGTACACGTTTGCGAGCGAGTCGTTTTCCCTATACAATAAGCTCTTACGCTGTCCAATACGGGAGCACCTCTTTGTACGTGGTTGCAATGTCCTCTTACTATTCTATCTTGATGGTTTTATTTCCTGCACACAGGTGCCCACCGCCAATATAGCAGGCTGTTATTTGCCAACCATATATCTATATAGTCCATGCCACATCTAGACGTGGTCCGCATTCGAACAGTGTGCCACCGGTATGAAGCCAGCTGTCGAATTAACGATTTCAATAATTTCAAATACGTCATTTGATTGCTAGTCGTTTGCTAATTTTTGCATTTATTTTTATTTTGTTTGCATATTAATTATTTTGGATAAAAAATCGAAAATAAAATTTGGACAAGTGTAACGGGTGTAACCGCCATTTGAAACCTTTATCTCATAATTTTATAAATATTTCGGTGCTAAAATGTTTGCTAGTCATTTACTAGATCCGTATATACAAGTATTTTTTCTATTTTACCAATAAATTGTCTCAAATTTTATTAATAGCTTTCAATAATCTAGTAACTTTAGTTTTGGTTATTTTTAGGCAACTCGATACGCATGCGCTGTTCTTGTTTGCGCCAGTTACTAGATTATTGAAAGCTATTAATAAATAAAATATGGGACAATTTATCGATAAAATGGGAAAAATACTTGTATATACGGATCTAGCAAATGATTAGCAAACGTTTTAGCACCGAAATATTTATGAAATTATGAGATAAAGGTTTCAAATGACGGTTACGCCCGTTACACTTGTCCAAATTTTATTTTCGATTTTTTACCCAAAATAATTAATATGCAAACAAAATAAAA
>NW_012026795.1:621817-622291 GCF_000956235.1 Wasmannia auropunctata | reverse complement strand
TATGTGTTTAAATGTATTAATCATGTGCTAAATATATACATTGTCAGTTAAATATACATTATGTGTTAAATTTTTTCGTTCCTTATCTCTTCATCGAATTACATCGCGTGCGAGAATCATGGGTGGGACAGAGATACCGCGGGAGGGAGAGAGAAAATTGCAACGGGGCCTGCGCTAGAACCCCCTTTCGCGACTCCGCATCTAGTTATACCTATGTGTTATCATTTACCGTTGTATGGAGATGCGACAATGTTAATATGTTGTGGTAAGTATTTAGATGCTTCGTCCTCACAAAATTATCGCGACGTGGAGATGTAGTGGTAGGTATAACATGTACCTAGATACTTGCACATTGAGATGTAGAAGTAATTTTAACTTGTGTTTGAATGCTAGCACATTTATTTTTTATCTTTCTCGGGTACGAACATCTCTGACTAATTTTGAGTTTTAGTGTCAGTCCATCATGTTCCATCA
>NW_012026795.1:620158-620788 GCF_000956235.1 Wasmannia auropunctata | reverse complement strand
TGAAGAAGTACAAATACAAAATACAGAAAATATAGAAAATAAAGAAGCTGAAGAGGTACAAATAAAAAATGAAGAAAAGGAAAATATGTGGAAAGCTGTGGAAATTTGGCGAGGTTTAACCGTTGCATAGAGATCAAATGTTGACGAATTCGAGGTAACGCAGCCATCAGAAAAGAAAAAGAAAAAGAAACTAACTTATCTTGACGATTGTCCAGAGTGGGACAATATGAAAACTTTAAAACGGGTTACAGTACCTTTACTAAAAAAACGGCAGCTTGCTAAAAGCAACCCGATGCGGTGATAACTTTATCGTGGTTCGCGAAACATGTGCGTTTGACTCGTTAACGCAAGTAATAACCAACGCAATAGTAAGTAACGAAACTTACGTTAACGTTGTCATAGATAAAAATAATACATTTTGCAATTTCGCAAAAAAAATTTCTTTGATAAATAGCACTAAAATACCGAGCAATATTTATCAAGAACGCGCAAAAATTCTTAGCGGTGTGCCAATTTTCGAAATCATACCTTACCGATTAAACGTTACACACTTAAATACTAATTGCGATGTTGCACATCTAGCAGAACACTTGTTCGAAAATTTTCCAAGCATAATTATCGACAAAAAAT
>NW_012026795.1:617712-618147 GCF_000956235.1 Wasmannia auropunctata | reverse complement strand
GACGTGTGCTCTTCCGATCTTCTCTAATTACGGTGCAGCTAAGATCGAATTGATCCCGTATTTCGTCTCGTAGAAGCAATATATATTTTGCAATGCCTTTCACTGATCCATGTTTTACGAAGCTGCCAAATCTTTTACAAAGTTGGATTTTGCAATTTGGTCTTTAAAATAATATAATTACCAAAAAGTAATGAGATCCTACCAAAACTCTTTTTTAAAAAAAGAAAATGATTACGCCAAGTATATAAAAACGTATCGTACGTTACATCCTTCCTAAACCAAAAATATTATTTTAACAAATAAAAATTGTCCAAAAACAAATATAAGATCATACAAGTTGCCAAGTATTTGATTAGACATAGAAACAAAAATTTCTTTTTAAAAGCCGTTTAACCATTCAAAAGTACATGCAGCAAAAGTTTAATGCCAGTCTTA
>NW_012026795.1:616785-617692 GCF_000956235.1 Wasmannia auropunctata | reverse complement strand
CTCTCTGAACCTCGGTAAAGTCTCGCTAACACGCGTTGGTCGTCTCACGCTTTCTTGCATACCTGGCCCGACGAGCATATCCGAGCGCAAGAAAAGCGAACCGTCACATGTTTTTCTACGCTTTTAATAGTAGCTCAAAAGGTCTTGTATTATTTGTGCAAGTAATCCGATGCGCACGAACTACTTTTTTGTACATATGAGCTACAGAACTTTTGTACTAATGAAATGTTTTCGTCAGGTAAGAGGTTATGATAATTGTACGACAAGAAAAAAAGGTAATTTTTTCATATTTTTTCGTTTTTACTACAAAGAGTATAGCGGGTTAAGGAGGTGATTTCGGGCCCCGAGCGTAATCGATCGTTATAGTGGGCAAAATGTCCACCCAGATAAAAGAAAATTTTATGCTAAGTTTCATTTCAAAAGACCCACACAATTTCGAAATATCATAAGAGATGTGATTTTTTTTTATATTTTTTTTCTCCGCCAAATTTAAATTAATCTTTACAAAAAAATTCATGATTACAAAGGCTATCCATATACATAAATTTGAATTTTGTTTTTATTCTGTGCTGAAAATTCTATTTTTAAAAAAATTCAGAATATTTTAAATCGCATTTTCTCTAGATCTAAAAAATTGGCCACTTAAAAAAAAATTCAGTAGATAAGTCTTACGCTATATCATATACGATATTTTTTTCAGATTTTTTTATTTGGTGGAACGTGGCGAAAAAAAATAAAAATCGGTTTTTTTCTTATTTTTCGGCCTTAAATGTATTCGGTTGACACATATTAAATAGTTTCTAAATATAATTACTTATCTCCGACCTTATATCTGCAAACAATAGTATAAAACTTTAATGTTATAGAATTCGCGTAGTTTAAACTGCGAGGTTTTTAATTTTTTTTC
>NW_012026795.1:615628-616765 GCF_000956235.1 Wasmannia auropunctata | reverse complement strand
TTTATCGTTGCGCGTACTTATTCTCTGCGCGTTGCCGCGTCAGCGCTCAGCATTTCGGTAATTGCTATTGCGCGACTGTTCTCGGTACGCCGCGGTTAACGTCCTTTAATTTATTGTAGTTTTGAATATAATGAAATTGCTTATTTTACGCCAAATGCCTAGCCGGCTCGAATGATTATTTATTGGTTCTTAAAATGCTTATTGCCGAGAGGACATCGACCTCGCGATATATCATTTGATTGTATGGGATGTATATTTAGCTTTGTACCAAATTTGCCCATATTCATAAATTTCAATTTCGAAGCTGAAAGTTTATAAAATTTTAAAATTTATGTATCCCGGCGGGATGTATGCCTAAAAAATGGCAGAAGTCAAAGATATATTATTACAAAAAGCAACATTTATAAGTTTTCGGATCGCTGAACATAATTCTAATCTCAGAATTAAAATTTTCAAAATGGCGGATTCAATATGGCGAATCTGAATTCAAAAATTAACGAATATCAAGCGTCAATTTTGATCACTTGTGATCTGTTTTGGCGCCAAAAATGAGCCGTTATATGTCAACATTAATTCCTTACTTTAATATTTGGTCTCAAGGTTTTTCTGGGTGGTTAATCATGATTATAGCATCAAAAGACAACTCAAAATGTCGATATGAAAGGTGCAAATATACCTACACGTACAATTTTACAATGCTGCTAGTAAAAATAAAATTAAAAAATTTTTTATTTTTGTGCATTGCCGATCTCTGCCGAACTCGGAGTCACGAACTAGGACGTGGCGACTGACGACTCCGTTTTTTCCTGGTTTTTTTGTTATTTTTATTGTTATTATATTTTACGTATTTTAAATTTATAAAAAATAAGATTAGTAACTCAAAAAAAAACTCTTACAGAAACCAACTATTATGCATTTCAGACAATAATTTTTAATTTAAATCCGCCATTTTAAAATTGTAATTCTAAGTTCAAAATCGTGTTTAGCAAATCAAAAAACTTATAAATATAGCTTTTTGTAATAATGTAATTGTTATAAGTCTCGCTGTGCGTTACTTACAACGTCACACTTAGTGATAAGCAGTAGCTAGTAAGGGCCGGTTCTAACTCAGGAGCTCCGAGGGGGGGTGAGGGGCAG
>NW_012026795.1:614389-615577 GCF_000956235.1 Wasmannia auropunctata | reverse complement strand
ATCAAGTATTGCTACGAGTCCCCCATATTTCTAGCGCAATAGATAAAACTGTAAAAAAATTTTTTCATTTATACGAAGGACCATATATGATAAGTAAAGTATTAGGTAATAACGCGTTTGAATTAAGTGAAATAAGCGACCGAACAAAAATTAAGGGAATATACAACAGACAATCATTAAAGAAATATTATAAATCTAGCGAAGAATAAAAATATATATGTAAATAGATATTTGAAAATTGTATAGATTGATGAATTCGATGAAATGAATGTAGTTATCAAATAATAAATGTATCAGCGTTAGAAGTATAAGTAAAATAAATAAATAGGATAGATAATATATATAGACAATTCGGTGGAATGAACAATTGTATATCTGCGTTGTAAGTATTTTTATTTGACGTGCAAACCCCGTCCAATAAAAAAGGGGGGGTTGTGTGGCGATTGGAGATATAAATTGAGCGAAAGAGTGGTCGCGAATTAGGAGAGACACCGAGGGTGGAAGAGAGGGAAAGTAGAGAGAGGGAATGACGGCGAGAGTGTTGAAAATGAGGGATGAGGAAAGGCAAGGCAGAAGAATTCGGAACTCGAGAGAGAAGAGAAGAGCTCGGCACTTGAAGGAGGGAACTCGAAATTCAGGCATCCTCGGCAAGGAAAGATAGTGCCAGGAAAGTCGTGTGTGGGACTCTCGGATGTTCGGAGGAGAGCGAGAGATCGGGACCGGCTGGTTCACCAGGCTAATTGGAGAGACCAAGGACGCTAGATACCCCGGGGCCTCGCGGTGGAGTCTGTGAGCCCATCGTCACGGAGTCGTCCCTTTGACCCATCTATTCCAACGCGTACGACGAAGCAGGGGGACCGACGCAATCCGGACGACTCTCGGGAAAAGGCGCATCGTCCTTCGATCGGCTCTCCGCCCGTTATCTCCGTTAAGTATTTGGCAATCCATGATATCGAATGTCTTCACGAGATCGGTGAAATGTAGAGTTCCGCGGCGATAATGATTGTACCACTCACCGACCGCTCTTCTCAGAGATCGCACGTCGCGCTCAACTCATTAGCTCTTTTTCGCGATTGAAAGCGTAATCGGATAATTGTAAGATATCTCTATATATGTGAGTAACCGAATTAAAGTGGTAAACGAAGAATTGCGTATCTTCCTTGCATAATCCCTTTCCGTTGAAACCGT
>NW_012026795.1:613142-614369 GCF_000956235.1 Wasmannia auropunctata | reverse complement strand
CGATAAGCAAACACGGCGGACAGACCATAAAGAAAGCATCTTTTTGAATAAATAGAGTAATAGCCGAGTTCGGCGCCAGCCTTATCGCGTGACGTCGGGTCCGACGTCTCGTTCGACGTATTTATTTAAAAACAAAGAAAACGGCAGGACCAACCCATGTGTCTCGCATGACTCAGGATTGGCCCATGCTCGCCGAGAGTTTCCCTATATAAGGGACAGCCCCGATGGGCCGACACAGATACGATTTTCGTAGCGAAGCGTACACATAAGAAAACGTTAACCGAGTTCTCGAAGTTATCGTGAGGCCGAGTTCTCCGCGAGACAATAAGAGGCCGAGTCCTCTCGTAGAACCGAGGCCGAGTCCTCGCATATATCGATATTAAAGAGGCCGAGTCCTCTCGTATCGTATTATTAACGCGACCGAGTTCGTGTATATATATTTTTGGTGTATTAGACAAGTCTCAGTAATAAACATTTTTTTAAAAAACTAATGTACGTGGAGTGACCTTCCCCGTATATACGATCCAATTTTTGCTTCCATATTGAATAACTTGGTGAAAAAAAATCGCACAATGCTGATCGAGCATGCAAATTAAAAATAAAGATTCACCCTTTCGAACGCTGCAAGTCGCATTTGTATGCGATTTTTATTGCACTCCATGGAATTTCGCAAACTTACAAGAAAAGAGACCCAAGTGCCCCCCTCCGATTTCGATGAGCTTTTGATATGTTATTCTCTAGATAAAACCAAAAATTAAGCTACCGCAAATTCGTACCGCTTCGCGCTTATAAGGGGTGAAACACCCCTTAGAAAGAAATCGGTTTTTTTATTTCCATGCGAATATCGTCGAAACTAGGAGAGATAGAAAAAATGTTCCGAATAAAAGTTGAATGGCTTTAAGAATACTTTATGATTATAATTAAAAATAATTTTTTATTGCTTAATTTTTTGTTTACCCCCATTATCGAAAATTTTTTTTAGATTTGATGCATCTCCATTCATGCATTTACATTCATGCAGTTTTGTAAAGAATCAGTAAGTCATTTCATGAATTATGAATTTCGAAAGTAGAGATTTCAAGCTGTAAAATTCTTTTTGGATCATTCTGTTACGATAATTTTTGACGAAGTTATACTTTTTTGAAATTTGCCTATTTTTAGCGATCAGAACATGTGATCCTTTAATTTTGAGGAGGAGTGTATATATATATATATACCTATATATAT
>NW_012026795.1:611667-613093 GCF_000956235.1 Wasmannia auropunctata | reverse complement strand
CCAACAACTTTCTTTTATATAATTTATTAATATTTAGTTTATCCTCCTTTAGCCTTTATTACGGCAGCCACTCTTTTTGGCATACTGGCTACCAATCGTCGACACTCTTCCGGGGTTATTGCGTTCCATTCTTCTTTTAAAGCAACCTTGAGACTAGCTATTGAGGTGATATTATTATTACGTATCTTTTTCTTTAACTCGAACCACAAATTTTCTATTGGGTTCAAATCTGGTGACTGCGCAGGCCATTTTAACAGTTTAATGCTATTATCGTGTATCCATTTCATTGTAGCTCGAGATTTGTGACATGGAGCATTATCTTGTTGAAATAATTTATTAGCAATTTCAGTTTGTCCAAAAATTCTAATGAAGGATTGTTTTAATTTGGCTTCTAGCACGGAAATATAATGTTGGCTATTCATGCGACCTTCGCAAATTTCCATTTCTCCAACACCATTTGCCCCCATACAGCCCCATATCATCACGCTTCCGCCTCCATACTTTACTGTAGGGACTATGCAATCCGGATGATATTCTTCACCAATCCTTCTACGTACGTATGTGGCACCAGGCGTCCCAAAAACCTAAAGAAAAGTTAGAAAAATTATTATTAATTTCAAAAAAATAATACAGAAACAAACGTTACTAAACAACAGAAACATAGTAAAATTATATTTACCTCGAAATTAGATTCATCGGACCATACGACATTGGACCAGTCTACTTCAGTAAAATGTTTATGTTGAAGAGCCCATTCCAAGCGACATTTCTTGTTTTTGTTTGATAATCACGGCTTCTTTCTGGCCTTGCATCCTCTGAGTCCAGCTTCGTTGAGCCTCCTCCTAACAGTTCGTGCAGAAATCGCGGTTCCTTCTTGATTTGTGTACGCAGCAGCTAGTTCAGATGATGTCATTTTACGATTTTTGAGTGATTGTCGTATTAAATTTCGGTCTTGGCGTTTTGTAGTCACTCTCTTCCTTCCTGTTCCCTTTTTATTTTTATAAGAACCAGTGTCCTTGAAACGTTTAATAGTATTTTGCACAGCACATCGAGAGCATTTCACAATTTTTGCGATTTCTTTTTGATTTTTTCTACTTTGCCATAAAAATATTATTAATCTTCGCTTGAACTCATCAAATCCACTTTTTCTAGACATTTTTAGGTTATAATATTTTAAACTTTACAACTAACTTAAAAACTAATTAAAAGCGGAACGGATATTACTGCGACAATATCTCAAATTAGACTAATAGTAACTTAGAAAAACTGATATTATCCTTAACTTTCGCCAGTAGTGCTTTTATTAAATCTTTTATAGCATACTTTGCTTTATATAAACTCTAATAAACAACTGTGAAACAATAGAAGTCTCTTAGTATTAGATTCAGTACCGTATATTAAAATAATGAGGGTGCCTTATAATTTT
>NW_012026795.1:610880-611616 GCF_000956235.1 Wasmannia auropunctata | reverse complement strand
TGAATGGAGAAAGTACTGTTGCACGAATACTCCTATGCCAGGAAAATGTTGATGATTGGCGACAAGAACAATTAGCAGATCCGAGTATTTCAGTTATCATTCAGGGGAAAGAAGCTAATGAGCGTCCCTCTTGGCAAGAGATTGCATCCAAAGACGTTTCCACAAAAATTTATTGGTCATATTGGGATTCACTTGAGATAAAAAATGGAGTGCTTTATAAGAAATGGGAGGCCCCGAACTTGAAAGAGAGTATCGCTCAATTAATTGTTCCCAAGAAGTGGGAACGAAACATCAAACGAATATTAGAAGAAATTCACGACTCTCCATCAGGGGGGCATTTTGGAATAAACAAAACTCTAGAAAAGATTCGGAAGAGATTTTACTGGGCAACTTGCAAGCAGGATGTAGAAGACTGGTGCAGAACATGTAAAGTCTGTGTTGCCAAAAAGGGGCCAGCAGGAAAAGGAAAATCTCCATTGCAAATTTACAATGTTGGCGCCCCATTTGAAAGAGTACAGATGGATACTCTAGGCCCACTACCGACAACTACATCTGGGAATAAATATTTACTTGTAGTAGTCGATTGTTTCACCAAATGGGTTGAAGCTTTTCCGTTGAAGAATATCAGAGCAAAGACTATTACAGAAATTTTCTTGAATCAGATTGTTGCTAGACATGGAGTTCGGTAAATGTTTACCTTTACACAGTCAGCCCCAAATGATTTCTGACTGACTTA
>NW_012026795.1:610519-610831 GCF_000956235.1 Wasmannia auropunctata | reverse complement strand
TTTTAAAAGATGTTTTTTTGATAATTGTATTAATTTGATTTATCACGAATATATCCATAACATTAATATCAAGTAATCATGGATCATCACGAAGTGTCTGCAATTCCTGATCACAGAAGTTAAGCAACGTTGACGGCGGTCGTGACTTGGATGGGTGACCGCTGGATCTAAATATTAATTTAGAAGGAATTGATTCCTTGGAAACACTGTAAACGTAAATTATTTTTTTTTACGTTTATAATGGTTTTTATTTTGGTTTCATAAAAATCGAATAGATATCTAACAAATATTATTATTCTGTGCGAATTAAAT
>NW_012026795.1:607551-610468 GCF_000956235.1 Wasmannia auropunctata | reverse complement strand
GACTCAGGGCATCACAGCCCCCAGGCGTTGTCGCGAGTGCGAAACATCGATAACAAGGTGTTCGCGACTCAGGGCACCACGGCCCTCGAGCGCGTCGCGTAAAAGGCGGATTATACGCGTCAACGAGTCATACGAACCACACGAACTATGCGACTAGACAGTACTTCGCGCAGGGTACGTGACGCGAATTAAATAAACTTTTGAATAAACTGATATACGAAACCACAGTGAGGATTCAAGTTGTTTCCTTCCTGACCACTACAAAACAACACTCATTAACTTTCTTACTAATAATAACGATGATAACGCCAAAACTGAACAACTGAACTTACACTAAACAACACGAAAAGTTATTATATATTATGTCCTATGTTAGCGATTAATACTGTTCAACTCTGATTTTGTTTTACTTATAGCGTTCTATGACGCGAACCCCTAGAGACCAGTGATGGGAGCTGGCAAGAATTATCTCGCGCATGCGCATTGAGCCAACGCTGCGCAGGCTTACTAACGTATATATTTTATGGTAATATAAGGTATCTGAAAAAGATGTTAAGGAAGTTCTAGGAAGAGAAGGAAGTTTTTATTAACTAATTAATGGTTATAATTTTAATGTTTTTTTTAGTAAAACTTACACTAAATAATAAATAATTATCACATCTACATTACAACGTAACCTAACACGCGGAGCAAAACGCGGGAAACTATAACCGATAACGATGTAAAACTAAAAAGATTATATACATAGAGTAGAAGAGGCATAACGGCTTTTTTGAGTGGAAACGTGATCTGATAAAAAGAGAAAAAAAATGGTACATCCATCTTTTATCTTTTTCTCGCATGCGCGATCGAACAAGGATGCAGATGGGCGACTCGTTTTCTATCTCTTTTTATGTGCTTACGTATTCTTAGCTGGCTCCTCTACACCTTGTGTAAAACGCGGGAAACCGGAAAATAACAAACGAAAGGATTCTTTGCGCATGTACATGTTACGCCCGGGGCGGTAAATGTCGCGTTCACGCACTCGCTCGCGTAACGTACGCGCTTCCGCACTCGCGTTCGCGCACGCGCACCGGAAGGCCGCGGAGAAATAAGAAGGAACATCAATTAAGAACACAAGGAACACGCTTTATTCTAATGACTGTAAACAAACAACGCAGCGAATAGACAGAACAGAGCTCAGCACGTCCGAACGAATCGACGGCTCGTCTCCAAATCTAATATGTCATCCGTTTGACAGATGACAACGCGTCGTCAGGGAAACATCTGACAGCTGGACCGGCTCGCTGGTACATCGAACGACGCGGGCAAAGACACGGGCGTAACAATATTATAAAAATAATATAATATTAATGTTAAATGTTTATTATGTGTATATGTGTATGTTATATTTGAGCGATAGTGAATAAATAGCCTTTGATGAATAATCAAAATTAATTCGAATTCAATAATCCGAGTCAAAATCCAATTTCACTAAAAAAAATGAAATAATTAATATAAAATCAAAATTTAATTACATTTAATAAGCTAAATAAAATTCAATTGCAATCTAATAATTTAAATTAAAAAATTACAATATCGTGTAACAAAGATAACAACAAAATAATTATTAATACACTTCTCAACAAAATTAAAGCATCACTTACTCTCCTCCAAAAATAGGCAAAATTTAAGAGAATATGTGTGATTTTTAGTTTATGCCATAAAATCTTTTAAATTTAGTACAAATTTTTGGAGATTTGATGCATTTTCATTTGTACCTGTGTAATTCCATAATAGATAAATAGAATTGTTTTCTAAAATGTTGATCTGAAAAGTAGAGATTTCAAGCTGTAAAATGTTTTTTGGAATATCTCGATACAATCATTTTTGACGAAGTTACACTTATTTGAAGCTTGTCTATTTTGCAACTGAGAATACATACGCCAAAAAATTAAAAAATCACATTACTCTACCCTCCAAAAATAGAAAAATTCAAGAGATAATTTCTTTTTTTATTGAGCATTTTTAAGAAATGCTGATGTAGATGAAATTAATAAACGAGTTGTTGAATTATTAGATACTTATGAAGAACGAATTTATACAAGTATAGACAGTACTGAAAATTGCGATGATAATGGTGACATTAGTGAAACTTTACTTCCAGAATATTTAAATACTTTGTCTCCGCCATCTCTTCCTCCTTATGAATTACGTTTAAGAAAAAATTGTATTATTATGTTGATTAGAAATCTCAGTATTAATGAAGGTCTTTGCAATGACACAAGATTAATGATTATAGAGCTTGCTGATCATTTATTAAAATGCAAAATCTTAACAGATAATAAAGTAAGAGGTGTCGTCTTCTTAAACCGTATAACATTATATTGCGAAAATGTATATCCCTTTACTTTTAAAAGGAGACAATTTCTGATAAAATTAGCTTTTGCACAATTAACAAGTCACAAGGCCAGACATTTGACAGAGTAGGAATAGATCTTCGCAAAGATGTTTTTAATCATGGGCAACTTTATGTTGCTTTTTCACGAGTACGTTCTTGGCAAGCATTAAAAGTTTATCTTGGCAGTCAACGAGATAATAAACAAGTTAAAAACTATGTACATAAAGAAATATATGTATAATTTTTTACTTTTTAAATTTCCAAATGATAGTATGTATAATTATGTATATGTACATTATTAAAAATAAACAATGTTAATTTTTACTTTTACAAAAATTATAATATTAAAAGTCGTAAAGAGCAAATTTCAAACCTTTTTAAAGTCCGGGTAATACATCTTTTTAGGGAATTTATGAAATATTTGTGTGCATATGAGTAATAATTTACAAGGGAATCTCGCGAAGTGTCAAATTCTGATTTTAATGAAACTTGGTACACTTTGAAGTCATATAAATAGATAGATCGGAAGAGCACACG
>NW_012026795.1:606928-607531 GCF_000956235.1 Wasmannia auropunctata | reverse complement strand
TCAAACGTTCTTTCGAATACAGATTTCAAAGTGTGACTGACAATCTCGCGGTCCTGCAGTTGTATATCTAAGCACAAGTCCGCATCTATATATGCCCAGCTTTGTCCATCATGGCGATTGAACGAAACTCTTATACCCCTAGCGTTAAATTCATTGGGATCCTTGTCTGATTGGTGGAAAAGGAACGAATTCCACCACACATTGAAACGTGACTCAATATCTGTGTAGCGTGACTCCTTTTCTATGTAGCGATGATTACTAATACCATAAATTGTTCGTTCGCATGTGTAAAGGATTAACTCTGTGACACTGTTCCAATACATATCACGACAATGTCTAATTACACGCGTCTGCCACGAATGATGGGGACATCTCTTCTCAACGCGAGTAAGCACATTTGGAAATCCACATTCTCTTTCACGAAGAAGACGAACAATCGCAGAACAATATCGAGGTTGTTTTCTTCTTTCCCACCATAGAGGAGACTCTCGCCCGAACGTAGCCATGCCTCCTTCGCTCGACATTTTTAACAATA
Source organism: Wasmannia auropunctata (assembly GCF_000956235.1). Lineage (NCBI taxonomy): Eukaryota > Metazoa > Arthropoda > Insecta > Hymenoptera > Formicidae > Wasmannia > Wasmannia auropunctata. The sequence continues at coordinate 606,996 of NW_012026795.1, read as the reverse complement.
TGAAATCTTGCGAGCATTTATAAGAGCATTTATACGAGCAGCCATAATGCCTCGCGATGAAATCGCAT
>NW_012026795.1:606404-606878 GCF_000956235.1 Wasmannia auropunctata | reverse complement strand
GACCTTATTTAATAGTTAGGAAGCTCAGTGATGTTGTTTATTGTATTCACAAGTCGAACAAATATAAGAATAAAATTGTTCATGCAGATAGGTTAGCGCCTTATTCGGAAAGGCAAGTAGGATGATTGAATGAATGACTCGGAGCCCGGAAAGATTTTAATGAAAGTTGCATATTTGTATGTTAATTAATTTTATGGTGTATATTGCGCGTTATGAATTATTTAAGTTTCAGAGCATAATGGATGAGACTTCTTCGGGCGTGTACCATCTTAGCCGAGGAAGAAGAGAAACGCATCCCATCATGCAAGTTTTTTTAAGAAGACTGCCTTACTCTCGGTTTTCGAGCCGTGGTTTCCCGGGAGTCTTTGGGCGCAGACCCAAAGGGCAAATGCCAAGGCAGGGATTTGGGGAGTCTTTTAGGACGATAGGGTCCACGGTGACTTACCCCCCTTTTGTCCGAAGATCAAGAAACAA
>NW_012026795.1:605962-606384 GCF_000956235.1 Wasmannia auropunctata | reverse complement strand
TAAGGGACTTAGAATAAAATAAAGCTTATTGGTCATCAATTGGCGAACAAACATCGACCCAACGAGATCAACCGTTGTCTGTCTCCTTGGGAAGATTTATTTCGAGAAAACATTTTATGAAGATTTATTTCAAATTATCGGAACAAACAAGAGAAATTTCTAACAGAAGAATTTCGAAAACAGATAAAAACCTTTTTTTATATATATGTATTATCCGCGGCAGTAAAATTCGATTTCAAAATGCGCTCGAGATCCATATGTTCCAAGATATAAGAAAAACAAATACTGTTTAGACATACCGTCGCAGCGGAACTATAAAAACTCACAAAGGGATGTAATAAAATTTAATCGCAAAACAAACTCAAGATTTCTGAAATTTCGTAAGAGAAAGTTATCTTCTCAGAAAAAAGGTGATTTATCTG
>NW_012026795.1:605420-605912 GCF_000956235.1 Wasmannia auropunctata | reverse complement strand
TTACGATATCTATAACTAAATCTTGAATTCGTAATGAAGACGGAACGCTTGATTGCAGAAATTGTTCAATATCCATACGTCTCTCGATAAACATCCTCCACATTCCATAAGGCAGGATAATATAATTGCCTCGGTTGTCACCAATAAGTATTTCCACATGAGATATAGATCCGACGCTGATTCCAATATCCAGATATTTAAAATTGGTGGTTGTTAGTGCGAATCTTCTTCCCAATATACGAGGCATCTTTGAAATATGAGACGCAATTCTATAAAAGAATTAAAGCATTGAAAAAACATAAATTAAGCGTGGAAAATAATTTATTAAAACTTACGGTCTCTCGATCGCCTCATCCTTCAGCGGAACGTAGAAATTCATGGTTGTCGAAAGTAGCTAGGCCAATCTAGCACCACTCTGTCAAACGTTCTTTCGAATACAGATTTCAAAGTGCGACTGACAATCTCGCGGTCCTGCAGTTGTATATCTAAGCA
>NW_012026795.1:602699-605370 GCF_000956235.1 Wasmannia auropunctata | reverse complement strand
CACGTCACGCACGCACGCACGCACGCACGCACGCACGCACGCACGCACGCACGTCACGCACGCACGCACGCACGCACGCACGCACGCACGCACGCACGCACGCACGCACGCACGCACGCACGCACGCACGCACGCACGCACGCACGCACGCACGCACGCACGCACGCACGCACGCACGCACGCACGCATATATATATACAGGATGCCCCTTATAAGTGGCCCCTTATAAGTGGCCACCTCTTTTTATCTCGTAAACTAATAGACCTAATAAATATGATATCAAATTAAACAGCTCTAACTAAACTTTATTGTAAGTACAATAATCACTTAAAAATATTATTTATGTTAGAGAGCGGAAAGACATGATTAATTTTTGCACGGTAAAGGGACAATTTTAATATGGTAAAAGTTATAGCGTTTTTTTAAATGAATCCAAAGATGTGTGATATAACGACATTATTTTACAAATTATACAAATTATTTTGGTTTAAAGTTTTGCTGGCGACTGTTACAATCTTTTAAGCTTTATAATTTGAGATTTACTTAACCACAAACCATTTTATCTATGTGTTTTGAAAAGCTTTCGAAATAAGCTGCAAGAATATACAATGAAAAATGAGGGTTTCTATTTAAAAAATTTAAAGTGATCTTGTCCTGACCTTGACGACGCTATTCAGAGTCAAACCAATGTTATCTCCAATCAATCAATTTTATATCTCCCACGAAGTCCCAACACTTTTGTCTGAAACATTTTTCCTTAAAATACACTGTTTAAGAGATATTTGAGGTGATTGATTAAAATGGGGCACCCTGTATATTCAGATAATATTATATTTTTTAACTTATTTAATAATAGATATTTTCCGTGAGGTTAATATAAATAATAAATTAATAATAATAATATTTTGTTTCAGATTTACTGGCTGTATATGTTGATTGATCAAGACGAAGATTTGGTTGTTATTAACAATTTGACATAATTATTGAATTTTTAGATAAAATTATTTGACATTAATATTTGACGTTATAATTGAAAAATTGATGTTTTAAATGATATTTGACAATTTAATTTTTAATATTTACAATTAATTAACGTTTGCCAGTTGTAAAGAATTAAATTTTATTTAAATTAAAAGTTTTATTATTAAAATAGAACTATTTTGTCTACTTAAAATTAAATTATAGATTATTATAATTACTTATTATTGGATATTTGACACACATTTATGATATTCAGATTTATAATTTGACAATTGCATGAAATTAAAGTAATTATTTTAAGTGATTTTACTCAATTTCATTATTATTGTGCTGTTTTTATTTAAATAAAATTTAACGTTATATAATATAACGTTATATAATATAACGTTATATTATATATTTATATATATATATATATATATATAACGTTATATTATATATTTAACGTTATATAATATAACGTTATATAATATAAATTCTGTTTGACTTATTAATTATAAATTAATTATATTTATATTATAAAATTTTATTGATTTGTGTGTTCATTCTACTAAATAAAAATAAATTTTAATTTAACAATAAAAATTAAGTTAGTAATATAATAATTAAAAATGGGTAAACGAAAAGCTGTTCGTACTCAAGAGGAAGAAGAAGAATTTCAGCGATTGAAAAGGGAACGAATAGCTTTAAATCAACAAAAATATCGCGAGAAAAAAAAGAAAATGCAGTAAACAGTATAGCTGGACCATCTAAAATTTGTAAACCAAGAAATTTGTTAAATGTTAGTCCGTCAGTTATATAGTCTAAATTACCAAATTTTTTGATAGAAAAAAATGTTGATAGTGTACCATCAATGATGAAACACATTACTACAAGGTCAACTTTGAGCAGTTCTATTACAACAGTTAACAACTGTATATCAAAGTTACAGAGTTTGACAACTTCGAATTCAAAATTTAATAACAATGTTAATGTTAATGTCATCGAACAATTGCCAATTAATAACGAATTTGCAAATGTTGTTGAAAATATTACAGAAATAAATCAGTCAATTTCAACGAATTTAAATGATACTCTTTATAGAACTGATAATGAACAATTAGTGCAAATACGCAATATTATAGATTCAAACAAAAGAAAAATACAAAATTACCGAGTCAATTACAAAGGATTACAAAGGATTACAAAGGACATGTATATAATGTTTTCAAAACAAATCTAAAAATGCAATCTTTCACTTTGTAGATTCGAGGACTAGCATGGAGGATAATGATTTGCTCTTCTATTCTTTTGATGAAACGCGACTTTTATACGAGAGAGACAAGGTAGAGGCAGCTACGAACGGATGAATGCATTCAGAAACGTAGGCAGATACGTTAAAACTGTCTCAGTCGTGATTTCTATGTAACTTACGTACGTGTATGCTTGATAAGTTAGTAAGAATTATACTCGAAATTTGTCGTGTATTGTTTTCAGACTTATAGGGCTGTGCCTCTTGCAAAACGAGCTTTGTCCACTATTTTTAAATCGTCACGTAATCAAATATATCTTAGGAAGGCCTATACATTTCCATGATCTTGCATTTTTCGATTTTGTTATATACGAGAGCTTGCGACAATTGGTTAGCGATGCTGAAACGAAAGAAAGAAACAGCTTGTTTTGTGCATTGGATCTTACATTCAGGTATAAC
>NW_012026795.1:595857-602649 GCF_000956235.1 Wasmannia auropunctata | reverse complement strand
TCTTTATTCTAAACTTTACGATATGGCAAATATTCTTTTAAATAAGCTATTCTAAAATATAATTTTTCAATAATTATTTTAAAAAAATGCTGTTAATGTGATTAAATAAAGGCATTTTTACCGTTATATTTTTATAAATTATTTTTGATCTTGAATATACTATTGGATGTGTCGTATAGAGCTCAAAAAGGGTCGTGCACGACGATGCGATGCGAAAGACGGGTTCGGTCAATAACAATTATGTCCGCACGTGCATAACACATGCCTGTGAAGCCTTGGAAGCCGGCGCGACACGGCGGCGCCGCGGTATCGATCAAGGGACTTCCGGTTCTTTCAATTTTGGGTCCGTGTACAAACAAGAAGGATCGTCGCTTACGTAAGCACGACGGTCACGTTACCGAAAGGGGACCAATCGGAAGCGGGTTGACGAGTGGTGGAAATCCACGGTCGTCGGAAAAATCCTCACTTCGATCTGGATCGGCATACTGTACGCGTCGAGCTTTAAAATCAATCTTTGCCTATAGTCGTTGGCTTCCAGGACACAAGTGCGCGCACTCAAACCGCGACCCAAGGCACCGCGCTTTGAGGCGTCGTCGCGGTTCATGCCGACCCGTGAAGAGGCGTAACCTCAGAACAATAAAGTGTTCGCGACTCAGGGCATCACAGCCCCCAGGCGTTGTCGCGAGTGCGCAATATCGATAATAAAGTGTTCGCGACTCAGGGCATCACAGCCCCCAGGCGTTGTCGCGAGTGCGAAACATCGATAACAAGGTGTTCGCGACTCAGGGCACCACGGCCCTCGAGCGCGTCGCGTAAAAGGCGGATTATACGCGTCAACGAGTCATACGAACCACACGAACTATGCGACTAGACATTACTTCGCGCAGTGTACGTGACGCGAATTAAATAAACTTTTGAATAAACTGATATACGAAACCACAGTGAGGAATCAAGTTGTTTCCTTCCTGACCACTACAAAACAATAAGAGTTGTTAAAAAAATTAACAATAAATTATAATTAATTTCTTTCTGTACGTTTATCAGTTTAATATATATTATATTAATATTTAATATTTTCTATACATTATAGAGGATTATTACCGATTCATCGCTCGGAAATTAATTTCTCTGAATCAGGAAGTAAAAGCTCTAAGGGAAGGGCAAGAGAAAATTCTAAAAAAATTGGATTCCTTTTCGGAACAAAAAACTCGCCAACCTGAAAGCCCCGAAGAAGTCGAAACTATCGATATTTGGTACAATCTTCCCTTAAAAGATGAAAGGGCTCTACAAGAATTAGAAGTCAAGCTTAAAGACGATGAAAAATATAGGAAAAAATTGGTAAATGTAAACCCGCTACAAAATATAGAATAATCATTTTTGGATAAAATTAAAGCTATATATAAATGTTATGTTAACAAACGGATTATTTAAAATATTTAAATATATAACATTCAATATGTTACAACAGGTTAAGGAGTTGGCAAACATTGGAGGTTGAAATATAAAAAATTTTGCTTTAAAAATAATGTGGCAAATATTTACAAACGAATATTTACGAACGAAACAAACAAATATGAACAAACTTGTTGTTAAGTATAGTTGGGTCGGAGGCAAAAAGAAAAATGTATTTGTAGACTTAATGATATGCAAAGTTATACTAAGTAAGTTATGAAATATATGAAGTGTAAGAAAATGAATATGATTTAAAATATATTAGATTATCATAACATTGTTTTAGGTGCGCTGAGAAAACATTATAACATGACAGAAGAAAAACCACCAGCTCCAATAAAAAATTGGCTCGCTCACGCCAAAGAGCGATGTCGAAAGTTCCGCTAAACGTACAGAATTAATTTTCTGTTTATTGTTTATTTATTTCTTCCACTTTGTTTCAATTATTTTGATTGTTAATTGCAAAAAGACAAAGTAAAATGTTTACTATCTAAAGTTTTATGTATCTAAATACAGGACTTTTGATTCGTAATTTTTTGTTTATTTGACCTTTATTTATTATTTTTGTTATTTAGTACAAAGTTTGTATAAAGAAGCGCCAGTGATGTAATATTTATTTATTAAGACATTATTTATGACAAAATATTAGGCAGATTTGTATGAACATAAATATAATATCTATAGTGTATTAAATGCTGAATTTTTGAGCGATAATTTTGTATTCGTGCATTCGTCACTTTTTTGTTTTACTTGGTACAAAAATCGTATCAAGGAGCGCATTAATATGTAATATTCATTATTATTAAGAGATTACTTGTAATAAAATAGATCAAACAGATTCGTACTAACATTATTTTGGACACAAAACTATAAACTAATTTCTAGTGTAATAAAATATTATAAATATTATATAATGAACTTTGTACAATAATTATTCACATTTTTAAATGTTTTCAGGATGCTTAAAAAAATGTCAAATATATTCTGAGAATATTCTTAAAATGTCATGCTCAATATACATAGGATATATTTAGATTATTCTTATGTAAGCAACATTGATCTCAGTATATCCTCAGAATATCTTTTAATATACTAAGAATATACTTCAAACATTATTAACATATTCTTAGAATATTCAAAAGACAATATAGAAAGCACATGATATTTTGAAAATATTCGAAGAATATCGTTAACGATATTCTAAGGATATAATGAGAACAATGTTTCTGCGGACATAGGAATATCCTGAGTATATTCTGAGTATGTTATAATATTCTTGATCATCATTCACCACTTGCTGATGCATCTCATCGTTGTCGCTTTGGTGATTGCCATCTTCAGATTCTTGATCGATTCAACGAAGACTTGATCTTATTTATTCTTGTACTCGCATGCTTTCTCTTCTTCCTGCATGATGAGTTGTTCCTTTTGCTATATTTACTATTTCCACTTCCGAGTTTCTCTTTCTCTCACCTTTGTATAATTTTTCTGTAAATGCAACGTCTCTGTATATTTTTACACGATTTTGTTCAGGAAACCAAATGCGATCCCTTAGTGTTATCGTCGTATCCTACGAAGTATCCTTCCTCTGCTTTTACATCCCATTTCCTTCTTTTTTCTTTTGGCACGTGTACATAAGCTTGCTCTCCGAAGATTCTTAAATTCGCGATGTCTGCTTCTTTTCCAAAACACAGTCTATACGGCGACATATTTTTCTTGCTACTCGTTCCCGTTCTATTCAAGGTGAATGCAGCATAGTTCACTGCTTCAGCCCATAATTTTATTGGCGCTCCAATGGCATGAAGGAATGTTCTTGCAAGTTCGACGATTGTTCTATTTTCTCTCTCAATGGATCCGTTCTGTTCCGGCGTATGTGCCACCATCTTCTGATGAGTGATTCCGAGTGACGGCGAGTTAAAGTCTTGACATTATAATTTGCAAACTTCAGTCCGTAATTCATTCTCAAGTTCTGTATTCCTCCTTTTGACCATTTGTCGACTTTTCTGTTGTTTCGGACTTGTGTTTCAGGAAATACAGGGTGTCCCGTAACGCTTAATTAATATTTCAAGGCGTGAAAGAGAATGAAATTTTGAACTAAAAATTCCCTTTCAATTTTGGCTCAGACCATTATTTACAAATTTATTAACGAATAAAGTTAATCAATCAGATCGCGCTTAGCCGGAGTACGCAGGAGCGTACGTGCGGCTCTTTGCGCTCACTTCATATACATTCCCCCGATTACAATTTTATTCTAATTTTTCATATTAATAAATAAGTAAATAAATAAATCAATAAATAAGGTGGCTAAATAATTGAATAAATAAATAAATAATAATAATGTATTCGTTAATTTCGTATTTAAAATTCGAATTGTAAGGGAAAAAAACGTAAGACTTATAAGATACATGCTAACATTAAGCAATTATCAAAATAAATTGTTTACAAGCAATTTGTATAAACGATTTCTTTAAAAACTGATTTTAAATAAAAATTGATAATTCCATTGGTTTATACGAAAAAAATACGTAAGAATCATGCATGGCAAAACAATTTTTGAATAAGTTGTGTAAACAAATTATTTACAAACATTTAATTTGATAATGAAATTTATTTTTATTTATTTATTTGTGAGTGTTTATTTATGTGTTTATTTATTTATTTAGCTGCTTTATTTATTGATTTATTTCATTTACTTATTTATTAATATGAAATAATAGAATAAAATTGTAATCGGGAGAATGTATGTGAAGTGAGCGCGAAGAGCTGCACGTACGGCATGCTACGCTTCTGCGTACTCCGGCTAACAATAAGTGCGATCTGATTGATTAACTTTATTCGTTAATAACTCTATAAATAATGGTCTGAACCAAAATTGAAAGAGGAACTTTTAGTTCAAAATTTCATTCTCTTTCACGCCTTGAAATATTAATTAAGCGTTACGGAATACCCTGTATAGCGCCCTTCAGTGTGTGTAATCATCTTTCAATAATAGAAAGAAACGCGATCCACCGAGAAAGTCCTTTTGTATCGGACCCCAAAGATCCGCATGTACAAGCTCTCTAAAATCATTAGTCTTCGATTCGCTTCCCTTTGGAAAGGACAGTCTGTGCATCTTTCCTTTCGCGCAATACTTGCAGAAGATTTTCTCTTGTGCCAAATTTGAAGCGTATCTTTGACAACTACGTTAGCCTGAACTTTACATTTGCTTGATGTGACCTTGAACTGCATTCGAAACAATTTGTTTTCTCGCACTTCCACTGCAACAGTATTTTCTCCTTTAATTAGTTTGCAAATATGTATTTTGATCGAACTGTTGAGTTATCCCTTTGTCAAGAACTGCGCTTAAAGAAAAAAGATTGTATCTAATTTCAGGGATATATAGGACATTTGATAAATGTTTCTCGTTCCATTTTTCTCCATCAAAAGCTAAAATGTTTATATCACTTGTTTCCTGTGCAAATATGCACCTATATGTACTAGAAACACTTTGTGACTTATAATTTGTGAACCACGACCGATTGTTCGACATGTGATCTGTGGCACCTGAATCAAGATACCATGCCACCCAACGTGCTGAAGTATCTGTTACTGCTGCTAGTGTTGCAATGAGGGCATTGTCTTTTGTTTTTTCTGTCTGTTTGTTCTGATTCCTCTGTTTACTGATTGACCTGTTTCTTGCTTTGACACTCATTTGCCCAATGTCCTGGCTTTTAACAGTTGTAACATTTTCCTGGTTTTCGTCTACTCCTGAATCTACCTTGCATGTCTCCTCCTCTGCCTGAGTATTTCTTTGCGTGTGCTTTGATTGCAGGAAAAGCTTCCCCTTCAGCCTTCTCCTCAGACTTGCTTTGAGTAGTCAGTCGTATTTCTTCTATTATGAGTCTCGATATTAAATTTGTTAGCGTTTGCTCATCTCTCTGAGTTGACTCCCAAGCGCTTACAAAATGATTATATGTAGACGGTAAGGTCATCAAGATTTTTTTAATTTTCATTGAACCTGGAATCTGCTCACTTAAGGTTTTTAAACGATGCGCAAGATCCTCCAATTTTGCAATGTGAATTGCCATGGTATCTGAAGAATTCTTAGTTGTGCTATACCATTGTTGTACATCTGCACACTCATTTCCGACTTCTAATCATAAACAGAGACAAGTTTATTTCATATCTCTTTTGAAGACTCACAATTTATGATTATGGTTGATCATCCACCGTTGTCACAATAATCTTTTGTGCCACATTGTTAGATTTGATCCAGGCTGCGAGTTTCCGTTCATAAGCCGCCGCATCGGTTGCCCCCGTCGGATGCTCAGGTTTTACATCTTGACCAGTTACTACGTTCCATGCACTGTGGGATTTTAGCGAGATGCGCACTTGGAATTTCCAAGCAGCCCAGTTTTCGATGCCTTTCAGCTTCGATATTCTTATTACTTCGTTGTCCGACATTTTCTTTTTCGATTTTTGCCCTGTTATTGCTGAGACTAGAGCTAACTTTTAAATTTTTACCTCACCACCTCTGGTTCTTTACACTGTGTGGCTTGAATCTTTCTACTGAATCTATATTATAGATGCCCGTAACCTGTTATTCTAAGGTTTTTGGGCATTAATTTCACTGCGGATATAATTATCAATATAATGCGGTTTATTCCAAAATGCAGTTTTACTAGACCGGTAATGTGGCAAACAAGACAGTAAGTAACCAGTAAAAGTGGCGCCCATTCTAGTTATATAAAAAAAATACTGCCATCTGGCTTAGAGTGACAAAAACAAGTGGGAGAATTTAATAAACAAAGACTACAATCTGACTAAATTTCTTTTTATTTTTAACTATCTTAACACTTTTCAATTTATAGTAGTAATAAATAGGTACGAATTTTGATAAAATTATTGTGCTTAATTGATAAAACAAACTCTCACAGCACCGGATATTGCAATCAGGAGAGGCAGTAGCGTCTCCCGCCAAGTAGGGTAAAGTAGCGTAATTTGGTCATAGCGTAATTTGGTCAACATTTTTTGAGCGTTGCAGTCGCACTAGACAGTTGTCGTTCATGTCATTATATTAGCTCACTTTTGATGAGACATAGAGCTGAGTAGACATGTTAATTTTTGCTCGGCAGAACAAAGCGAAAAAATTTTGACAAATAATTAAAATTGACATACATTTTATTCTGTGAAATGATGATTTTTCGTGATTTGATGCAGGTAATGTGTGTTATGATATGGTTTTTCAAGTGATTAATCGCGTTTCGGTGTGAAGTGCGTGGAAAAATTTTTATGCCCATTTTTTTCAACAAGCAAGGTTAGCGTAATTTGGTCAACTGCATATAGCGTAATTTGGTCAAT
>NW_012026795.1:595258-595807 GCF_000956235.1 Wasmannia auropunctata | reverse complement strand
GTGCCTTGTCGACTCAGTTGTATGCTATACGAAGTTATTACGTAAGTGGGTGCTGGATACGGTGCGGAACTCAGATGGCGTGAGATAGACGCAGCTTTCAATAGTCGTATATTGACTGGCGCAGTAATAAATTCCAGATACATTGAACCTCGACAGTTTCTGGAAGATGCGCGAGAAATTGTGCTCGAACGTGTGCGAAATGTTATGCAGAGACATAATAACATTAAGATAAACACTGTATTTAACGGTGAATTCGTAACGGGTGACAAACGTGATAATAAAAGTATTATTACGAGAAACTGTGAACTCTATCTTTGCTCCGATTTACGCGTGTGGTACGATTCGCGCGTTGTTGAGCCTACCTTAGCGTCGCTGGAAGAATTTCAAGAACGTGACAGTGGGTGGGCATTATCGCGTATATTGAACTTGCTAGTTAATATAAATAAGTTTAATCCTTTGCACGCGGGGTGTCATATCCAGTTACCGCGTGAAATTATGACGAAGAGAGCGGTTGTAAACGTGCAATCTATAGACAATGCATGTTTCGCA
>NW_012026795.1:593698-595207 GCF_000956235.1 Wasmannia auropunctata | reverse complement strand
TTCTCGACATATCCAAAACTTGTCTGTATGAATTTCATCACGACTACATGTTACCTTCTTTTCAAGAAAAATGTAAAGTAATGTACACCGATACTGATAGTCTAATTTACCACATTGAATGCGACGATGTTTATGAAATCATGAAGCGTGACATTAGGAAATTTGATACGAGCGATTACGCGGTTGATAATGTGTACGGTATTCCACTCGCTAATAAAAAGGTTCCGGGCCTGATGAAAGATGAAAACAATGGCGCAATCATGACTGAATTCGTCGGGCTTAGAGCAAAGATGTATGCCTTGCGTGTTGATGGTAAAAAAGATACAAAAAAGGTAAAAGGTGTCAAGAGTAATGTCGTAGCAAAATCGATAACATTTAACGATTACGTGCGATGTCTGCTTGACGAAACCGAAATGACGCGACAGCAATCTTGCATAAGATCAAAGTTGCACGAAGTGTATACGATATCCGAGACGAAGCTCGCTCTAAGTCCGTATGATGATAAGCGATACATTGTGCCTGATTCTACCGATCATTCTACCCTGCCATGGGGGCATTATAAGATACCATTGTAAATGAAAACTCGTATATTTGTATTAACACATATATAGTATATTTGTAATAATCTCATATATTTTTAATAAACATAATGTTTGATGCGTATAATGAAAAAACAATTTGCGATATAAATTTATTTTACAACACGTTATCCTTGTGTATCCATGAATTATGTGAATCATCTAATCCCAGCCATTTCACGTATACCTCATTCCCTCTTTTGCGCAAAACTTTTTCAACGAGGTACACGTCAGGATTAGCAACGCGATGCAGTTCGTATTCATAGAATCCTCCGGCTATGGGTTTTCCACGAGAATCCTCCAAAAGATACGTTGCGGGATTAGTTTTCTGCACCTTGATGATTTTAAACACTTCCGTGGTCCAGTTTGGTGTGTAACCTTTGTCAAAAATTGTCTTGAATTTACTGACGCGTACCGAGTCACCCACTTTGAATCGTGCGGGTGCGGCGATCTTTACATGGTTATACACCGTGGTTAAGAGCTTGTTGGCGATTGTGGGGGTGACGTCGATGGGTCGCATACCGATAGTTCGATGCTTTCGCGCGTTGTATTCAGACATGAGACGCGGTAGCAAATCGATCCATCTATAGTTTCCATTGTATGTAAACTGCTTCCACATACTGTTTTTCAACGTACGATTGAACCGCTCGACGACTGATGCCTTCATTACTGAATATGTAGAATAATGATTGATGTTATGTTTCTTTAAGAGATTCTGCACGTTGACGTTATAAAATTCCTTTCCCCTATCAGTTTGTAAATTTTTCGGGCATCTCCCATCGTGTCGAATTATCTCTGCAATCGCTTTAGTCACATCACTTCCGCTCTTGGCCTTGAGAGGTACGGCCCATGCATGCTTACTCAGCACATCGATAACGGTGAGAATGTAGTGGTAACCTCTGTTGAATCGCGTATAAGGACGCATCTCGAA
>NW_012026795.1:585893-586487 GCF_000956235.1 Wasmannia auropunctata | reverse complement strand
CGGCCGATATCTGAGCGTGAGTTTTCGCTCGTGGGATCTGTACGAGTATCCCTTGTTGCAGAGCACTACCAAGCATTCATGGGCTGTAAAGACTGCGACGCAACTAGAAAAACCACGATACGTTATCTTTGCCTTGCAGACTGGTCGAAAGAACGTCATGTCTAAAAATGCTTCTTTATTCGATGAATGTAAATTAACCAATGTGAAACTTTATTTAAATTCAGAATTTTATCCGTACGACGACTTAAATCTAGACTTTGATAAAAACAGATACGCCATCCTGTTTGATATGTATGCTCGTTTTCGTAAAACTTATTACGGATGCACAAACGATGAAACGCTGTTAACCGTAGGTTCATTTTTGGAGAATGGACCTTTCGTAGTCATTGACTGCACGCGACAAAACGAGTCCGTCAAGAGCGCTACCGTGGATGTGCGAATAGAATTTGACTGTAAAGAAAATGTGCCGGAGAATACTACAGCCTGTTGTCTTATCTTACACGATCGCGTGATTGAATATTGTCCATTAACCAACGTTGTGCGCAAAATCACATAAATTGTCGCGAGATCGGAAGAGCACACGTCTGAACTCCA
>NW_012026795.1:584745-585843 GCF_000956235.1 Wasmannia auropunctata | reverse complement strand
GCGCTTTTGGTCGATCGTCAACAAGCGCGGCACCCAGCGCGCGGATAATTTTCTCATATCCAATTCTTGATGTAAAATCTTGTGCACCCGTTCAGATGATATCCCACAAGCCTTAGCAATATCCTTAATAGTCAATCAACGATCTTCCATCACAATTTGATGCACAAAATCGATCATTTCGTCAGTTGTAGCGATTTTCGGGCGCCTGGAACGATCCTCGTCTAAAATGCTCGTACGATCACGTTTGTACTCGGCCACCCAATGTTTGACCGTTGTAAATGAAGGAGAGGCTTCACCGTATACGGAGTCTATAACTCATCTTTTATTTCCTCAGTCTTTTTCCCTTTCAAATGAAGGAATTTTATCATGAGTATCACTGCGCGATACTCGATTTTCTCCATTGTTAACAGACAATGTCAGCTGACAACTTTGGAGAGTTGCCATAGACAGAGTAATGATCAGAATGACTTCAAATTTTTACGGTTTACATATGTCAAGATTATCTATTGGACGGCGAAAGAAATTTTTTTCTACAGTTACTTTATGTTGATAAGGCCGGAAACTTTTCAAATGATCCTCGTATTTCAAAAACCAATACATAATTTTTAAAATATAAATTTATATTATTACAATCTTTATTTAATTAAAATGTAAACACAAATAGAAAATAGTAAAACGAATAAAAATAATATTTCAATAATCTTTTATTATTCAATTGTATATAATTAATTCCTCAAAGAACATCTTATATAAAATGTAACAGTATTACATAAAATGATGCTATTATCTTTTACAAATCATGACAAAAAATCATTAATTAAATAATGCAAGTTTACATATATATTTCTTTATATATATAGTTTTTAACTTGTTTATTTTCTCGTTGACTGCCAAGATAAATTTTTAATGCTTGCCAAGTGCGAACGCGTGAAAAAGCAACATAAAGTTGCCCATGATTGAAAGCATCTTTGCGAAGATCTATTCCTACTCTGTCAAATGTCTGTCCTTCTGACTTGTTAATTGTCATTGCAAAAGCTAATTTTATCGGAAATTGTTTTCTTTTAAAAGTAAAGGGATATATATTTTCGCAATACAATA
>NW_012026795.1:583332-583691 GCF_000956235.1 Wasmannia auropunctata | reverse complement strand
CAAAAAGCAGCAGCCTCGCGGTAAGCTACTTTCCACCTGTAGATTTGAGCGATTGTGAAATACGAAACTCGGTCTGGCAGATTTTGAAACGTATTATACGATACCCAATGAAAATTCGTCGAATAATAAATTTTATTTTGACAAAGACGACAAGGAAATTGTAATTCCCGAAGGATCGTACAAACTGCATGATATTGCAAAATATTTGAAACGTGCAATCCTACATGTCATCAAACGATGCTGCGAGAAGAAACGAAAAAGCGGTGAAGAGGATGAGAACGATTACCCGCTGGTGATTCGCGCCAATAACAATACGATGAAGAGCGAGATCAAGTGCGCGTATCGGATAAAATTTCGCA
>NW_012026795.1:580460-583282 GCF_000956235.1 Wasmannia auropunctata | reverse complement strand
ACATGTAGAAAAAAAATAAAAACACTTTCATTATATAAATCGAACCCAAGCTATCGATTAAGTCTAGTTAGAACTTAATCGGTTCGACCGTTATTAAGATCTCAAAATCTCGGGTGCTCGCAACGCGACGACTCGCGTTAAGAGACCCGGCATGGCTTGACATATATGACATATCAATTTTATATACATACATATATTTTATATTATATTTTATTAATATTTATAATTTTTTAAACACTTGACACCAAGCCACTACCGTGTCTCCTGATAATATATTGGTTAAAATTTTGACGTTTTGGAATGTAACTCATTACTAGATATTAACTTTTAATTTAAAAAGTACAAAGTTTACAGCAATAAAAAACTATTATTATTTTCAGAAAATAAAATTGTGCCGTTAAAATTGGAATATACTTCCACATTAATAGATATTTGTTTTTAATAGTAATTTACTACGCACATTATACTGCAATGTGTTGATTATAGCGTTATTTCATTGCTAACTATGTAACTTTAAATCATATTTATTTTATTATATAATTTTTAATTTTATTTGATTGAGCAAAACTTTATTACGGCTGCACATATATTAAAATTAGCATAAATAAATATAAAACATAATATTTGATATAAAATATTCAGTTATCAAATTCATAAGAAAATAATATTTTTTACCATGAATTATTTATACCATAAACGTAATATATCTAATAAAAATCTAAACGTATACACATGATTTTAAATATTATTTATAATCAATATTATAGTATCTATATAAAATTTTAATGATAAAACATTAATATTTATTTTATGGAAGCTTCACATAAAATTAAAATATAGATAATAGTTTTGTATATTTGAAATGTAAAAATATGTTTACAAATGTTTTACCTGTTTCTTTGCTACAAAAGTTCTAGCGGATTAAGAAGCGGATTTCATTTCCCACGCGTAATCACTCGTCATAGGGCAAAACATCATATCTGCCTATCTGGTCCCCACATTTAATCAAAATTTAATAAATAAATTATATAGTAATGCGCTAATTAGTTGCTCTCAAAATCCACCAAAAAAGTTTTGCGCTTGTTCAGTAAAAAAAGAATTTTTGGGGGGGGAGCTCAGTAGGCTGTTAGTGAGCCCCCCACCTGTTAATAACAATTAATTAAGCCATTCTAAAAATTAAATACACAGGATTTATATACTTTCATTATTAGAGTAGTTTTAATTTTTGCGCTGCATTCCCTAAAGCCCTTCCTTTTTGGAACAAACGGTAAAATTCTCTCTAACTACTTAAAATTGCAAAATTACATTTTTAATTATGTAAAATATTTCTTTGATTTACGCGTTATTATTTTCAAGTAATTTCGATTTTGCGCTGCAAATCTTATAAGAAGTTTTCTTTTTGACGCTAAGGATAAATCACCATAAAATTTCTTTAAAATGATAGAGATTGTTAAATAATCAATGCTGGACGATAAATCTACGATTTATGCGCTTTTATATTCAATTGCAATGCAATTTTAATTTTTGCACTGCACTTTTATGGGACTTTTCTCTTGACGCAGAGAGACACAATTAATTTAAAATGAAAGAAATGATTAAACCAATCATGGCAATCATATGTGTAATTTATTTATGATGTACTTCTATGTCCAAACAATTTCGATTATCGTGCTGCAATTAAAGGGCTTTTCTCTGTGATAAAATTTGTTCTTAAGCTGCTTAAAATTGCAAAATTTATATTTTTAATTATGTAAAATATACGTTTGATTTATGCGTTATTATTTTCAAGTTCGTAAAATTCGTTTACTCAGCCAACTCTTCGTTGATAGTGGAGACACTTTATTGCGGTAGGAATTAAATCTTGTCCATCGTATTAGGCCCGTTCTACAATACGTCATATGTCGGTGTTATAAGTCATAAGAATTCTATAATATATTGTATACCGGTATCATAAAAATTAATCAATCATAATCGAATGTGGACAAAATATTCAATTTGAAAAGTCGAATAACGATTCAACTTACCTTACTGCAAAAAGTGTTGACGAATTTTTTGTCTTGAGTGTCAAATTGTTATTTTGTGACAGATAGAAAGTAAAGTTATTTTTCAATTTTATACATAGAAGCATATTTTTCACTTCTTTCAACAGCTGTCAAATCATGAGTTTTTGCCTGACTCAGCTTCAGTTTACGTGTCTTTTACAATTATTTTATTGACTGTCAGGGAAAAGGATAGTTTTCATCTATTTTTACAAGTTTTTTAAAATGACCCTATTTTTTATTTCATCCAAATTCTCTCTCTTTAAAAGTGATACGAAATTTTACCACTTCTCCGCGACGTAAATACTGTCAAAAAATTAGTTGTGATGTTACTATTCTGGTTCAATTAAGAATTACGTCGAAACCAAAAGTGCGCAGTTTGTCAAACTAAAATAAGTATAAACAAAAAATATGTATTTGTCAAACTAAAATATGTATATGTATATGCGTATATTAATATCTCAAAAACTATTGTGCAGATCATAAAATGGTAGAGAATTTTTTTGTTCAGTTTGGTCCACTCTACCTGCCCACGAGCGCTTTACCATTGAGTAGCAACCACCCTGTATATAAGGTTGGACCATTTTAATCCATCCAGTCGAATATCTCGAAAAATAAGCACACTAGGAAAAAATGTTTCAGACAAAAGTTGTAGGGTTTCGAGGGGGACATAAGATGATAACATTGGTTTGACCCTGAGTGGCGTCGTCAAGGTCAGGACAAGGTCACTTTGAATTTTTTAAATGGAACCCCTAATTTTTTATTACATGTTCTTATAGCACG
>NW_012026795.1:579561-580440 GCF_000956235.1 Wasmannia auropunctata | reverse complement strand
TTCAGGATCATGACATTGATAAAGGCCAACGACCTTGGCCATCTTTAGCTAGTGTTTGGACACCTTGATGATGCTAATGCCGACAGTACTCCAACTTTCAAGCTTTATAACTCAAGATTTATTTCATAAAAAAAAATGTTATTTATGTGTTTTGGAAAGTTCTCGAGGCGTGCTATAAGAACATGTAATGAAAAATTGGGGGTTCCATTTAAAAAATTCAAAGTGACCGTGTCCTGACCTTGACGACGCCACTCAGGGTCAAACCAATGTTATCATCTTATGTCCCCTTCGAAGCCCTACAACTTTTGTCTGAAACATTTTTTCCTAGTGTGCTTATTTTTCGAGATATTCGACTGGATGGATTAAAATGGTCCACCCTATATATACAGGGTGTCTCATACTCAATGGTACAGCGCTTGTGGGGAGGTAGTGTGGACCAAACTGAACAAAAAAATCCTCTACTATTTTGCGATCTTCGCAATAGTTTTCAAGAAATTAATATATAAAGCTCGTCAAATCTGAACGCGCGGCGAGATACGCCCGCTCGCCGCGGACCGCAGTCACCTCCCCCGCGCGCCTAGTGGACGGAGCGTGGTGGGGGTAATCCATTGCCGTGCGCTAGACAATCAGTTACCCCCACCACGCGCCGCCAACTAGGCGCGCGGGGATGGAGACCGCGGTCCACGGCGGGCGGGCGTATCTCGCCGCGCGTTCAGATTCGACGAGCTTTATATATTAATATCTCGAAAACTATTGCAAAGCTCGCAAAATGGTAGAAAACTTTTTTGTTCAGTTTGGTCGACACTACCACCCCACAAGCGCTGTACCATTGAGCTGTCTCTTATACACATCTCTGAGCGGGCTGGCAAGGCAGACCGA
>NW_012026795.1:578997-579511 GCF_000956235.1 Wasmannia auropunctata | reverse complement strand
AATATCATGTTCTGAATGACATTAATAACGTTAAAACCGCAAGCTGAAAATGAAATATAACACAAAGCATCAATTCTTTATAATAAAATATCAAAAATAAAAATTCTAATAAAAAACGTTTAGTTTAACTTATCTGAAGTAATCTCGCACTTAACACCCACACATAAAGTAAACAGCACAGACATTACTTCTTTCGTTGTGTTATTACTTCTTTCGTTGTGTTATTATTTTCTTACGTTATTAACTATGGTAAATATCATGTTCTAAACAGCATTAATAGCGTCATTAACAGCGTTCAAACCGCAAACTGAAAATGAAATATAAAACTATAAAACTATAGTATAAAACTTATCTCACATTTAACCAAACTAAAACTATCACTATTAGTACGTACGTGTTATCCACGATGACAGACAAGGATTTCCATATTAATAATTAATATTTCCATGAAGTCAAAATCAACGTCGACGGCAGACTTGATCAGAACAGATTTTAACAGAATTATTTTACAACA
>NW_012026795.1:577366-578947 GCF_000956235.1 Wasmannia auropunctata | reverse complement strand
GTGCTCTTCCGATCTTTTTGACAATAATATTGCAGTATTTTCATGCTTGCAACCGCCATTACGCATCCGCCATTTTGAATTTTGAAAAAATATCAAATTCGTTTTCAGCGACTCCGAAAACATAAGGATACATATTTATTCTATTTCTATTACATGGGATACATATACAATAAATTTATATATATATACAGGGTGTCCCAGAAAGGTCGTATGTCCTTTCACTGGCAGATTCTAGAGAGCATTCTAAGACGAAAACTCTTATACGAAACTGTCGAGGCTATAATACTTTTCAAATTATAACCGATTAAAGTTATCCTATTACGGCGTCTGAAATTCGCGCGCTCAGGCATGGTACATTGCGCGCGCGATTGCGGGGTGCCCTTGTCCATTGACTCACATTTAAATATTGACATAATTGATGCGTTTATCGCCAAAATATCTAATTATCAAAATTGAGTTTTTTATTTGAAAACATTAATGATTTTATAAGTTAATAACGCTTTAAGTTTAAAAATCGAATTTTGACAGTTAGGTTACTTTTGCTGTAGGCGTCTCAATTTTTCATACAATGACAAAAGAGATCGCTTTTAAGCTTTGTCTCGTTTATTTATGATTATTTTTAATATCAGTATAATATTACAAAATATCAATGAATAAAAGTAAGATAAGAGAAATAGTATTAATTTTAAAAATAATAAAATTTAAGGAAAAGTAAGATAAGAGAAATGGTATTAATTTGAAAAATAATGAGATTTACAGGAACTGTTCAAAGTGACCACCATCGCACTCAATACACAATTGGGCGCGTCTTTTATAGATTTTTGCATAAATGGATTGGACACGGTGGTTCTAGAAATTGGCCTGCCCGATCACCGCATCTAAATCCTATGGACATTTTTTTTATGGGGTTACTTAAAACAATATGTTTACCAAGAACCGATTGGTGATCTCGAAAAATTAGAAGACAAAATAATAGAACCCATTGCCACTTTATCGCCTAATATGATTATTAGCGCTACAACAAATCTTCTTCGATGCGCCCAATTGTGTACTGAGTGCGATAGTGGCCACTTTGAATAGTTCTTGTAACTCTCATTATTTTTAAAATTAATACCATTTCTCTTGTCTTATTTGTCCTTAAATTCATTATTTTTAAAATTAATATCATTTTTTTATCTTACTTTTATTCATTAATATTTTGTAATATTATACTGATATTAAAAATAATCATAAATAAACGAGACAAAGCTATTTCTTTGTCATTGTATAAAAATTGAGACGCCTACAGCAAAAGTAACCTAACTGTCAAAATTCGATTTTTAAACTTAAAGCGTTATTAACTTATAAAATCATTAATGTTTTCAAATAAGAAACTCAATTTCGATAATTAGATATTTTTGCGCATCAATTATGTCAATATTTAAATGTAAGTCAATGGACAAGGGCACCCCGCAATCGCGCGCGCAATGTACCATGCCTGAGCGCGCGAATTTCAGACGCCGTAATAGGATAACTTTAATCGGTTATAATTTGAAAAGTATTATAGCCTCGACATTTTCGTATAAGAGTTTTCATCTTAGA
>NW_012026795.1:576311-577316 GCF_000956235.1 Wasmannia auropunctata | reverse complement strand
TCTCGTTATAATTTGAAAACTAAGCTTCGGACAAAATTTTTGTAAAGGAAAAATCGTCTTGGAATTGAGTCAAGAATATGTGTTTTCAGGGACACCGGGGTTATTCTGAATCACCCTGTATATTATTTATCATTAATATAAAAATTAATTTAAACAAGTTATTTTGTTAAGGCATTCCAAAATGTTGCTTAATTCAAAAAAAATTTTACCAGAAAACTAATATATATAACTTAAACTATAGATTGTAGTAAAAATTTTTTTGAAAGCAACGTTTTGAAATGCTTTAGTAAAATAACTTGTTTAAATGATTTAAATTCAGCGGAGCAGAACGCCATATTGACGTAGTTGGCCCCCGCCTCTACTCGAGAGCGCTCATTTCAATGTTCCGTTCATAACATAAGGAAGATTGTCCTCCCTGGACTTATCGCGGAAGCGTAAAGCGCTGTTTGGACGGGGTGCAAAGAAGATCGAGAGAAAGTTTCCAACAACGAATTTATTTCACAAATAAAACGAATTACAAAACAGAAAAACATGCGATTAATTTTGAAGTAAAACGCGGCAAATCTTTCGAAGTCCGCGACGGCGGGATGACGATCGGTTCACGGCGAGGTCCTCGACGAAGGCAAGTCGAGCGACCGTACGCGAGACAACGAGGCGGCAAAGTGAGTGCGGGCGCTTTCCAGCAGTAGGCCGAGCTCTCCTTCTCGAAGGCTTGAATTGTTGAGGTGACCAAAAGCGCTTCCTGTTTACTTGAGTTGTTTGTTTGAGTCTTCGAGAAGGATTTTGGTGGAATTTTTAACACGGCTGATTGTTTTTCTGCAATCAGCCGCTTTTCGCAACGGGGCGAAGCGTTATTGGTCGCACGGATCGTGAGCGCCGACCGAGGACAGGCGTACCGCCGAGGCTGCTGAGCCGGCCCGATCACGCGAACGGTACATGCTCGCGCCCGTCCTGGAACGGCGCGTCCCTTCCAATGGTCCCGCGCGCCCGCGGTCGACTCCCGAA
>NW_012026795.1:574577-576251 GCF_000956235.1 Wasmannia auropunctata | reverse complement strand
TCCGTAAAGTTTGCAAAAATTTTTAAGATTTGACGCGTCTCCATTTACATTTATGCACCTCCGTCAACACGTCAGTAAGTCGTTTTTTAAAATGTCGATTTAAAAAGTAGAGATTTCAGCTGTAAAATGCTTTTTGAAAAATCTTTTTACAATCATTTTTTACAAAGTTACATTTTCTTAAATTTTGCCTAACGGGAAAACAAATGTTTTTTGTGCAAATTGTTTTCATTCTACCGTAAAACAAACATTCTTAAAAAGATATGTTTTTTAATTATTACGCTATAATTTGTTTTCATTGAGTTAAAATTAATGACAAGTTTAAGTAAATATTACATTTTCACGGTAAAAAAAAATTGTACAACGCTCAACAAAAACGCAAAGTAAAGGTAAGGATTCACTCTTTCGAAAGCTGTAAACTGCACTTGCATGCGATTTTTAATTTGCGCCATGGAACTTGTCAAAGTTCGTAAAAAATTTTGAGATTCGTCGGGTTTTCTATTCTATCCGTGTAATTCCATGAATGATCAGTAGGATCGTTTCTGAAGTACCGATTTGGAAAGTAGAGATTTCAAGCTGTAAAATGCTTTTTTGATCATCTCGATACGATCATTTTTGACGAAGTTACACTCTCTTGAATTTTGCCTATTTTTAGAGGGTAGAGTAAGTGATGTTTTAATTTTGTTGAGAAGTGTATATTACGTAAATTCTCAGTATATTCGCAATACGTACTACGACGTATGTAGTACATACTGAGAAAGTTTCTATATCTCGCATACTTTAGTTAGTGGTACATACTGAGAAAATCCTGCGATATGTCTGTAGAACATTTATAGTATGAGAACAGTATATCATGTACAGCACGCATACATACATATAGCTTTGCGCGCGCGCGCTTCTAAACGCATATTTGGTTAGATTAGGTTATATATTAATTGGTACTGTGTTCTAAATGCATTAATATACATTTATTTATATAAAATTTTAATCATACAAATATTAGACATTTAAAAATTAAATTAACTTCTTAAATTAAATATGTATATTTTTAACCCTTTTTCAACTCAATATAATACCGGGTAAAAAGTTTTCATACAAGAACGTACATAAATATATATAAACATAAATAAATATATATAATTATACACAAAACATGTCCATACATATTCATATTAGTTTCTTTCTTTTGTAAAATTTCTGTTTGATATAAGA
The DNA here is from genome assembly GCF_000956235.1 of Wasmannia auropunctata. Lineage (NCBI taxonomy): Eukaryota > Metazoa > Arthropoda > Insecta > Hymenoptera > Formicidae > Wasmannia > Wasmannia auropunctata. The sequence goes on along the minus strand of NW_012026795.1, from coordinate 575,042 downwards.
AAAGTAATAATAATAATGAGAAGACAAAAAATTGAGAAAGAATTGGTTTAATATATGTGTATAAATGTATATATATATTGTGACGCTGCAGTCCGCTGCGGCGAGGCAGCGTCCCGCCGCCGTCACAAGGCGCGGGTTCGCGCCCCTTTGGCCGGACCGACAGCCGCGTTGTTTAAAGCCAGACCGAGATCTCCGGGAGGCCCGAATGTAAATCGCGTACCGTTTATTAATTTTGTTTGGAACCTCTTATATGTACCGCGGCACCTCACCGGACCAACGGAGCATGGGCCGAGAAGACTCAAGGCCATCGACAACGAGAAGGAGTTGGAGTGCGGGCGAACCGGCGCCGGAGCAAAGGGGACACGCTCCGGGCACGCGGCGGGCAGGTGATCGAGCGCGCGAACCCGCGCAGGGATACTCAAGCCGCCAGGGGCGCGAACCGGGACGGCGGGCACTGTGGCTGAG
>NW_012026795.1:573796-574511 GCF_000956235.1 Wasmannia auropunctata | reverse complement strand
GCCCGTGCCACGGCAGGACCCCACACGGCGCCGCAATTGGTCGCAGCCGACTGCGCCGCTGTGTTGCGCACCCCCGGGCTGGGGGTGCAGGCATCGATCCGCGATCGAACGCGATCGACGCCGCTTTTGCGTGCGGTCAGGGAAAGCGTGCGGTCGATCGAGCGGAGTGATCGAGCTAGCGAGAGAGAGATAGAGAGCGAGAACGTGCGCTGGCGAGAGAGAGAAGGAGCGAGCCGCTGTCGGTCCTACTGCCGAGGAAGCTGAGACGAGGATCGTGCCGGTGAGGTGACCCTCTTTAGCGTATGTAAAGCCACGGGCTGAGTGAGAATCTTGCTCGCACTCTGCGGACGGAAGCGCCATTTTAGTGTCAGAGCTTCGTCGCGTGCGCCCCTTTGGCGACGTGTATCTTGTAGTGCTCTTTGGTTTGGTGTACCGGCGTCCGTCCTCAAATGCGAGGATTCTCATCGACTCTGCCGTGAGCGATCGGGAGTGTCGCGAGTCGCGTATCGAGCCACCCGGAGATCGTCGTCGCGAGTTTGCCGCAAAGCCCTCGCGCCCGAGCGCGCGAGCGTTAGCGTAAGTGCGAGTGAGTACGCGGAATCACGAGGTTGCGCGTCGCGCTGTAGTGTGACCTTGCGTGATTTCCTCACGTATCGGTGTGTGTCAAGTTCTGTCAATGTCGTTTTCGTACAAGCATCTGAAGTGTAAATTCACG
>NW_012026795.1:571091-573710 GCF_000956235.1 Wasmannia auropunctata | reverse complement strand
TTTCTTTTCCTTTCATCGTTCATCATTGCCGTTCCGAACGGCCAATAAACCTTGTTATCATTTTTGTTATTAACTCGGAGTACAAATTCTTTCGCCCGCCCCGCGCCATCCCTTCGCCCTTTTTCCTCGCCCTGCCCCTCTGCCGTTAGGTGGAGCCGGCCGGCCCTCGTGCGATCGACGTTGGGGAGCGGCGTTTACTGGTCAAGTGTCGTCGCGTGTAAGAATTTCGGTAATCGTTACGTTTCGCGAGCGACGTGACCGAGAACACGTCTGGCGCCCAGCTTTTCGCGTTGCCGCTCCTCGTCGGACGCAGGAGGGACACATCCCGGAGGACGGTCACCTTCCCTCCGCGGAATCGCACGCGGTTCCCATCACTTGTTTGATCCGTGCTCGCGCGAATTAGTTATTTCACGGGAGCACGTGACAATATATATATATATACAGGGTGTCTCATACTCAATGGTACAGCGCTTGTGGGGAGGTAGTGTGGACAAAACTGAACAAAAAGTCCTCTACCATTTTGCGATTTTCGCAATAGTTTTCGAGATATTAATATATAAACTCGTTGAATCTGAATGCGCGGCGAGATATCCCCGCCCGCCGCGGACCGCAGGCACCATCCCCGCGCGCCTAGTGGGTGGCGCGTGGTGGGGGTAATCCATTGCCGTGCGCTTGACAATCAGTTATATAATTATAATATATAATTATATAATTATAATTATAATTATAATATATTATAAGTTATAATCTTACGTACGTGCGGCTCTTCGCGCTCACTTCACATACATTTACCTGTGAAGTGAGCGCGAAGAGCCGCACGTACGGCACGCTACGCTCCTGCGTACTCCGGCTAAACGCGATCTAATTGATTAACTTTATTCGTTAATAACTCTGTAAATAATGGTCTAAGCCAAAATTGAAAGAGGAACTTTTAGTTCAAAATTTAATTCTCTTTCACGCCTTGAAATATTAATTAAGCGTTACGGGACACCCTGTATAATTATAATAACAGTTAGTATAATTATTATTATGTATTTTGTTGTATTATAACATAATAATAATACAACAAAATATAATTACATAATATAATTATAATGCAACAAAATACTTGATAATAATCATAACGCAAGATTAGGTATTTACTGTACAGCAGACTGTAATAAAAAAAACGCAAGCGAGAAGTCGAAATCGTCGGAATAAATGATAAAATTGTTTGGAGAGTTAAATATTGTAAAGTCAATTTTATAAAGTATTGACTTTCCAGGCAATACAAAACAGCGGCTGCGAACAACATACTAGCAGTATGGTAGAGATATTTTGTAGGTTTGGCTGTTTTTGTAAGAGTCGCACACTGAGAGTCGACAGATTTTCTCCACATCAAGAACTAAAAAAATTTTTTTCTCGAAAACGAGGCAAAATACGTTCTTGAGTTTTTTTTTCTAAGATATAGGAAAACTGAAAGTATATAAAAAATATTTTTTCAGATTTTCGACTCTCCCCGATTGTTAAAAAATTGTTGAAAAGTTTATTGTTAAATAAACAATGGAAAACAAAACATTTTTAGGAATCTTCATTTTTTTGTCGTAAACTAGAACATTTTTCGCGTATTTTGAAAAAAAAAGTAGTTAGCTAGCATTATTAGTAACAGAGCTATGAATTTTTGAAAAATAAAGTGGTCTAATTTTTAATGTTTATATCTCGATTAATTTTGCAATAAGAAAAAAATCCTTTGGCACAAAATTCTATCTCCCAAAGTACTACCTTTGTGCAAAATTAAAAAAATTTCTGAGAGATGACTGATCCGCTTCACGTGGAATAGCCCATATATATTTACATATACATATATAATTAAAACTTAATATACGATATATTAGGTACAAATGATTTTAAATAAGTAATTTGTTCTGATTTTTTAAACTTGATTTAAAAAAAAAACCAATGTGATAATTATTTCTTATGTCTCCTCATTATGATTATTACTTTTCTTGCATCAAACAGAAATTTAACAAAAGAAAGAAACTAATATGAACATATATAGACATATTTTGTATATATTTATATATATTTCTTTATGCTTATGTATATTTATATATGCCCTTATATGAAAATTTTTTTCCTGGAACCTTACATATAATATAATATAGTATTATTTATAATTTTTACTCAATACAATAACAAACTGTTCTAAATAATATAATGTAGCATTATGTTATAATTTGTCAATAAAATAAAAAAAACGTTCTAAATAATATAATTATATACTGTTATATATACAGGGTGTCCCAAAACTCGCGGATTTCCTTTTAAGTGCGGATTCTTTAGAATATTCTAAGACAAAAATCCTAATACGAATATGTCGAGGTTATAATAGTTTTTAAATTAGTAGCGATTAAAGTAGGCTAATCACAGAGCTGAAATTTCGCGCGCTCAGGCATGATGATATGACAAATGCTAGAGGTGCTACGAGGGCTCTCTTAACAACACCGAGATTATTATTATTTTTTTAAGAAATTACTTTTCTTTTATACGAAATCTATTTGTACACTAAATAATTAATTAATATCGGAAAATATTAAAGAAATACAATTACGATCGATATTACGTCAACCGTCAAAATGA
>NW_012026795.1:567764-571041 GCF_000956235.1 Wasmannia auropunctata | reverse complement strand
CTGTATATATATATATATATATATATATATATATGTCGCAGGCTTTTTGTATAATCAGCCTTTTTGCAAAAAGGCTAGCCTTTTTTTGCAAAAAACGACGCCTTTTTGGATAACGCCAAGAAATATGTAACAATGCACTCCGGGAAACGCATCGTCCCGGCGACAAACAGCCGATACCGCGCGACCGAACAGCAGTCGGGCGACGAAACGGCGCGAACGCGCCCGTTATAATCGTTTGAACACCGCAAGAATGTTTAAACGTTATACGTTTAAACGATAGTGCGGGAGACGTGGCGCAGAAGCGCTGCGCTACACGTCTCCCCCCACTACCGCGCTAGAACCGACAACCCGGGGGTATAAAAAGCCGGGCAAAAAGCACCAAGGGACCTGTCGTCTATGAACCGTCCGACCGTTCCAGCAACTAGACGATACCCGCTTCTCAGAAATAGCCTGAAGTCAAGTGTCTTGGCTTCGATCAAGAAGTTCTCGACGGCTACCTTGAGCTCCTTCCACCACCTTCTCGGCTCTCGCTCTCGGGTAACGAGTCTTTGCCTGCGCCACGAGTTCGTGGCGAGCGACCCGGCCAAACTCCATCCCGTTCGAGTCAGCAGCACCTCAGGCCCCGTGTTCAGGGCCAGAGCCAAGTGTCTTGGCCGCCGACTCGAGTCCCGACCTACGCCTCCCAGGAGAAGATCGATACCGCCGACCGAAACTCCCGCTTGCTGACGTGAGGAGATTCCGTGCGTGACGCGGGGGCCTTCCACGAAACGTCCGGCAGTCACCACATGGTGACTGTCACCGTACCACGAGAACAGCGCGTGCCACCTCGTCATCGCGCCGCGACCACGCACCGGCCGCGACTATCGCCGCCCGCGTTACCCGCTGCGACGCGCTGCGCACCGTCCATGTCACCCATGGCGCGGCTCACCGCGGGCCTGTATATAGCTGTACATAGTCAAATATAGAGAATAAATTCATATTGTATTCGTCAAAGAAGTACCTTTCGTCATTTCCGGAACCCCTCTTTCCCTCGCCTGAACCACTTTCGACTCCTGGACACGCCGGCGAGCTGATCCAAGACTCGAAAGGAAGGTTGTTACAAATATATGGTTTGGGTTAAGTTATTTATTGCAAACATTTATTGCAAACCTATGTGGATCACTGCAGGCTTTGCGTTGTAAAGAACATGTGTGGAGGCAGTATGTTGAGCCCCCCGGAGGGGCTCCACCTTGTTTTAAACTAACCCAAACTTAACCCTAACCCAAACCATTTTCGAAGGCGTTATGCAAAAAGGCGTCTTTTTGCAAAGAGGCTAGCCTTTTTGTAAAAAGGCTGATTATACAAAAAGGTTGCAACATATATATCAATTTGAAAAGTAAAGATTTCAAGCTGGAAAATGCTTTTTAAAAAATCTCGTTACGATTATTTTTGACAAAGTTGCTCTATCTTGAAATCTGCCTATTTTTAGAAGATAAAACAGGTAATTCCCTAATTTTTTAAAGCCAGTGTATATAATTATTAAGATCTTACAATTAGTTAAACTTGGTAATAAACATAACTATTATATATATTATTCTATGCTTATCTAATAAAAAAAAATTTATCTATGAATCACAAAAATATGAATACAATTGATGAAATTGATAAACGAACTCCTTACACAAAATTAAAAATAGTTTCATATTACATCCCAGACAGCATCATATCCAAAAACAGGACATAATACTTAAAGACGTTATTAAGACGTTATCTTGAAGATTCACCTTTGGACAAGAATGCTATTTGGAATAGTAGAAGTGTAATTAGAATTGTAGAAAATATTAGTAATGACTAGATTTTTAGTAAACAAGTTTTAAGATATATACAACGTAATAAAAAGAAAAAAGTATGTCTATTTTTCCTATTGTCTAAAAAATTTAACATATGTATTATTTGAAAGAAATTGTATAAAGAGTATTATTTTGGTGTAAATCAAAATAATTAAAATGTATAACTGGAAAAGAACATTCTAAGATAATAAATTATAATACGAATGCAATGAAGAATGCAATATTATGTTCAGTAAAAGAATTCACAATACTGATTATACATGCTTGTTGTTTATTTTCTGTTATGTTATTAAAAAATAAACAAATATAATATATAAATACAAATATGATTAACATTGTTATTCAAAAATATACATATGACGTATTGTTTATGTATTTCATCTTTTTATATGTATATATTCCATTTTAATTCCAATTTTTTTCCAGACTTTGCTGCAAATTTTATTCCAGGTTTCATCACGAAGAAGACGCAGCTATTATCTTTTCTTAAATATAAAAAATATTTTTATTAACATTAGTATATAAATGGCAATTTTTAATTGACATATTGTTTGTAAATAATCACCAGTGCTGCAGTGATGAGAAATGTCAACTTCCTATTCCGCTGGAGCGGGAGTAGGCCACGTAGCTAAAGAAAAAGAAATAATTTGAATTTCACAAATAAAAAAATTATGAATATTAAAAGTTTATAATAAAGATTGTTTGTAAAAGAACAAAAAAAAATATATATATTAGAAATTAATTTGACAAATATAAGAGATAAAAAAGCATTTACCAATATAAAATTATGCATCAATATATTTTTGCATGACAATATTGTTAAATTTATTATGTTTGTGCAAAACAATGCTAATTTAAATAAATAAACTTTAATTATATATATATATAGAACGAATAATACGTACGACAGCACCAACAGATATCTGGATAAGGCTTAGCCCAAACTTTGGGTGCAAGCGTGATAGTCATAATAAAGATTGTAGCAAGAGCCAACGATATACATGACAGTCTCATCTCTTAATGTTTACTAAAACTCAATTTATGTTAACTTATATGATTGTGATTTGTTATGGATATATACAGCACTTATATAGAATAAGAAATATCTAAATCTAGATATGTTTTTGTATCTCACAAGTACTTATTTTTTATGTTGTAATAATATTCAATATAAACGTATAAACATACATTTAATCAAACATAAACACATTTTTATCTTATGCGGAAAATGTACGACGATACAAGAGACAATATAAAAAAAATTATATATACAAAATTATTTATATATGGAATACATGTGTATTTTACAATTACACAATATACATCACATTTTTAAAAGTGTTACAGAAAAACCCATATTGCTATTTTTGGTAAATAAAGTCGTGCCTTTTTAATCAATATGTTCCACAGGATAGACGACTGCATGCTTTTTGATAATGGTTTATTAC
>NW_012026795.1:567351-567744 GCF_000956235.1 Wasmannia auropunctata | reverse complement strand
GGAGTTCAGACGTGTGCTCTTCCGATCTCAACAATAATTAAAATTTTAAAGTAATAAATTTTATCAGAAATTTAAATTAAATAAAAAGCGCCAAGTGTTTTTACATAAAAATTATTTTATTAAGATTTAATTTTTTTATTTTGCATTCTAAGTACATACCTGTCACTCGGGTTGTAAATTAATCATTTTATGAGAGTATAATTTGACGCCAATTATTGACAACAAATATATTTTATACAAACGATATACACATCACTTAGGTTAAATAACATAATTTTTATTTAACTTGACGCCATTTACTGATATCAAATCTTTTATACAAATAATATTAATTAAATAATAAGACACCGTACATAATTTTTACTTAACTTGACGCCATTTACTAATATCAAA
>NW_012026795.1:566228-566490 GCF_000956235.1 Wasmannia auropunctata | reverse complement strand
ATTACTTAAATTAGATAATAATATATTAGATAAATATAGATAACAACTTAAATAAATAATTATATTTAAATTCTGCTCGGAGTTAATTAATGAAGGATGGAACAAGCGGCCAATAATTAGAGCAAAGTAAAGGTGTTAAACTTGATAATTTATTACATGTAGTAGGCGCAACGATACGTTTCGACCTTACTTGGTCTTTCTCAATCGCATGAAATTACATTAAAAATTTAGGAGAGAAGTATATATATTTGATATAAAATAC
>NW_012026795.1:564956-566178 GCF_000956235.1 Wasmannia auropunctata | reverse complement strand
AAAGGATTAAAAAGGATTCTTCGCTACATTCGAGGTACTACTGAACTTAGCTTACTTTACTGTAAAATTGAAGAGGACTCCTTGATTGCCTATTCTGATGCGGATTGGGGAGGAAGCTCTGATCGAAAATCTACGACTGGTTATCTGTGCAAGGTCTATGGCTGTACTGTTTGCTGGACGACAAAGAAACAACCAACGGTGGCTCTATCAACAACAGAGGCCGAGTACGTGGCCCTTGCCATGATAGCAGCGGAGCTGCTGTGGTTGAAGAATCTACTGGGAAATCTCGGTATAAGCTGTGAGGAACTCATAAAAATCTTTAAGGATAATCAATCAACAATTCATCTCCTTCAACGCTGAGAACACAAACGTCTCAAGCATATTGACATAAAATATGTATAACTTCATTCGTGACTTAAAGGAAAATAATGTTATAAATGTAATATACATTAATACAAAAAAACAGATAGCTGACATATTAACAAAAGCCTTGTCTTGCGAACAGTTTGAAAAGTTACGTTCAAATGTAGGATTGATAAAACTTTAAATTTTTTTTCAAGTACAACTAGTACATACATAACAGGCGCGTGCTTCGCGCGCGCTGCGTATTAAATCCCATACATCTTCCAATAACTTTTATACCAATTTACATTTTAATTAAACAAATGTTAACAATTTTTGATAAAAAATAAATTTTCAAAAAAATGACACTTTTCGCGCTGTGCGTATTAAACTCCATATATCGTCCAATAACATTTATATCAAATTACATTTTAATTAAACAAATTTTAACAATTTTCAATAAAATGACGTTTTAATCGGCCATATTAAATCGGCCATTTTGGAATAAAATCACGATTTTTTAGAAAATAGCCACATAATTCATCTTTAAAATAAGCCTAGAAAGAAATCGATATTTTTTCTGGAAGGTATGAATTTTTAAACATTGGGGAAAAGAAGCTTCAATGCAGATAACATGGCATTTGATTTTTAAGATAAAAATTTTTTTTTTGAAAATTTTTTATACACTGGTCCAAAAAATTAAAGGATCATCTGTTCTATCCTCTAAAAATAGGTAAACTTCAAGATAGAGCAACTTCGTCAAAAATGATCGTATCGAGATGTTCAAAAAAGCATTTTACAGCTTGAAATCTCTACTTTCCAAATCGGTACTTGAGAAAACGATTCTACTGATCTTTCATGGAATTACACGGATAGAAAT
>NW_012026795.1:561553-564936 GCF_000956235.1 Wasmannia auropunctata | reverse complement strand
CCACCACCACCACCACCACCACCACCACCCACCATCACCACTCACCACCACCACTTACCACCACCACTCACTACCACCACATACCATTACCACCCATTTTAATTAAACAAATTTTAACAATTTTTGAAAAAAATAAATTTTCAAAAAAAATTACATTTTAATCGGCCATTTTGAATCGGCCATTTTTAAATAAAATCACGATTTCTTAAAAAACAGCCACATAATTTATCTTTAAGATGAGCCCAGAAAGAAGTCTATATCTTTATTTTTCTGGAAGATATGAATTTTTAATCATTGGGGAAAAGAGGCTTCAACGTAGGTAACACGGCAATTTGAAGATAGGATTGAGGAGGGGTGTTAACTGTATAAAGCAATTTATACTTTTACTTTTATTTTGAAATTCCCTCTCAGTTCTTTACATTAAGTAGACGTTGGCAACTGGCACCATTTATTTTCTTTCCGGTTGGTATTACTATCTAGAAGTTTCTCTTTTCTCTCTGAGGGCGCCACGACTGCCCTTCTTTCTTACTCTCTTCTCTCGCGTTGTTGTAAGCGTTGTAACGTGCGTGCTGGACTGATAAAATAAATTGTACTGTTGTTAGCAAGTAATTTGTGTGTACTGTTTCCTTCCTGCGCACCTGTCATCAATTCGAGACATATCAACGGTTTAAAACACGTATTTTTATACATTATAAAAACGTATCGGCTAAACATTTTTTTAAACATTTATTAGACGTAGCTGTGTTGCTTGGGTAAGATGTAATAAAATGCGGGCACGCCAAGTTTTTGCTTCACTTTGATCCCATTGGTCATTTTAATCACTTTAAACCTGTTTTATGAAACTTAAAAATATTTTGAAAGACAATGGCGTTAAACTTTTACTGCATCTACTTTTGGATGGTTAAACGGTTTGTTAAAAAACTATTTTTGTTTCTATGTCTAATCAAATACTTGGAAACTTGATCTCATATTTGTTTTTGGACAATTTTTATTTGGTTAATAATATTTTTGGTTTAGGAAAGATGTAACGTACGATACTTTTTTATATATTTGGCGTAATCTTTTTCTTTTTTTTAAAGATTTATCTATCTAGAAAAATTTTCGACCGATATTCTTTTTGGAGTATTTACTGCTACATTCGCAAATATTCACTTCCGCGTTACAACGAATAACGATCGCTTGAATTGTCATGACGAGAGTTAATCGCAACATTGATTTTACCAAATGCTTTTATAATCTCTGAATGTCAAAGTTGCGACGAAGTAATGCTACAATCTTGTTATAAAATCTACGTAATAAACCATTATCAAAAAACATGCAGTTCTCTATCCTGCAGTGGAACATATTGATTTGAATGGCACGATTTTATTTTCTAAAAATAGTAATATGGTCTTTTCTGCAACACTTTTAAATCTGTGATGTATATTGTATATTTAATTGATGTGTATTGTATAATTGCAAGGTGCACATGTATTCCACATATTAATAATTTTGTATATATAATTTTTATTGTAGTGTTTCTGGTAACGTCGTACATTTTTTGCATAAGATAAAAATGTTATTTATGTTTGATTAAATATATGTTTATACATTTATACTGAATATTATTACAACATAAGAAATAAATACTTGTGAAGTACGAAAATATATCTAGATTTAAATATTTCTTATTCTATATACTTATTCTATACACTTCTATATATTTGGTGTCTTATGCATTGACACGAAATAATAAACATATAAGTTAACATAAGTTGAATTTTAGTAAACATTAAGAGAAGAAATTGTCATGTATATCGTTGACTTTTAATAAGGCTCAATCAAATATCTGTTGCTGCTGTCATAAGTATTATTTGTTCTATGTATATAATTAGAGTTTATTCATTTAAATTAGCAGTGTTTTGCACAAATATGATAAATTTAACGTCACGCAAAAATATATAATTGCATCTATAATTTTATATTGATAATTGCTTTTTTATCTCTCATATATATTTGTTAAATTTATTTCTAATAAGATAAACCCGGTATATACGCCGTATCTATTAAAAACTTAATTTATCAGATATTATCTATTAAGTTTAAGTTAAATGAACTATGCCAGTAAAAATTTTATACTGTTTACTATTATAAAAAAAATATTAAGGAATCCAAATTATTTATTTTCAGAGTTGGGAATGTTACCTTAACAAAGTAACGCGTTACCGTTACTTGAAAAGTAACGATTCGTTACTTTATCGTTACTTTTTTGTAATACTGAAATAAATTTAATTATATTTTAAATTTGTATTATTCAATAATTATTAAATGTAATAATAAATATTAAAAGTTGAAACTCTTTAAATTAGTCTGTATATAGAGCATATTTTTCTTTACATTACTTATTTTTATTAGATTAACTCTATTGTTTTAAATTAATTATTAAGAATATATTCCAATCTTCACTGTTAGTACTAATAGTAAATTTATAGTTTTAAAGGGTATTTCTTAACATGTGGGACCGATACTTCATTGGTGGAATACAGAAGTAATGATAAAAGTTCATATAAACAAGTGTCCCCTTTGTTTTCGAGTTATATTCATATTTATATTACAGTAATATGGAGTTGCTTATCTTTATAAAAAGTGCTCAAAATAATGACTTCAGCCTGAAACCATATGTGCAGTCATTGCCGTGTAGATTAATGATTATCACACATTTTCAAAAATATCGGATATTCATCGGATTTGTTGGCAGCAATTTTTTTAACGAACACTTTCCTGATAAATGGATAAATCGTATAGGACTTATTGGTTGGCCTGTGCGTTTCCTTGCAGACTTAAATCTATTAGATTTTTATTTGTGGGAAACACAAAAATAATTGTTTATGCCATTGACAGTATTAAAATACTTCGTCACATATAAGAAGATTGCCAATAATTAACAAATTCGACAAATACTCAGTTTATTGAAAATGTGCAATAATTTACATGGCGACGAATGCTTGCATTTAGGTCGAAGATGATTATTTTAGGCACATTTTATAAAGGTAATCTGAATACAAATAGCAACCAGAATACAAATATGACTACAATTCCAAAACTAAGATAAATGTTTATCAGGCATATTATTTTATCATTATCTTTGTGTCTTCTGTCCACCAGTGAAGTGGCCCATACGTTAAATACCATGTAATGTACGTTACCATGTAATGTAAATTATAGATTTTCCACTGATAATGATTACGAGAATATAGCCTAAAAGATATAGAATAAAAAATATTTAAACAAAAATACATTAAAAATATATTATAGAATAAGAAAATAAAGTATAAAAAAAATTTGCGTGTGGCTGGATATTGTAAAAATTATTGCACACCAACATCCGTGTTGGCTCGCATTGG
>NW_012026795.1:558289-561533 GCF_000956235.1 Wasmannia auropunctata | reverse complement strand
GCCAATCAGAGCAAGACCTAACCCTCCAGCAACGTCTAGGCCCTTCCTCCTCCCACGCGTCTGGGACCACCCGCTGACCCCGCCAGGGGGGGCTGGAGGGGGTTTGTTTTGGCGCCGCCGGGGAGAGTGGTGGGGGTTTGTTTTGACGCCCCATAACTGCCCATATACTACTCACGGATAGAAAAGGAGACCCGACGAATCTTAAAATTTTTTACGAACTTTGACAAGTTTCATGGCGCGAATAAAAAATTGCAAATGCAGTTTACTGCTTTCGAAAGAGTGAATCTTTACCTTCAATTTGCTTTTTTGTTGAGCGTTGTACGATTTTTTGTCACCGAGTTATTCAACATTGAAGCAAAAAGGAACCTTTTTTTCCTTTAATGTTAAATAACTCGGTGAAAAAAATCGTACAACGCTAAAAAAAAGCAAATTAAAGGTAAAGATTCACTTTTTCGAAAACTGTAAACTGTATTTGCAATTTTTTATTCGCGCCATGGAACTTGTCGAAGTTCGTAAAAAATTTTGAAATTCGTCGGGTCTCGTTTTCTATCCGTGTAATTCCATGAAAGATCAGTAGGATCGTTTTCTCAAGTACCGATTTGGAAAGTAGAGATTTCAAGCTGTAAAATGCTTTTTTGAACATCTTGATATGATCATTTTTGACGAAGTTGCTCTATCTTGAAGTTTGCCTATTTTTAGAGGCTAGAACAGGTGATCCTTTAATTTTTTGGACCAGTGTATTAGTAAATTTTTAAACAAAAATTTTTTTTAAATATTTTTTATATCATTTGATTTTTTAAATAAAAATTTTTTTTAATCCATCACCCACCACCACTTCCCACCACCACAACCCACCACCACCACCTATCACCAGCCACCACCACCACCACCACCGCCATTCATCCCCATCACTTACCACACTACTCTTTACCACCATTTTTTATATCATGTGATTTTTAAGGTCATTCTTCGATTTTTGACATGAGAAACTTTTAGAAAAAATTTTTATTGCATAAATTGAAAAATATAAAAAATCGACCTAGGTGAACTCCTACATGGTCATTCTTCGATTTTTGACGTGAGAAACTTTTATAAAAAATTTTTATTGCATAATTCGAAAAAAATAAAAAATCGACCTAGGTCAGTCAACTCCTACATGATCATTCTCCCATTTTTGACATAAGAAACTTTTATGAAAAATTTTTAATGCAGAAATCGAAAAGTATAAAAAATCGACATAGGTCAACTCCTACATAGTCATTTGTCGATTTTTGACTCGATAAATTTATCGAAAAAATTTTTATTGCAGAAATCGAAAAATATAAAAAACCGACCTAGGTCAACTCCTACATGGTCATTCTCCGATTTTCTATATGAGAAACTTTTATAAAAAATTTTTATTGCAGAAATCGAAAAATATAAAAAATCGACCTAGGCCAACTCCTACATGGTCATTCTTCGATTTTTGACATGAGAAACTTTTATGAAAAATTTTTATTGCATAAATCGAAAAATATAAAAAATCGACCTACGTCAACTTCTACATGGTCATTCTTCAATTTTTGACATGAGAAACTTTTATGAAAAAATTTTATTGCAGAAATCGAAAAATATAAAAAATCGACCTTTTTTTTTGTACGTGGTGTAAAAATCTTCATAGACCCCCTGCGCCTGCAACAGGGGAGTGTGGGATTCGCCTGGTCAGATGACGAGGCCTAGGCACCTACCCACTAAAACATCACCACGAGGAAATCCGACCCGATCTCATATGAGAGTGGCCCCGGAACCACTGGAGAGCATTACTTCAGGGCCACCCTCGGCGATCACGGAAGCATAAAGCTTCCACGACTTATCAGGCTGCGACACCAAGAACAAAGGAGCGACCCATTGTCGAGATATTGCTTGACCGTGTACCAACAAAGAAAGATTCTAGGGTTTTGGGTTAATAGTCATCCTCCTTGTCCTCCGATATGCCCTCGGCATCAGATTCCGCTATGGTCTGTGCCTCCCTGGCTCTTTCGTCCTCTTCTTTTCTAAGCATCACTCTTTCGCAAAAACGGCCAAACGCCAACCACTTTTCCCGCGACTCCAGGATCGAACTGATCACCGTTCTCAGGTCGAGATCAGGACCGATTGTCCTAACTAATTTCTCTCTTTCGGTGTTCCATGCGGGACACGATCGCAGTGTGTGCACATTACAATCGGGTTATCACAGAAGACACAGTTTCCATGCGGAGCCTTCTCAATCCTCATAAGGAATGATCGGAAACAGCCGTGCCCCGTTAGCATTTGGGTCATTCTGTAGGTGAGATGACCATGGGAGCGCCTATACCACCTAGCCAATACTGGGATTAGAGCCCCTCTGAGTTCGACCGTCGTTGGACCTCCCACACGCCTCAGCCCAGGCGTCCAGCGCAGCCTCAAGCGCCCCCTCTCTGATTCGGGCATATATCCTGCTTGTGACAGGAATGACCCGAGCCTGAATCTCCCGGGTGTCCAAGAAGACTCTTCTGTATCTATCGGCCAGGAATTCTACCGGGATAACCTAGCCAACAAAAAGGCCGCTTGGTACGATACCGTACGGTACGCCGCGATTACCCTAAGAGCCATCCTACGCTGGACCGCGCGAATCTTCCTCACCACTCTACGATTCGAACTTAACGTGGGGGCCCAAACTGGGGCCCTGTAGAAGATAATAGAGTGAATCACCGCACAGTAGAGTCTACGTGAAAACTCATTCGGCCCCCTCAGATTTGGCATCAAACGAGCCAATGCGACATCCACTCCGCCGCCGGGAGCACACGCGCAAAGTGCTCGCTAAAAGACCATGTTCTATTCAAAGTTAATCCCAGATACTTAAGACTAGTGCCGACAGGCACCGGATTCCTCTTGACCAATATCATGTGAGATTCTGTACGCGCGCGAGAAGACACAGGCCTCTGTTTTAAGCGGCGAAATCCTTAGTCCAAGACTCTCGATATGCTTTACCACCAGGGCCACACCAAGCTCTACCCTAGCACTAGCTTCCTCCACAGAGTCTCCCAGCGCCACCACCAGCGTATCGTCGGCATAGCAGAGAGTATGACACTCAGCTGGCATTTCCCGTTGCAACACCTCGTCGTAAGTGTACGTCCAGGCCTCGGGTCCGTACGTTGATCCCTGCGAGACCCCGCATGTCATTGGGGATCTACGCTTTCGACCCTGTGCATCCTCCCAGGCAATCCACCTGTCCGATAGGTAATCT
>NW_012026795.1:557456-558239 GCF_000956235.1 Wasmannia auropunctata | reverse complement strand
TAGGGATGGTTGACAAGATAATTTCGTTATCACATTCGAGATTTCATCAGAATAATTTCATTCACATGACAGAGATCCTTCTTGAAAATGGATATCCACTTAAATTTATTTTTAATACGATCAGAGATAGATTAAAATATCTGTTTTACAAACCAAAGAATAACGTTATTAATGGCATTTCCAATCAGAAAAAATGGTTTGTAGTTCCGTATATTAATTCAGTGTCAGAAAAATTCTCTACAATGTCCAAGAATATTAATAGTCAGATTGCGTACTCGATTCCTAATACACTGAAGAATTTCATCAGAACGGGCAAAGATACTCTCGATAAAATGTCAGCCTGTGATGTTGTGTATAAAATCAATTGCACTAATTGTGACGCTAGTTATATTGGCCAAACTAAGCGTCAATTAAAAACTCGGGTACGTGAACATAGATTGGATATTAATAAAAGAAGTGGTTCGCCCTCAGTAATCTCAGAACATCGTTTGGCTGAGAATCATGATTTTGACTGGGATAGCGTACAGATCCTAGATAAAGAATCTTCTTTTAAAAAGAGAAGTATATCTGAAATGCTTCATATAAAGAAACAATTTAGCGGGTTAAACAAACAAAGTGACACTGAATGGTTTTCGGACTCTTACCTACCAATACTAGATCACCTTTCTCCGATATAGCTACCTTCCAACGTCACACATCCCCACTTCTTCTCCCTCCTTTACTGTCCGGTCTCACAAAGAGTCTTTGTCACACCACTGCCATTTGAGAAATTGACAGTGGCTA
>NW_012026795.1:556474-557406 GCF_000956235.1 Wasmannia auropunctata | reverse complement strand
ACTTCCTCCAACGTGACCCGGAAGTCTTCATCCCATTGCACTTGCTGCCTCGGTCTGGGCATTAGCTCCTCCTCCACCTTTGGGAATAGTCCAGAGATTATGTGCGACACATCCTGTGGAGGCAAGGTCTCGCATACAGGTCGCTCCGCCGGACGTATTATGCCCACGACCAATCTGTATGGGCGACCCCACGGATCCTGGTTAATCGTGGCCAGCAGTTCTCTCCAGGCGCCATTCTTGGCCTTCTTAATAGCTGTCCTGAGGGCTCTGCGCGCTCTCGCCAACTCGGCCTCTAGCGCCGGTACAGTCGCCTGTCGCTTGCGGCGTTCCCTGGTGACTTTTCTTCTAAGGGAATTGCAGTTCCTGCGGAGGTTAGCTATTTCGTTGCTCCACCAGTAGTTTGCCCTTCTTTTCATCCCCGACTTATGCCTCCTCATAGAGGCATTTGAGGCCTCTGTTGATGCCGCTTGTAATCGAGCAGCTTCCTCTTCAGCTCCGACATCGACCGACTTTTGTGCAGGCCAAAAATATGTGGCCAAACAGGCCCTTAAGATATCCGGATTGATGGGACTCATATTCCATCTCGGAAACACCCTGGACCCCGGCGCTTCCACAGTTCTTTTCCCGCCGATCTCAATAAAAATGTACTTGTGGTCAGAGAGAAAATAAAAATAAAAAAAATCGACCTAGGTCAACTTCTACATGATCATTCTTCGATTTTTGACATGAGAAACTTTTTTGAAAAGATTTTATTGCAGAAATCAAAAAATATAAAAAATGGTCGGGGACAAGTTAGTCGAGGTCATATCATGGATTTTTCGATTTTTGTTCCAAGAAATTTTTCGAAAAATTTTTATTGCAGAAATCGAAGAATATAAAAAAATTGTCTGAGGTCAAGCCAGTCATGGTCATTTTACGGATTTTTCGGTTTT
>NW_012026795.1:550895-551259 GCF_000956235.1 Wasmannia auropunctata | reverse complement strand
AATTTTTGCAGTGATATATTTAATAAATCATATTAATATATTTTTTCCTGGTATAACGTTATCCCAGAAAAGATAATCTGTATAAGTACTTTTCTGCAAATACCTATTGTACATCAAATAAATTCTTATTAAGAAAGATTTAAGAGGATGCTGAAAGGTCGGGAATTACCGACATTTGCATTCTAATGGATAACACCGAAACGATTGAACGGATTTAAAAACGCTTTTACAGGATTGAAATAGACATAAAATATTATCGCGCTAGGTATATATGAATAGTAAAAACGAAAAATATTCAAAATTTACTTTTTTGGGGTACATAACCTATCACCTGACGTAAACATTTTATTGATACAAAAGTTCT
>NW_012026795.1:548496-550875 GCF_000956235.1 Wasmannia auropunctata | reverse complement strand
CATATTACCCGATTATTCCGTACGTTACATTTTGGCGACCGTGACAGGACATTAGTATTGTTAGTAACGTGTGGGTGTGAGAAAATAATCGGTAACACGTCACGATGGAAAAGCTCAAGAAGTCTCGTACCGTTACTCGTATAGCGTTCACGCGCAGTCTGACCTTGTTAAATGCAGCATTATCAGGAGAGAGATCGGATGTGCAAGAGTTACAGGTACGATTTGCTATGGTAAACGAGAAACATGTCGAGCTTGAGGTTATCAATCAAAAGATGTTGGAGGTTATGATCGACGGCGACGCGAGTGAAGAACAGCTCGCGCAGGAAATTGAGGCAGCCGACGATTATAGAGTAAAGTATCATCAAGCCAAAACTGCAGTAGACAATATATGGGACCGTGGCCAAGCGATAGCTGTCGTTCAGGATGCCGGACAAGCGATGCAAGCTCCCAGGGACAACAAGCGTGCGTATAAGTTGCCGAAAATAGAAATACCGAAATTTAGTGGAGAACTCAAAGACTGGTTGCAATTTTGGAGCTTATTCAAGAATATACACGAGGATCCGACAATTACCAAAGAGGACAAATTTCAGTATTTAATACAGGCGATGACGAAGGATTCCAGAGCGAGCGAAGTAGTAAGCAGTTTCCCGCCGACAGCAGTTAATTACGATAAAGTGATTACGAGCTTGAAAAATCGATTTGGCAGAGAGGATCTACTTGTAGAGGTATACGTTCGTGAGATGCTTAAATTAGTACTGAGCAAAACAAAGGTAAATAACTATACGCCTTTATCCAGAATTTATGACAGATTAGAAACTCAGTTACGTGCCTTAGAGTCACTAGGAGTTACTACGGATATGTGTGCGGCAATGTTGTACCCACTAGTCGAATCGTCATTGCCGGAAGACCTCCTACGTGTATGGCAAAGAAATCCTAAGGCAATCGCATCCACTACGTCAAAACAGCGGCTAGACGAATTGATGATTTTCCTTCAAGCAGAGGTATTAAGTGAGGAAAGAATTGCCATGGCAGTTGATGGATTTGGCCTTAACGATGAGCAATCTACTAGTCAAAATAAATCTAAGAAGAAAAGCAAGGCCGAATCGAAAGAAATTGCGACAGCTGCCGGACTTCTTTCTACGAAGGAAAATAAAAATCCTTGCATATTTTGCGGTCAGAACCACGACAGTGCCTCATGTGTAAAAGCGAAGAAGATGTCACGTGAGGAGAGATGTCAAGTTGTTAAGAAGAAGAACGCCTGTTATCATTGTTTAAAGACAGGTCACAGCTATAAATTCTGCCGCTATAAAGAGAAATGCGCATGGTGCGGCAAAAGGCACGTGCTAATTATGTGCCGCAACGTGTCAAGTATATCGCCAGATGATAATCAGAAAGAGGAACCTACCGATGCGCAGGAGCAATCTAGTCTCGCCAGTGTCCTTATGAATTGTGAGGTATTTCTACAAACGCTTCGTATCAAATTGATTAATAAAGGAAAAGAGCGTGTTGTTCGAGCAGTCTTCGACACCGGGTCACACAGATCGTACGTGCTGGATAGTTATGCCAAAGAGTTGGGTTTTGAAGTCGTGGGCGAACAGCAAGTTGTACATATGTTGTTTGGCGGCACGAAATCTAAACCACAGCTACATAAAGGATACAGAATCGCCGTACAGAGTTTAGATAATTCCTATTCATGTAATTTTGTTGCTCTTAGTCAGAATATTATATGTCAGAATGTTCCTTCGGTGAATAAAGGACCATGGCTACAAGAACTGCAACGAGAGGGAATAAGACTTACGGACGTTGACAGCAAAGATGAACCGGTAGTCGTATTAATAGGAGCAGACATTGTAGGAAAATTACTGACCGGAAAACGGAAGGAGATCAAGTGCGGGGCTGTGGCTTTCGAATCATTACTTGGCTGGACGCTGATGGGGAAAACAAATATTCCGTCCAAGCCAAAAGAGGACTCTGCTCTCATGGTTGTTTCCATGTATACTCGAGAAGCAAAAGTTGACGATTTATGGAAGTTAGATACACTGGGCATTACGGATCCAATTGTAAAGAAAACGAAGGACGCACGACAAGCAGAGATAAAAGAGCGCTTTCGACAAACAATTAGATTAAATGAAGAAGAACGCTACGAAGTATCGCTTCCATGGAAAGAAGATTATTCACCGTTAGCCGACAATAAGAATGCCGCGAAACGCCGGTTAGAGTCTACGACGAAGAAGCTGCGGGATCAAGGATTCTATGACAACTACCAACAAATATTCGACGAATGGTTATCCGATGGAATTATCGAGAAGGTATCAGAAGAAGAGATAACGTCGGACGGTTACTACCTGCCTCATAGACACGTGATTAAAGAGAGCAGCA
>NW_012026795.1:539340-541038 GCF_000956235.1 Wasmannia auropunctata | reverse complement strand
CCTCGAAATGCTCTTTTTAGCGTTTTCGAGTATCTTCGGATCGTTCGGACGTCTTTGGTTAATTTCGTTACCGAACCGATGGGGTCTTCTTGTAGAAAGAGACGATAAGCGGATAGAAGAGGAGAGCGCTCTCATTCCCCTTACCGCAAATTTGGCAACCTCCTTGCCAATAAATCCACTCTACGCTCCATCCATTGATTTTTAGATCCATGAGTCGCACCGTCCCACAGTGGTTTCCCCCCCGCAACTTTGTGCTCTGTCTCCTTATATTTCTATGGCCATGGTTTTTACGTCTAGTTGACATGCATCTAGATTATAATAATTTATCATGACCAAAATCGTTTTCACGAAAGTTAGTCTTGATACTGCAGCGTATGTTTCTTTTAGATCGTAGGAATTATTGTCTTTGAAACCTCTTATCACAATTAAGTCGTGCTTTGAATTTTTCATTTCTTTCAGTGTCACTTTTCTTCTTAAATACCCATTTAGAGTCAATTATATTGGGTCTTTATTCATCCTTTCCGTGAATTGGTCTGTCAACTAATGTCCACATCTCATTCTTGTTCATTGAGTCGAGTTCTTCTTGAACTTTAGCCACTCATTTTTCTCGCTCGTCTTCATGGCTTTTACATAGGTTTGCGGATCACTATTCAGTTTCGCAAAGAGGCAGTGTAGTAATTCGCCTTCAATCTGATTTTCCGTTTGATCAAATTCTTCTTCAATTGAAGGTACTGTGTAGTTCTCCATGTTTATTGTCGTGTGAGTAAATTGAGTAAAACTTGTATCTTTTATCTTTCTGCTTCTGGTGTTATAGGATTTTTGTGTTATGGTTGATTGATTTTTAATTATCTTTCTTAGTGTGACCATTTGTTCTTCTCCCTCCGTTTCTAATGACCGTTTACGTGGTCGTCCTCTTTTTCTCTTTCGTTCTCCCTTCGTTTTTGAGTCGTCTTCTTTGTTCCTTTCTTGCAGGGCTTCCGGGTGGACGGCATTTACGACAAATACGACCGTGTGGAGGAGATAGGCTGGCAACGCGTGGCGGCGGCTACGCCGCTGCCGTAAGCCGTCACGTGACACACGTCACGAACGATGCGTCGCTCGGCCAGCCTCACATCTTATAAGTTAGCAGAATAAAATAAGCAGAATCAATTCTAAGTAGTGAAATTATTTGTTGCTCATTTGTTGTTAAAAAGTTGCCAAAGAAAATAAATTGTTGCTTTATTAGTTTTCTTTTTAAATGATGTTCTGCTAAACGAAGATTAAGTTAGCAGAACAAAACATATATATCACAACAAAATTATGCATAAAAATAACGTCAGAATTTGTTGCTAATTTGTTACTCACGAAATATGTTTGTTTTTATTTAATTACTCGCAAAATAAATATAAACAATAGCAGAAAACTTAAATAGTATGCCCTGCGCGCCTATTACAAGTTCCCTTGCCCGATCCTTCCAGAATTTGTGGCTCACATGAATTCGATAAAAAAACAATCTGCAAGCATCGTTTTATTGAAATATAACAATTTCCGATTTTGTCGCTAACTCTACATGTAAAAATTAAATACTTTATCCCGGCCGACCGCGCCGCACGCTCTAAGTTCCCTTGCCCAATCCTTCCTGAATTTGTGGCTCACATGAATTCGATAAAAAACAATCTGCAAGCATCGTTTTATTGAAATATAACAATTTCCGATTTT
>NW_012026795.1:536412-538635 GCF_000956235.1 Wasmannia auropunctata | reverse complement strand
ACCCCGATGTTGCCGAGCGGTTCGTTTGTAGGATGGGGTCTTTATCGAAGGCCCGTGATGGCACGAGAGAGGCAGCGCAAAACACGACCTCTGAATCCTTCGGATAAGTGGCGGAGCTCAGGCGGACGAAGCGGTTCGCTCGCTGGGCTGGGCGGAAAGAAGGTCCCTTGCCTTCTCGTCCCTGGCCTTTTATATTCCCGGTGTCGGTAGCGCGTGGTGTCTATTTGCTCCCCCCACTCCGCCGCGGCGACCGGGGCGCCTGCGCGTACCGGGTGGCAAGGGTGCGCGTGTATCCGGGGACCGTTCGCTGCGCGCCCTCGCGCTATCTGGTAGCCGGTTGTTTGCGTAACGTAAGTGCGGGCGCACTGCGCCTGTCATCGCCCCGCAGGTATTTGGCGGGGCGGCATCTGGCTGTTGTTTGTGCCAGGCATCCGGCCGTGGCCGGGTAGCGCGATGACAATGCCTATTTCGGCCTTGCATCGTTACATCACCCCCTCTCTACTGAGTGCCTGAATCTAGAGGCACTAATCCAAACGGCGGATATTTCGGATGGATCCATCTCCGTTGAACCGGATCCTCCAGCGTTTCCCTTCGGACCAGGCCGTCCATTTCCGCGAGACGTGGGCGGAGAAATGGGGAACTTCCACTATTCGTCCCGGTTCGACTTGCACCGGGATCGGCGGTGGCGGTAGGGGCCCCATTACCCTTGCGGGTGTTAGCGTCGGCCGTTCTGCTGCGGCCGGGGCTGGTGGCAGCGGTCGTCTTTTTGGAGGCGGCGGTGGTGGTTCCGTCATCCAGGCTCGCTTTGTCCGTTGCTGCGCGTCGGACCGTTGCACGACACAGCCCACGATCGGTACGTTTCGTCGTGCCGGTGCGCGCGGGTCCTCGTGCCTCGGTGCCTGCAAGCTGGTTGTTCCATTCGGCTGGTTTAGATGTAGTCGCCGGCTCCAGGCGTCGATCTCCGGGTGCTCGGGATCGTACTCCTGCAGGAGGTCGTCAATTGCTGCGATGATTTCGCTGTGCTCCATGTCTGTAGCTCGAGTGAGTCGCATGAGTCTCGGTGGTTCTTTTATGGCCCTGTCATGTGTTTTGGAGGCTGTGGGGTGGGGGCACCTGTTTACGCTTCGGATTCGGTACGGATACTGTCCGCGTCATCGTCTTGTTTGTCACAACTGGCTATGGAGGGGGTGTTCTCGTCGTCGTCTTCCGTGTTTTCCACGAGCGCGGGTTTTAAATCCTGGACGTGTATGTGCCTTGCCCATCGCCCGTTACGGTTACGCAGGTTTACGATGACGGGGGATATGATTTGTCTTACCTCGAAAGGGCCCGCGTATTTGGGGGCTAGTTTGGCGTTGAATGCGGCCATTTTGTTGGAGAGTGGGTACTCGCGCTTCCATACCCACTCCCCGATTCGTGGTAGCCACGGTCGGCGACGCAAATTATAATATTTTTGCTGAGTCTGAAACGCGCGCGCGAGGTTTATTCCTACGAGTTCAAAGGTCTCCTCTAGGCGTTTTTGCTTGACGCTAGGCGGCGGGGCGGCGGCCCGCGTTATTGCGTATGGTGTGCCGCGCGGCGCGAGCTCCCGTCCGAGGTTTAGGAACGCGGGTGTATATTTCGTCGCTTCGTGTTTTGCGGAGTTGTACGCAAATTGTAGTTGCGGTAATTGTTCGTCCCAATTTTTGTGGTTCTTGCCGACAAACTGCGCGATCATCGTCTTTAACGTTCGATTGGTTCGTTCGACTGGGTTGCAGTGAGGGGCGTGTACGGGGGTGAACGTGTGTTTTATGCGGAACGCGGACAGGAGCTCTGTTAACTGTTTGGCGCGCAGCTGGGTGCCGTTATCCGAATGGATACTCTCTGGGCACCCGTGTCGATAAATAAGATTTTTCTCGATGCAGTCTGTAACTGCCGGGGCGGTGGCGCGGCGCAGTGGGCACATTTCCACCCATTTCGTGAATCTGTCCTGTATGTTGAGCAACCACGTGTTTCCCTTCTTTGATCGGGGTAGGGGGCCTACCAGATCCATGGTTACCTGTTGCCAAGGGCGGGTTACGGGGGTGGCGTGTGCTAGTCCGGCTGGCTTTGCTTGGTTTGCTTTGAACTTTTGGCAATTCTCGCACTTTTTGACGTATGTCGCGATTTCACGGAACATGCCCGGCCAGTAATAATTAAGCGCGACGCGGGCGATGGTTTTTGCGATCCCAAAATGGCCGGCCGTTA
>NW_012026795.1:534030-536392 GCF_000956235.1 Wasmannia auropunctata | reverse complement strand
CGGTCTCTTCGTCGGTACCCCATCTCCATCGGGCGTTCTTTTTTGTGAGCGCGGTTTGTGGGGCGGCTGTAGTTGCGAAATCCGGTATAAATCGGCGGTACCACGATGCTAAGCCGAGGAACTGCCGGATCTGCTTAACCGTTTGCGGTGTCGGCCACTGCGTTACTGCCTGAGTCTTTTCTGGGTCTGTTCGGATTCCTTCCTCGTCTACAATGTGGCCCAAGTATTTTAAGCGGTCAACGCAGAATCGGCATTTCTCCGGGTTTAGTCGGAGGTTTGCCCTCCTTAATCGTTCGAAAACTTCCCGTAAGGTTTCTAGGTGCTCTTCGAAAGTGCTGCTTATTACGATGATATCGTCGAGGTACACGAAAACCCGCGGTTCGAGCTCGGGCCCCAGGACCGTATCTAAGAGCCTTTGAAACGTTGCCGGTGCTGAATGCAGTCCGAAAGGCATCACTTTGAATTGAAAGAGGCCCTTCCCGGGGACCGTAAACGCCGTGACAGAACGGCTCGATGCCGATAATGGTACTTGCCAGTATCCGTTTTTTAGGTCCAGCGTTGTGAGGTGCTTGGCCCCCCTTAATTTATCCAAGGTCGCGGTAATCTGAGGGAGGGGATACGCATCGGTCTCGGTCACGTCGTTTACTCGTCGGAAATCGATACAAAAGCGGTGTTTTCCGTCTTTCTTTCGCACTACTACGATCGGGGAACTCCAGGGGCTATGCGATTTCTCTATTATCCCCTCGTTATGCATTTTTTCTACCTCTTGGTCTATGATTGCTTGCATTGCCGGGTTTCGGGGACGGTACCTCTGCTTGATTGGTAATGTTCCCGGTTTTACGCGTATGTGGTGTTCCGCGTGTTTTGTCGGTCCGGTGATTGTGTCGAATAATGGTAACTGGTTTTCCAGGAATTCGCGTAATCGTTTGTTCTCGGTTCTGGATTGGGTCATGACCCCGGTTGCCGCGTTCCTTGGTGCGTGTCTTTGCGCGTATCTGATAGGTGGGGCGGGTATACTGCATCCCAGTTTCCCCCACAGGTCCACGCCTATCAGCACTGTGCTGCTCAGCGTTGGCATGACGTGAAATGTATGCCACAGCTGCGTTTCTGCGATACGGATCGGTAACTGGATGCGACCCGGCAACGTACTCCGTTGTCCGTCCGCCAGTTGGACGGTGCCCTGGCGGGGCTGGATCTGGTAGCCATGATCACTTAGGGTTTGGGCTGTTGCTATGTTTACAAACGATAATTCGGATCCGGTGTCAATAAGCGCCTGGAAAGTAAGTTGCCGGACTCGGACGGTGGCGTGAGGTCGCGGAGTAAAGCTTACTGGAAGGACCGGGGAGTTTCTATCGTTTCCCCGGTCCTGGTTCCGTTTCCCGTTTGCGGCGGAGGGTGACAGTCCCTGGTTAGCACGCCGTCCTTCCCGCACTGGGAACAGAATTTGCGTGGTATTCGGCGGCAATCAAAGCGCGTATGTCCGCGTTGCTTACATCGCCAGCAGCATTCGGCGCGGTTGTACGCGGCGGCCGTGATCGGGATTCCGCGGGGGGTTGATCTGTCGGGGTTCTCTTTCTGCCGGCTCTGAATTTGCTCGAGTTCCGTCGCTTCTTCCAATAAATCCCGCTTAGTGAATATATCGCGGCGCCGGATTCGCCATTGATAGTCCGGGTGGAGGTTTTGGTAGAGCTGCTCTACTTGTTCTTCTTCCGAGAACCCCCCGGCTCGTCGCATGAGTGCAATTACCGCGGTCGCGTACTTGAGGTATGGTTCCCCGGGTTTGTGCACTCGCTCGCGAATTTCGTTCATTAGCTGGACGCGGTAATGGCGGGGTAGGTACGCGGCCTTAAAGTCGCTCACGAAATCGCCCCAGCAGTCCCATGCATCCCTGGAGTTGCGGCACCATAGTAGCGCGTCCCCGCGCAGTAATTCGGGGATCCCCCGTAAGATTTGGGCGTCCGAATATTCGCACCCTTCGCGTAGCTCCTCCACGCGTTCGAGGAACGCCCAGGGGTCTTTCCCGTCGAAGTGTACCCCCCACTTGCGCATCTGATTTAGTATCCTGGACGGCGCGGTATCCGCATCGTATGTAGCTCCAGAATTCGTAGAGCGGGCGTCGGCGGGCGGGGCGGGTGGCGCGGGCGGAGTGGGGTCGCGGAAGTCGTCGGGGTGTTCGTCTATGTAATTACTCAAGCGTAAGCGGAGCTCGTCTAACGTGCCGTTTGTTGGGATACCCCGTGCCTCGAGTTCCGCGATCATTGAATTTTTATTCAAAAGATAGATCCACGTCTTCATTACTTTCCCGCTCCTTCCCGTTCGCGACGGTCCCTGTTCGGGCGCCATGTGACAACCGTTCGTTTTA
>NW_012026795.1:531755-533288 GCF_000956235.1 Wasmannia auropunctata | reverse complement strand
TAGTTAGCAACAAAATCGAAAATCGACTTATTTCAATAGTACAATGCTTGCAGATTATTTATATACCGAATTCATGTGAGTAACAAGAAGGATCGGGCAAGGAAACTTAGAGCGCGCGGCGTGGTCGGCCGGAATAAAGTATTTAATTTTTACATGATAGTGTTAGCAACAAAATCGGAAATGGTTATATTTCAATAAAACAATGCTTGCAGATTGTTTTTATATCGAATTCATGTGAGTCACAAATTCTGGAAGGATCGGGCAAGGAAACTTGTAACAGACAGGGCATACTATGTAGGTTTTCTGCTATTGTTTATATTCATTTTGCGAGTAATTAAATAAAAACAAACATATTTCGTGAGCAACAAATTAGCAACAAATTCTGACGTTATTTTTATGCATAATTTTGCTGTTATATATATTTTGTTCTGCTAACTTAATCTTCGTTTAGCAGAACATCATTTAAAAAAAAAACTGGAGATTTGCGTATTCGTTATGCTAGTTTATTTGATCTAGTTATAAATAATTGGTAAACCTAGTCACGTTTTTCTAGTGCGTGTATTCCCAACTAACTAATTTATGTACTCTTTGCTCATGTCTCATGGCGGACAAAGTCGTTCCCGCTTTTTTCTTTTCTGTGAGTGCACATATATTAATAAAGTTCTGGATAAAAGGATTATCTTGTTAATTAACCCAACAAAAACTAATAAAGCAACAATTTATTTTCTTTGGCAACTTTTTAACAACAAATGAGCAACAAATAATATCACTACTTAGAATTGATTCTGCTTATTTTGTTCTGCTAACTTATAAAATGTGAGGCTGGCCGAGCGATGCATCGTTCGTGACGTGGTGTCACGTGACGGCTCACGGCAGCGGCGTAGTCGCCGCCACGCGTTGCCAGCCTATCCCCTCCACACGGTCGTATTTGTCGTAAATGCCGTCCACCCGGAATCCCTGCTTTCGTGATCCTTTTTGTTTCCCTGCCGAAAATGTTCGATTAAAACCGATTATAAAAAAAATTATCCGAATCGATCGGGATTTCTGTACCGAAAATACGGTTTCAAAAAGAATTAAAATCATTCAAATCAGATATAAATCACTTTAGACGGATTAATATCAGGTGATAGGAGTCTATATCAAACTTCGACGATTGTTCGTACAAAAAAAGCAATTGGTCGATCCAAAATTTACTGATTGATATATGAATATATTATGTCAAAATTAATTATATAGTTCAACTAATAATAAAAGGGTTTAGCGGGTTAAGGAGGTGATTTCGGGCCCCGCGCGTAATCGATTGTTATAGTGGGCAAAATGTCCACCCAGATAAAAGAAAATTTTGTGCCAAGTTTCATTTTAAAAGGTCCACACAATTTCGAAATATCATAAAATATGTGAATTTTTTTGATATTTTTTTTCTCCGCCAAATTTGAATTAATCTTTATAAAAAAATTCATGATTACAAAGGTTATCCATATACATAAGTTTGAATTTTGTTGTCGTTCTGTGCTGAAAATTCTGTCGGAAGAG
>NW_012026795.1:527200-531705 GCF_000956235.1 Wasmannia auropunctata | reverse complement strand
ACAAAAAAGATACTAAAAAGGTAAATTATAATTTTAGTTTAATATATGTTCCCCTTGTATTGTTTATACTGTAATTTATAAATTGTTAATTGAAATTTTAGATCTCACAAGAAATACAGAGGACATCAAGTGCTGCAGTTTTCGATGTTGATTTTGATTTATTGGAAAAATGTACTAATTCAAAACTACCTATTAATAATGCTAGTAATAGCACGATTAATTTATCGAGTTCAAGTGCAAGGATTGATGATTACAATACCTCTAAAGATAATAAAAAAACGGTATTTAATTAATGCATTATTTTAATCAGAATATTACTTTAATATTTAAATAATATAAGTTAAATGTAGTTTGTAAAACTTTTTCAGGATTATAGTCCGACAAAGGAAGAATTAAAACAAATGCTTTTCAAAGCCAGGCAAGATTTAAAAGAAAGATCTTGTAAGTTTGTTGAAATTCATATAATAAAATTATGTAAGTATATTATAAAAGATACGTCAATATTTTTACTATGTAATGTATAACGTCTGTTTTACATTTATTTAGTAGTTCTAGAAGAGATTGATAAAGATTATTGTCAAAGAATAAATCCATCAGAGGATATTCGCGATTTTGAAATGGATACAGAAAACTCAGATACAAACTCTAAAATTATAAATTCTATAAAAAATGTTGATAATAATATAGAAAATTTTGAAAACGATAATAACATTGAAATAGAAGAATTTGAAGATTCAGAGACTCAATTATATGAAAAAGACTTCGAGCCGAAGGTAAATATTCTAAATAAGATTATTTATTGTATCACGTAAACATTTTAATAGAATTTTTAATAGAATTTCGTAATAATTAATAAATGCAAAATTACATTAACAAGGGAACACAACCAGTTGACGCCCTCCGATTGTAACGAGCTTTGGATATGTTAAAATATAGACAAAAATAAGGTTTATGTTCTTTTTAAGTACTGAGTCGCACGTTAAGGGGTGGTACCAACCCTTAACAAAAGAAATAGATTTTTTTCTTTTTTAGTAAATATCATCTAAACCGTCAAAAAGAGAAAAAATGTTTTAAACAAAAGTTTTACGCGATTTTAAGTGTGCTTTACAATGATGCATTTTAATTTTATATTATAAAAATATTATAAAAAAAACGTAAACTTTATTTTTGTATATATTCCGACATATTCAAAGCTCGTTACAATTGGAGGGAATCAACTGATTGTGTTACCTTGTAAGTTAAATTATGCCTTAGGTCTCGTCCGGATGGAGAAATAATTGTAGTAGTGCGCCTGAGCACGTTTAGTCAACAGAATTCAAAAAATACCACTTAAGTGGAAAAAATTCTTTTTTTTGTTTGTTTGTTTATCGGCGCCTAGCAATTCCGGCGCGCGCAGACGTAAACATCTTCGTTGTGTTTCTGTTCGCGTTAGTCAACGGATTCTTCGTGTGTCTCTTCAAGAAAATTTGTTTTTTTCTTTTGGATTCTTAGTTTCGATATGCCGAGTTTGCATCGCCGAAGTCGCTCGAGATCTAAGGCTTATCGACATCACAAGAAACGCTCCCATGTCCACAGTAGAGTTCGCGATAAGTTACGTTCTCGTTCTCGTTCTCGGGAGGTTAGCCGATCCTCTTCCAATGATCGACCACGACGAGATTCATCGAGGCCTTCCTCCATGCCTCGAGATTCAAGTCTTCTTGAGCAGATCTTGGCGATCCAAATTCAAGGCCAAAAATTATCCTTACTCAAGGGCGAGGTTAAGGAATGTTCGATGCGCTTTCCTGCTTCTCAGTCACATGAGGTGCCCACGACTCTCGAAAGTCGGAGCTCTGAACAGGCAAGCCCCCTTGTCGACCCTTTTTTCCAGTACCGCGTTATTTGCGGTTTGCGTATCGTGCTCTGTGAGAGCTTATCGAACGCTAAAAATTGGCAAAGAAGGGGCTTAACCGACGGCTCCTCTGCGACACCAATTCTTATGGCTATCTTTTTCCCCCTCCTTTTCAGCCGTAGCGTCAGATCCTATGCATCATGAGGTTATCTTCGCGCCTCCAGATGCTGAACAAGATGAGATCCCTTCGCTTGCCCGTCAGCTTTTCCATACGCAGGAAGACTCCTTGGATCGTTTTGCGTGGGATCAAATTATCCTTGATTTTGCCATTACCACTGCCCGTTCGGGACTATAGGGGAATTTACGCTCTCAATTGATGGCAAAGTTCGAGGTCAAGGATGAGCTTTCAGCGTTAGGCCCACCTAAGCTTAACAAGTTACTTCTCCCGGCTCTAAAAGCCTCTTTAACGGTTTTTAAAAGAGACGAATATCAAGTCCTGTCCCAAAGCCAGGTTGCAGCCGCTCTTAATGCTTTGGGCGCTGGTCTTTCTTGTCTCACGAAACCCGACGTATCTTCATGTCTGCCATCGGAAGGAAGGCTCGGCACTCGCCCAGATTGCTGAGGGCATACAGCTCTTAGCAGATCATCAGTACAGGTTATCTCTGGCCAAACGAGTGTTTATAAAACCGACCTTGAACTTGTTGGGGAAGTCCACAGCGAATGTAACGCCTATAGATGAATGGCTTTTTGGCGCCTCGTTCGTCAATGAAGTCAAGAATGCGCAGGCTTGTGAGAAGGTCGCTAGAGGCCTTATCAAATCTACCCCAGCAGTCCTCAAGATTACTTCCCAGCAACCAGTGAGAAATCAACCGATTCGAAGGCAGACGCTCTCGGGAAACGTGAAAGCCCCTGTGCGCCGGCCGAATCAAACAAGTCGTCGGACAGGGGCTCATCTTTCGAGGAATCACTCTCAGAGATCGGCTTCACGCTCCCGTCATCATCGTCGTTAAGTTCGGTAAGAACTGCAGGCCGCCTGGCTAGATTTTCACACAATTGGGATGTTTTAACATTAGATCCTGAGGTACTGGAGGCAATTCGGGGATACAGGATTCCTTTTTCATTTCTGCCGCCCCCCCCCGTACATTTATTTTAAATTTAAAGACTCTCAATCAATTTATTCTTCCCCTTCATTTTAAGTTAGAAGATTGGCAAACCGTTGTTCGTCTTATGCTCCCTAATGTGGAGATGGCTTCTCTCGATTTAGAAGACGCCTATCTGCTGGTACCGATTCACCCGTCTCACAGGAAGTATTTTAGGTTCCAGTAGCAAGGAATTACTTATGAATTTGCAGCCCTTTCCTTTGGTCTTGCCACGGCCCCTTATATTTTTACAAAAATTTTACGTCCAGTCGTCGCCTCTCTTCGTACCAAAGGTCACGAGTCGGTATTATTATATATGGATGATTTTCTCCTTCTAGCTGGTTCGAAAGCTGCTTGTCTGCGTAACATTCAGGCACATTTTAGTACTCTCTCAGCTCTGGGATTTATTATTAATTTTGCAAAGTCTGAGTTACAACCTGCATGAAGACAGAAATATCTTAGTTTCATTTTTGATTCTGAGTTCCAATCAATCTCGATTCCAGATTCTCGTCGGATTAAATTATGTTCTCTGGTTTCAGATTTTTCAAAAAGAACTTTCTGTTCAATCAAAGAATTCGTAAGTTTGATTGGTTCTCTCGTCTCCGTTTGCCCAGCGATAAAATATGGCTTGCTTTACACCAAAGCTTTTGAGAGGCAAAAGTTCCTTGCCCTTGAGAGATCAAATGGTAATTATAAAGCTAAAATGATTATTTCCTCGGAGTTTGAGGAAGACTTTCGATGGTGGTACAATACCTTGATCAACCCGAATCAATCAAATTGTATTCTATCGGGCCGTTTTGCATGTGAAATTTTTTCCGATGCCTTGCTCACCCGCTGGGGTGCATTCTCTTCTTTAGATCGAACTCATGGCTGGTGGTCTGATGAAGAAAAAGCTCTTCACATTAATGTCTTAGAGCTCAAGGCTGCGTTTTATGCGTTAAAATGTTTTGCTTCTGATAGGCATAACTGTGAGATTTTGCTACGTATCGATAATACCACGGCAATAGCTTATATTAATCGTTTTGGTTCGATTAAACATTCTTCCTTGTCAATTCTTTCTAAGGCCATTTGGCAATGGTGCAAAGTTAGAAATATTTGGTTGTTCGCTTCCTATATCGCCTCCGCTGAGAATGTTATCTCGGATGAGGAATCTCGTCGTTTAGACTCAGACACTGAATGGTCCTTGTTTAGTGAGGCCTTCCGGTTAATTGATTTGGTTTTTGGGCCTTTTGACCTTGATCTTTTTGCTTCTAATATAAATGCGAAATGTGATAGGTTTGTCTCCTGGATCCCGGATCCAGAGTCTTTTGCGATCGATGCTTTTACTCTTGACTGGGGTGAATTTTATTTGTACGCCTTTCCCCCCTTTATTCTTCTACCTAGAGTTTTACGAAAGATTATAAATGATGAAGCGGTAGGGATTGTGATCGTTCCATGGTGGCCATCGCAATCTTGGTTTCCGCTCTTTAAGCGACTCTTAACCTCTTCTCCGATCTTTTTGGACCCACCGGATGACCTTTTATCTTCTCCTTTTAGGA
>NW_012026795.1:525096-526889 GCF_000956235.1 Wasmannia auropunctata | reverse complement strand
AGATTAATGTTGTCTTTCTTAGCGGAATCGGATTTGGACGGATTACAATCGATTTTATTGAATCAGTGTTTTTGTAACTGAAACAAACTTAGATGTTAAAAAATATACATACGGTTTAGGCGGATTATTTTGGATATTATATATCCATACAGTTATTCAAATTTATTTGAATTGACAACAATATGGATTAGAATATAATGATTTCAGATTGGAAATAATCCGCAATAGTAATATTAAAACCAATTATAATTCGTTCGGAATTAAAACCGATTACTTTTTAATCCGGGCGCGGATTGAACCGATTAAAACTGATTAAAATCGATTAAAACGGATTACGTTTTAATCGGTTTTAATCGAACATTTTCAGCAGGGAAATGTATGATACATATATACAAATATTTATCGAAGCTTATCGAAGATTGAAGCTCAGATATTTTAAAAGCATATTAAAAAGAAAAAGAAAATGATATAAAAAAAACTAATAAAATTAGATGTATAAGTATGTATAAAGAAAACAAATATAATATAAATAAAAAGATACCGAGAAATACTAAATATTAAAATATAAAAACAAAAAAATATTTAAGAATAAAAAATTAAAAAAGTAATAAAATACAAAACACAAAAAAATGGAGCCAGTAACCGTCATGTCCCCGTTCGTTGGCTCCGAATCACGCTAAGCGCGGTTAAAATCTATACTTGAATATCACAATCATATAACTGTGTGATTTTTAAAAAATTACTTTTTCAATTATCCTTCACATTACTCAATTTTTGCACATAAATAATAATGATTATGCTTATATTTCTGTCATAATGCTACACATAAATATTTGTATATACGTATGTATCATACATTTATCACTTATATTTTTTTTTATTAATATATATATATATATATATATATATATTTGTGGATCTTCCTGGTAGTGTATTCTTACAGTATTTAATGGTCCAACATGTGTTAAATGTGTTAAATGAGTTTTTTTGCAAAGCGTTCAAACAGCCTACTTTATTATTTTTTGAAGGTTTCCCGAGCTTTCCTGGGTAAATAACCATTTTTTCATGAATGTTTGGATCTTCAAAATGATAAATTTATAGGTTTAAAAGGTTAGATTAGGGACTAAAAATGGCCATTTTTACACATACTCCTTTGCAAAATGGTAAAAGACTTTTCAATTCAGTTTAATCTGTTCTACCAGTCCACGAGATTTTGGGCAGTTATTATCGGACACCCTGTATATATGCTTGAAAATTTGTTACGATGTATGCGCGCAATATCGATATGATAATAAACATGAACACATCACTACACACTACTGCATCAATATCGCACGCATACATATTCACAGTGGCGATCGTGGCGCAAGAGGCAGCGCAGCAGCTTTATATGCTGAGGATCCGGGTTCAAATCCACCCAGAATAATATAACTCTGAAATCGATTTTAATCGATTTGGAAGCGATCGCCGTCTTACGGAAGGCAACGGCAAACTACCGAAAGTATCTTTGCCAAGAGAACTTTTTAAAAAATTGACGCCGTTTGGAACCGATGTTAAACTGTAGGTCCTGTATATCTGCATGTAAAAGTGTAAATAGCGCATATCGCAGAAATACGAAGAAAAGATCATCATGCTTTGACAAGAATAATAGGGCTGACAAGGGACCCTCACAAACTGCACAATAGCTACAGCATAGAAAAAATTATCCAAGCATCTTGACTTCCTTTGGATCACTTTCCACCCAAAAACTAGAGCGGAAATAAAATAAATATAAATAATAAAATAAAATAAAA
>NW_012026795.1:524572-525046 GCF_000956235.1 Wasmannia auropunctata | reverse complement strand
TGTAAGCTAATGTCACGCTTACAATCTAAGATACAAATTAACATCACAGCAAGAATATTTAAACAAAAAGGAATTTCATAAAGATATCAATAACATATATATAATATATAAATGTAAATCTTATAAAAATAAACTATTCATTATAAAGCCATGAAATTTATGGAGGTATACTGCATACACGAAAAAAATTATGTATATATATGTATATATATACATATATACATATATAATATATATACATACTCATCGGCAAAACAACCAGGCACCAGCTAGATTTTAATATAGGTGCCCGGTTTTTTGCCGGTGAGTATAGATAAAGACACACTATTAATTATGACTTTGTAATTATCAATTAAATACATTCAAAATTGTACAGTAATGTACAAACGGACAACTTAGGTATGAATTTGACAAATGTTATTCTTTTAATTTTTTCCAGTGCATCATACGAGTAGATCGAGAGTTAGGCCGGGA
>NW_012026795.1:523880-524403 GCF_000956235.1 Wasmannia auropunctata | reverse complement strand
TCGCGAAGGCCGTGAGCGATAACAAAGCCGCGCAGCGTCAGCTGGAAGAATTGAAACGTCACAATCGCGTCATGGAAGGTCACGGAGTTTATCTCGCTCCGTATAAGCGCGGTCGAGGCGTCTCGATGCGGAAAAAAAAACTCCAAAAAAAAACGTTAAAATTTCCAACAGGTGCAACTACCAACATACAACTGCAACAATTGGCTGAACGTATGCATATTCCATATTTCAGAGGTATTTTCATGCGAACCACTTTACCGACGGGAGGAGTACGTCAAAATGAGAGCGGTATCGTGAATTTGGACAATGCTGAGGGACTCGGTACTCATTGGGTGGCATACGCAAAGAGGGGCAATCGTGCTATATATTTCGACAGTTTTGGTAATCTTCGTCCGCCGAGAGAATTGGTGCGATATCTACGGGACAACGAGACGCAAATCGAATTCAATCGCACACCTTATCAACGTTATGATCAAAGCAATTGTGGTCAACTGTGTCTACAGTTTTTACAGACGGAAGATAA
>NW_012026795.1:523238-523830 GCF_000956235.1 Wasmannia auropunctata | reverse complement strand
TACCCATGTAGAATAACTTGACTCACCAGATGGCGTCGTTACGTCGTCGTTTTACTACTCTTACTCTCGAGCGGGAGTGAAAAACAGTACATTCATTCACGAAAAAGGGGACATTCACTCCCGTTGGGAGTGAAAATAGCTGGTTCGTATTGTAGGTTAGAAACACTATCATTCAACATCTCCGCACAGGCATCGAATAGCACCGAATACATGCACGTGGAATATAAAAGGATTTTTTACGCATCTGCAACAATGGCGTGGACTCTTGACCGCCTTTCCGTACGGAACAAAACTATAAAAATGCCAATAGTAACTATTGGAATGCTAATAGTAACTATTGTACGCCAATAGTTATAAATACTCAATATTACTGCGATGATTACTTTAACACTAGTAATAAGTAGATTTCACTATACAATTATTAACTATTGACCAGTGTAAAACTTTTGAAATGTAATAGTAAGAACCAGGGTTGGGAACGTATTATACCCTATGTATCATACATAGGTATCCTACGTATGATACTATAGTATGATACCATTTTAGTTTGATACATATATGTGTATCATACATCATAACCTCACATTTTTAA
>NW_012026795.1:522733-523188 GCF_000956235.1 Wasmannia auropunctata | reverse complement strand
TGCTGAGGCGATGATTGCGAAACCAAATTTTCACAGTCGTAGCGTCTTTTCGGAGAATCTGGTCGCGGTAGAAATGCGCAAACTCGAGGTCAAGTTTAACAAACCAATCTACGTGGGTATGTGTATTCTCGACATATCCAAGACTTGTCTGTACGAATTTCACCACGACTACATGCTACCGTCTTTTCAAGAAAAGTGTAAAGTAATGTACACCGATACTGATAGTCTTATTTACCACATCGAATGCGACGATGTTTATGAAATCATGAAGCGTGACATTAGGAAATTTGATACGAGCGATTACGCGGCTGATAATGTGTACGGTATTCCGCTCGCTAATAAAAAGGTTCCAGGCCTGATGAAAGATGAAAACAATGGCGCAATCATGACCGAATTCGTCGGGCTTAGAGCAAAGATGTATGCTTTGCGTGTTGATGGTAAAAAAGATACAAAAA
>NW_012026795.1:522242-522683 GCF_000956235.1 Wasmannia auropunctata | reverse complement strand
TGTGATATTCTCAGTTTAACCAACAAAGAGTTAGAGTATATACCGAAAGTCGTTTTGCTGCGAGAGTTTCCAAACTGTATAAGTCAATTGTGGGACAGATTACCCGAGCATATAAAAGCTGATTTGGAGGTTCAACAGTATCGTCGGTGTCTGAAACATTACAATCAACCGTGGCAGCGGACACACATTGACGGTCCTGCACCGTTTGTAAAGAATTGCAGCGAATGCCGTCGAGAGGCCGCGGTTTGATAAATCGCGCGATAAATGCGCTTCCCTTTGAATTGCATATCCCCGGATATCAGTTTTGTGGCCCGGGAACGCGTTTAGAACAGCGATTGGCTAGAGGTGATTGAGGCATTAATCCACTGGACGCGGCGTGCCGCGAGCACGACATCGCATATTCACGGAGCAACGAACTCGCTGAACGGCACGTGGCTGACG
>NW_012026795.1:516492-522192 GCF_000956235.1 Wasmannia auropunctata | reverse complement strand
TAGGAGAGGTAGATATTTATTTAAAAATTTTCGCTTGTCACCAAAATTCATCATTTTTCCGAAAATACATGCATAATAGTACAGGCAAATTAAGCCGAAAATCGTCAAATAAACAAAAAAATTGCGAAGTGTCTGTAACTTTCTATACTCATACACAAACACATTCTTTTGAAGAATCCGACGAGTCCCGAGCATTCAATGTTGTGCTCGACCCGAAATCCAGGTATAAAGAGGGGGGCGCTCCCCAACGACGTAACGGTCTCCGGCAGTCGACCAAATGCTTGCGTTCTGGTTAGTTGTGTTTTAAATAGTGTGCGTGTAGTATCGTATGTTATAAGATATTTCGGTTGAGCAGTATTTGAAAAACTTGACAATCAACAATTATTATTGTGCATTTTAAACATTCTGTGGGTGTGTTTGTATGTGCATGAACACTTTTCGATATGACTGAAAACAATAAGTGTTTTATTTGTGAAAAACCCATTTCGGATGATGGTGTAACGGTTGGTCTAGAAGCCATACAAACTTTAAGAAATTGCAACAAAGAACGAGAAGAAGGCAAACACCAGTTACTCAGCGAAAGTGATTCGATAGTTGTCCATAGAAATTGTAGGAAAAATTATACAAGACCAAGCAATGTTAAAGCGGCGAAGAAGAAATTTTATAATGATGAAGCATCTACGTCAAAATTGTCACCAACAAAAAAAAAATTAAGATCTGAATCATCATTTAATTTGAAAAGTACATGCTTTTTTTGTACGGAAAAAATAGATGAAGCTTTTCAAGAAAAACAGAAAAAATTACCGGTAAGCAGAAGAATGTCAATCACTAGTGTCGACAATGTAAATACCCAAAATAGTATTATAAAACACGCTAATGAGAGGAATGACAAATGGGGAAGAGATGTCAAGGGACGTATAAGTAACGCAATAGATTTGGTCGCAGAAAAAGCTGCATACCACGATAAATGCTACCGAGAATTCTTTCGAGTAAAACGAGAGAAAAGTATCATGCCTGGGCGCCCCTCGTCAGAAGGCGTAACATCTGCTATGGAAACGATTTATAATTATTTAGAAAATAGCGACGATTGTCAATTCTCATTACAAGAGTTAATAAATCAAATCGAAGGTTATGTACCGCATGAAACAACTATAAAACATAAATTGAAAGAAAAATATGGAGATGACATAATTATAACAGTGAACCGTAAAAAAACTCCCACTGTCTGCTTCCGAAATATTGGACATGCTATTTTAAATGATAATTGGTATGTTTCACGAAAAGTCGATGAAGTTGAAGAAAAACTCAGAATTGTTAAAAAAGCAGCTGAAATCATAAAATCTGACATCGCTGATTGTATTTATGAGAACAAATCTTATCCTCAGAGCACCGAATTTTTGAGTAATATTGAAGACAGCGTTCCTAATTCCCTAATGCTTTTTTTGGAAAAAGTCATCATGGATAAACGAAAATCTAATTCGCAGTTACTAAAAAAAAAAATGTGTCACAATAGGACATTCTATAATATCTGCAGTTAAGCCCCGTTCTTTTAATTCACCTTTACAACTAAGTATTGCGTCATTTATTTATAAAAAGATGGGTTCCAAAAATTTAGTGCAAATGCTATCCAAGCTGGCATTTGCTCCAGTTATAATGACGTGCAAATCCTCGAAGCATCACTAATAATGGCTCCACCAGAAGTAATTGAGCCTAGAGCATTTTGCCAATTTGTTTTTGATAACTGCGATTTCAACGTTAATTCAATTGATGGTTACAATACGTTCCATAACATGGCTGGTATTAAATGCATAACCCCGGCTACCTCGATAACATACCCTTCAAATGTAATTGAGCGACGCGAAAAGTTAAAGAAGTCTGCAATTGTCGATAAAAAAGGTATCGTAGAACGTCGTGTGCTTGAAAAAAAAAAGACGGAATGGGATTGAAGAACCTTCTTTTTGAGAATTTAGATGATCTGTTTCCTTCTAAAAAATACGACGAAGTTCCAAGTGTGTATGATGTATTGTGGATGTGTGGAAAAATGGAAAACATTCGAAAATATTGCTGGATGGCAAGGATATATGGAAACAATCACGTCTACTGAATCTTTTGATCAGACGAAAATACAGTTATTGCCGTTTATAATAGCTCCACCAAGTGATTACAACACCGTTTACACGTCCCTAATGATGGCTGTTGAAAAATCCAAGGAACTGCAAATTCAGACCACGTTTGTCACGTTTGATCAACCCTTGTACATGACTGCTGTTGACATAGTGCTTTCCGCGGAGCCGGACTCTGAATTAAGTAATGTTATAATCAGACTTGGAGGATTTCATTTGGTAATGTCATTTTTGGGCTGCATTGGTTTTATAATGAAGGGTAGTGGATTGAAAGAATTACTGAGTACTATC
Source organism: Wasmannia auropunctata (assembly GCF_000956235.1). NCBI lineage: Eukaryota > Metazoa > Arthropoda > Insecta > Hymenoptera > Formicidae > Wasmannia > Wasmannia auropunctata. The sequence goes on along the minus strand of NW_012026795.1, from coordinate 519,778 downwards.
TACGCACCCAATTCAGTTGACAAAATGTTAACAGGACATGCTTATGCTCGAGCTATTAGAGGGCATTTATTAGTGCAATTGTCTCTTGCAAAATGTGTATTAAGAGATATAAATTTCAACGACGAAGAATGTAATGTTATCGCAGATATATTTTCGAATTTCGAAGACCACCCTCCAGTAAGAAAAACGGTCGAAGAAATAGATTTACTACACAACATTACGAAGAAATTCAAACAACAGTTGGAAAAAGTGGAGGAGAATAGTCCTACTGCAAAGTTGTGGGTACAGTACTTTAATATGGTATCCTTGCTGAAAAAATTCATCGAAGCTGAAAGGACTGGAAACTGGGAAAAACACCTGTACACCATAAAGTTAATGATCCCTTATTTCCACGCTAGTGGGCATTTCCCATACGCAAAATCTTATCAAATTTATCTGCAGAGTGTGGCAAAGTTGAAAGAGAAAATGGACATATCTGAGTATAACAAATTTGTTACAAACGGATACTTTACGATAAGGCGCAAAGACAAATTTTTTTCTGGAACCTGGACTGATATGTGTATTGAACAAACTGCCAACAAAGGTTTCAAAGTGAAAGGTGGCGTAATCTATCGAGGGTTTACAAATGATATCCTCACAGCTCACGTTGTTGCTGGCCCTACTCTTCACAACATTTGTGAAGCATTGGAAGAATTTTGTGGCAGCAATAGTGGCACGTCTGAGCAACACGTTGAGTCAAGAGAATCTCGCATAAAAAGAAATGATGCTGATGTCGAAAAACTTGATAATTGGCTAACCACACACAGTCCTTTCATTATTGGCGAAGAAATAATGTCTCTTAGTTCCGGAATAGTAGGCGACAAGAAGATAAATTGCCATAAAGCAAAGCAAATTGGCGAACAGTGTATAGCAGGAATCATTGGAAAGCTGTTTAAAGATATCAAACTAAAACGGTGTAACACAGTTTTATCTCTTGCAACAGTCAATTCTGCAGTAAAAGTTAATGATAAATTGGTTGCAATTGATCCATTGATACTTTTCCAAAGAATGTTAATAGCCAAAAAACACGATGATGATCTCGCAGAATTTTTCAAATATGAACTTGCTCCGTACCCACTTTCAATGTTCAATGATACAACCGGAATGAGGAAGACAAAAAAGTCTGCTGTTTATGACATGTTTCATCCCATTGATCTTGAAGAAAATTTGCCGAGCTCCAATGACGTTTATGTGATTGATGGTGGATTTTTATTGCATCGGGTAATATGGCAGACAAATCAAACATATGGACAAATATGTGCTACGTACGTTAACTATGTAGAAAACAAATTTGGGAAAATGCCGTAATCGTATTTGATGGCTACGAAAATGACTCGAGTATCAAAAAAGCTGAGCAGCATCGACGATACCTGCATAGCCAATGTGTAGAAATTATTTTCGATGAAAGTATGACGGCTACTGTCAATCAAAATAAATTTTTGTCAAACGATAAAAATAAAATCAGATTGATTTCATTGTTAACGAAATTTCTCCAAAATAGAAAATTCGTGGTAACACAAGCGATAGATGATGCGGATACACTTATTGTTAAAACCGCAATAGAAATGTCGAATAATGGTCGAACATTTGTAGTCGGCAAGGACGTTGATTTACTTGTTCTCTTGATCGCATTATCACCAGAAAATAAAGATATATTTCTCATGAAGCCAGGCACAGGCAAAATCAACAGGAAAATTTTTTCGTCGTCAGAAATTCAAAAATCGTACCAACATATAAAAGATACAATCTTACTGGCCCATGCCTTCAGTGGTTGTGATACAACGTCTAGTATATTTCAGAAGGGAAAATTACAAATTTTTAAACTCCTGCAAAAAGAATTTCGATTGGCTAATGTCGTGAAAACTTTCAATGACGAAAATTCAACCCAATCAGAAGTAAGAGATGCTGGTGAAACTCTTTTTTTGATGGTATACGGTGCAAAGAAATTTCGAAATCTTTCGCTTGATTCATACAGATTTGACCAATTTAAAAATTCGCTGCAAAACCAAAACCAAGGCTTGAATTATTACCACCAACATCAGAGGCAGCTACACAACATTCATCACGAGTTTACTACCAAATTCAGTTATGGCTTGGCAATAACAAAAATCCGGAACAGTGGGGTTGGAAGAAAATCAACGGTTCGTTGCAACCTATTACAACACTCCTTCAGCCAGCACCAGAATCGATACTACAACTTATCTCCTGCAACTGTACATCTGATTGTTCTTCGAGATGTGGGTGCAGAAAAGCAGGGTTAAGATGCTCGGAAATTTGTAGACATTGTCAGGGAATGCAGTGCCTCAATGCATACATGGAGCCAATTTGCGAAAATCTTGACGACTCCAAAGACATAGACTCAGTACACGAGCATGCGGGCGAAGAATTAAAAGATATCTTTTACGAGGCAGATGATACCGACTCCGATTTTCTTTAGGTATAAAAGATATGCATGCAATATAATATAATATTTCAATCTACTTAAAAATCGTCACTTATGCAATTAATGTGTATTTTTTTACAGAATATTACTCACACCTAGTGAAGCAGTTGTATTAAGAAAACAAATGTACAATTGGATGAAAATGTTTATCACAATCGAATAAAGTATCGAAAGTAATCGAAACAGACTCAACGACCTCGAAAACCTCAGAGTACGAAATTTCAATTTATAACTTTTTATATTTTTCGAAAAATCGAATTTAATCGAATAAAACACCATTTTTCGATTTTGTTTGTTTATTTCAACAATATTATTAACAGAAACAAAATTATGGTACTGTATCTTATTATTTTAGATCTTAGGATGCTAAATTTACCAAACTTGTCGATATTGATAGTGATTTACATAAAAAAAAATCACAAAATTATATTATTTACATGTGGGTCTCTGAGAGACCCGTTGTGCCGCAAAGGGTTAAGCGTGGCCACTCCAGCACACCCTTTTTGGCTAGGGACTCCTTGGTTTCTTGAAATATATACATTTTCAAAGGTCTATACCAAGTTACAGCCACTTCGCAATTTTTTTGTTTATTTTGGACAATTTGCCTGTACTATAACACGGGGTAAGAAATTGCTCCACTCTAATGTATAGTATTATCCCAGCAAACACAGACATATAACAGCCACATTGTCACAATAAAATAGAATGTAACGCGCAATATAAAATGCACGTTACATGTAACATCTATGTTAATTGTAATTTCCCATTCATAGAAAATTGCAATTACATAACATTAATATAACA
>NW_012026795.1:511192-516442 GCF_000956235.1 Wasmannia auropunctata | reverse complement strand
CCATGAAGACGAATTTTTGCGGGCTCTCGCAAGGGCTAGGACGCCTCCGAGGGAGGAGGGCCCGCAGGTGAGGACGCGTGAGACGATTAGGAGATCGCCAGTGGAAGGCCCGCGCGAGGAGGCACCGCGGAGCACACAGACGCCTGCGAGTCTACGGGAGGAGGCACCGCTGCGTGTCATCCTAGACATAGCCACCGGAAGTAGGACCGTTTGCTTCTACCATTAACGTGAGTATTTTTTAAATAGCTATCTTCCTTTCTGTTTCTCTTTTACACATTTTAAATATTTGACTCCTTTTGTCTGTTGCAGATGGCGACGGATAGGCGGATTTGCGCCGTATTAATTAAATAAATTTAAATCATATCTTATATTATAAATTTTTAAATAAACATTTTTTAATTTTAATTATAATATTTTCTTTACTCTTCTTTATTCCTCTTCGCAAGCGATAACGGGTACGGTGGGGCCCGTGCGCAACGGCGGCGGCAGCGAACGCGGCGGCGGCGGCGGTGGCGGCGGCGAACGCGGCGGCGAACGCGAGTGCGGTTCCCCTCTCCCCGCGATACCCGCATCGCCGACGCGGTATCCCTCTTCCCCGCGCATCCCGCACCACCAACGCGGTATCCCTCTTCCCCGCGCATCCCGCATCTGCGACGCGGTTCCCCCGTCCCCGCGCATCCCGCACCCACGTCCCCGCGGTCAGGCCAGCTGATCGAGCGGCTTTCCGCGGCTTCCCCTCCCCGCGGACCCCGCATCAGACCGTGAACGTTCTGAGCGGTTTCCCTCTTCCCGCGGCTTCCCCCTCCTCGCGGCTTCCCCCGCGGACCCCCCTCCCCGCGGACCCCCCGCGGAACCCCCTACCCCTCACCCCCCCTCATAGCCCCATGGATTAGAACCGGCCCTTACTAGCTACTCACCGGATGTAACACTTAAATCTACAATTAATTCTAGGTGTATAGCACGCGTCGCGAAACATACAAAAATACACATGTATGTACGCTTTATCAGTCTTATTTCGTAAGATCATTATGGTGAACGGCCCACCATAGTCAATTCCTACGTTTAAAAATGGCCGACTAGATGTAATACGTGTTGCAGGTAGATCACCCATTTGTTAAAATAATGTCGGGGGCCTTGAACGAAAACAAATAATGCACTTTCGTAGAACATCCTTTATTGCATTTCGCATTATTATAAAGTGGTCAAAATTGCGTGCGTACGATAGCTAGAAGAGCTTGAGGGCCAACGTGTAAATGCTTATAATGTTCATGTAAAATAATCAATCGAGTTAATCGATGTTTTGACGATAGAATGATTGGATGTTTCTGAGCATATATAATAGGTGCATTGGCTAATCTACCACCAACACGCATTACGTTATGCTCATCCAAAAAGGGAGTAAGGAACGCAAGTTACTTGTCTTGCTTACTTGACCCTGCGACTGCAAACTTCGTATTTCGTCTGCAAAATCTTGTTGCTGCGCTCTTAAAACTAGAGTGGTCATTGCTCGGTCCAATTCTGTTACTGTTAACGACCCCGCAGTCCTTGACTCACAATGCAATGTGTTCTCTTTGAATCGTAAACAATACGTGATTACACGCTTTAACTTCGATAAAGAAGAGAATCTCAAAAGCAACTCATTTTCTTCACGTGCCTGAACGAGACAAGTCTTCGTAGACCTTCGTTCTTCGAGTAAATCTTCATTGTGAAGAATGTTTTCGTCGTAGGATGGCCAATCCTTGGTTTTCAACCACTCCGGACCGTGCTACCAGAGTTGGCAATCCTTTAATTGATTCAGATGCATCTCCCTGGATATTATGCCTGCCGGGTTCTCCTTGGAGTTTACGTGATTCCACTTTGCTTGACGAGTTAACTGTTGAACTTCAGTGACTCTATTTGTGACGAATTGCACCCATCTTGAGGGCTCAGCCTTTATCCACGCGAGTGTAATGGTGGAGTCACTCCATAGATACGTTGATCCCGGCGTAATTGTTAATGCTTGTAATAGCTGACGATAGAATTGAGCGAGCAACAATGCTGTGCATAGTTCCAAGGATGGTAATGAGATATTTTTCAGTGGCGCTACTCTCGATTTCGCGCATAAGAGATTGACCGTCCTCGTTCGTCTGTAGTCTTGATGTAAATACAACCACCATATGCGACTTCTGATGCATCGCAGAAACCATGTACCTCTATATAGTTGTGTTCGTTTTTGAAGGCATGTCGTGGAATCGAAATCTCAGGAATGTGCTGTAATTGATCCTGGAACTTTAACCATTTTGAACGTAAATCGGTGGGAATGGATTCGTCCCAGCCAATCTTTAATCGCCAAAGGTCTTGAAGTAAAAGTTTGGACTGAATAGTTATTGGTTCGATTAAATCCAGCGGGTCAAATATTTGTGAGATCATCGACAATATGACTTGTTTTGTTATCTGTGACGAATGAATTTTTATGTTGACGCGATATTGGAATGCATCTGACTTCGTGTTCCACATGAGGCCCAACGTGTTTACCTCTTGATGGAAATTAACAATTTCATCTTTGTTGTTGATGAGAATTGAACTTTTATTCGAACGCCATTTGTGCAGTTCAAAATCTCCGTTGCGTAGAACATCCGTAAGAGTTTCCTTTAGGATTTTTAGTTGTTTTAGATTGCTCCCGCCGGTTATTAGATCATCAACGTAAAAGTATGATCTCCTATAGTCTCGTATAAGTTTCGTATGATCGTCGTGCTTGCTTCAGGAAACATTGCTTGATATTCTAATGCCAGCTGGTATAGACATCTTATCGCGAGAAACAGTGCGCTGGCAAAGCCATACGTAACCGTGTTTAAACGAAATGACTGAATCTTTCCGGAACTCGTACACCATAAGATCCACTGTAAATCTCGTTGATCGACGTGCAATAAAACTTGTCGATACATTTTGTTAACATTTTGTTAACATTTTGTTAACGTCACCCGTGATGACGTACGTATGTTGCCGAAAAGTAGCATATTATTGAATAACGTATTTTGTATAGTTGGTCCTACGAGCAGTATATCGTTAAGGGACTTGCCTGATACCGTCTTGCACGACGCGTCAAACACTACACACATAACTTTAGTAGTATTACTAGTTGATTTAATAACCGCGTGATGTGGTAGGTAGTTTGCATCTTCGGTTTCTTCCGCTTGAGTCATATGACCTTTCATATTCCTGCATGAAATTAGTGTATGCTTCTTTGAAATCAAGATTTCTTTCAAGTTTTCTTTCTACTGAACGTAGACGTTTTTCTGCAATCTCTCGGGATTCTCCAAGCGACGAAATTATATCCTTCAATAGGTAGCTGTACGATAAATCTCCTATCAGGATTGTGTTGATGTGTGGAGACAAAGCTGTCTTCGCATAATTGCTCCTCTTTAGTATGAGGGATTTTCCTTTTGTTTTAGATTTATTAGCATTTATATATTTTCTAATATTACTTTATTTGAAGATATAAAGTCGTTGTTGTCTTTTGCTAAGAACATTGGTTTTGGTAATGTTTCTATTGATTTTATTAGTATTTCTGTAAATTTGTTATACTTAATTAATATATATTATTAAAATAATAAAAATATTATATATAAATAATTAAGAAAAGTATAATTTATACCTTTTGATTTTTTGGTGGGTTGCATCTTTTTTTTATTTGTAGTAATTTTTCTTGACCATTCATTATCACTGCCCGCACATCATTTTATATTTTGTATACGTAGCAGATACGTAAAATTTGAAATATTGCTATATAGCAGATACGTAAAAATACGTATGAATCGTGTAGCAGATACATGTTTAATACCGATGAATGTTTGCGCTTAGATATGTAATTTACGTTACATATCAAATACATAACTGATACATATACGGTTAAGGAAAAAGTATTGAAACCCTGAAAAATCTCAAAAAATATAAGTTTTTCAGAAAAATATTTCAAATAAAAGTTGTGGGATTTAAAAAGGTCTATTCAATAGTCTCATCAGTTTGACCCTGGCTGGCGTCGTTAAGGTCAAGTCAAAGTCACCTTGAATTTTTAAATGGAACGCTATTTTTTATTGTATATTTTTATAGTCCTAAATACCTTTTCAAAGCAATATAATTTTATTCATTTTGGGTCAACCGTTTTAAAGTTGAGTATTTTACAGTAAGAAGTAATAGACACCCAAAGACAAGGTCGGAATATGATCCAGCCAACTAAGACAAGATCGGAGGATGATCTAGCCAACTAAGACAAAGTCGGAATATGATATCCAGCCAACTAAGATCGGAGGATGATCTACCTTTAAATGAGGATGATCTATCTTTAAATTTATAATAAAAATTTATAATAAATTTTTAAAATGTTTACCATTCACAGTTTGACAGTGTGCTAGCCGATTGTAAAATCCTGAAACAGCGTTCCTGATGTAATCCCTGGGAATGAGCGCAGCTTCATTAAGAATTCGACGACGTAAATCATGTATATTTTGTGGTTTTGTCGTATAAATTTTACTTTTCAGGTAGCCCCATATAAAATAATCACGAGGTGAGAGGTCTGGCGATCGAGCTGACCACTCAATTGGACTTCTCCCTATCTATTGTTCAACGAAGACTTTGTTTAAATAGTAACGGACATTTCTTCCATAATGTGATGCAGCACCATCCTGTTGGAACCAAGTTTTCTCAGTATTTTTATCAATAATGACCCTTATCGCAGGAACTATTTGGTTTGGTTTCTCAACATATCCTCGTATATTGCAGTGCGTTTATTGCGTATATTTTAAATTACCTTCAATAAAGAATGGACCTATCAAAGTATTTAAAATGCCTGCTCAAACGTTTACTTTCTGCTGATATTGAGTATGAAATTCCAGATTCCAAGAGGACTTGTATCCGACCAAAATCTACAATTAGGTCGATTGACATTACCGTTAAGTTGAAACGTTGCTTCTACTGAAAAAACAATGTTGTAAATAAAATCAGGTTCTGCATCTATTTTTTCCACCATTAATTCACAAAATTCTAGACGTCGATCAAAATCGTCTTCATTTAGCTCTTGCACTAGATGAATTTTTTATGGATAGAACTTATTCTGTTTTAATATTTTACACATCAACTTCTGATCTATTTGATGTTTTTGAGCTGTTCTACGAGTGGAAATATGTGGATTCTCCACAAAAGATTGCTACATCCAATGACTTTTCGGGATTTGTTGCTGTTGCTGGTCTTCCTGTTTTTGGACGATTTTTACCA
>NW_012026795.1:509109-511142 GCF_000956235.1 Wasmannia auropunctata | reverse complement strand
AATCCGTTTTGAAACTGAGCTACACACATTCAAATTTGTTTCTAAGCACAAGAGAAGAAATGGGAAGGTCATAACAGCTGAACACACTATTGTTCGAAGACGCGGGAAGCTAGACCGAAGGATCAAGAAGCGATTTAAGGACTCTTTTCTACATTAACATAGAAAATTCCTGCTTGGGTACCCGGGTACCCCGGTTATTGAAATTAAGTGGAATTTTTGGTTATAGAGACAAGGGTTAATCCAAGGTAATACGTTTGTTGCCGAGCTTCGTTCCCTCATTGCTAAAATAAACTCCGTAAACGTCGTCTATGTTGACCACTTTTTTACCGCTTAGGACCGCCCCCAGATATTTTTGTCCCAAAGGACCATAGTGCATTTGTAGCTTTTCTTGTCCCTCGGATGTTTGCAATTGGTTTCGAACGGATGTTACGAGCGGCTCATTGGCGATTTCGAAAATTTCTTCAACGGAGGGGGCGTACGATTTATCGTGTGATGGTAATATTTCAGACATTTCATTCAAAGTACGGCACAGTTTTCGAACGTTTCAGCATTGATTTAACTGGAGTGGAAGCCAGTATAGAATTGTCTAACGAGGCGCTTGATTTTTTTCGTTTGAGTGTTGGTTTCATATATCCTTCGTCTACTCCCGAAAAGAACGATTCGTTCTCGACCAATTCATCGTCGGCGATATTTTCAGCAATTCGTTTTAGAGGCTCGATGATGGGCTTAAAGTGTCTCTCCAGCGCGATATCTTCTTCCATTCTACCAGTTTTCAAGGCGCGATATTTTTTGCGAATGGAATCGCTCGTTTTTTCAATCTGTTGCGCTATTCTCTCGCGATCCCCCATGTCGGGAATGTTGCACAATCGATGTATCGACAACAACTAACTACGTTACAGTACCACAAAGTCATTAAATCCTTTTCTATAACGCCCACTGACAAGTGCGCTGTCCTTGTCTATCACTAGAAATCCATACTTTTGTTGCCAGCAATTGTGGCACAATTTACAGAATTCCTCGTAAGACATGTCGGTGTTTACGTGATCGTTGTACACATGTTTCAGATTTGTACCATCCTGTTTGAACAGGATCAAAAAATTCGAGTTGTCGCGTATAAGATGCTTCGGTATCTTTGCATAAGTCTGACAGAGATAGAAACTGTCAACGTCCGCGTGTCGACCCATTGCAAAGTATTCTCTTATGCATCTTGCTTGTCCATGCCACGTCATCAAAGATAAAGATGGAATTCGGAAGCGCTTCGTTTGGTGGGACGATGTCGCTATTATTGGAGAATGTATAATAGCCAATTTCTTCTATCGAGCTCAATAACTTTTCCAAGTATTGATATTTCGGTTGCTGCAATGATTTCGAGTACACGTACACGTTCTCGAAGCGTACACCGTGCGGACTCTCCAACAAGCTTATCAGCACGTTTGTCTTGCCACAGTTTGATGGGCCACAGATGATACCGCGTATAGAAATCGGTAGCATGTTTCCATGCTTACGTATCTTTTTATCAGACATTAACCTAATCTTATCATCAAAATTTATCACTCTGATCGTCTGCGACTGTCGCACGAACCGCATCTTTTCTGCCTCCACATAATACTCTGAAGAATTTATCGAGAGCGGACCTATTTATAGAAGCGCGTAGCGCGAATGTGCTCAGTTGCCGAAATGTTTCTTATCGTGTCGGATAACAGTGATATTCTCAGTTTAACCAACAAAAAGTTAGAGTATATACCGAAAGTCGTTTTGCTGTGAAAGTCTCCAAACTGTATAAGTCAATTGTGGGACAGATTACCCGAGCATATAAAAACTGATTTGGAAGTTCAACAGTATCGTCGGTGTCTGAAACATTACAATCAACCGTGGCAGCAGACACATATTGACGGTCCTGCACCGTTTGTGAAGAATTGCAGCGAATGCCATCGAGAGGCCGCGGTTTGATAAATCGCGCGATAAATGCGCTTCCATTTGAATTGCATATCCCCGGATATTAGTTTTGCGGCCCGGGAACGCGTTTAGAACAA
>NW_012026795.1:508452-509059 GCF_000956235.1 Wasmannia auropunctata | reverse complement strand
GACAGATTGACAGATCAGCGGTATCGGTTCTATAGATCAGCGGTATCGGTTTGATAGAACAGCGGTATCGGTTTGATAGAACAGCGGTATCGGTTTGATAGAACAGGGGTATCGGGTCGATTGGCCGTATGATGATAAAATTATATTTCTTTCCCTTTCCTTCGTACATGTATATGACACTACTACTACACTGAAATGTATGCGAGACACGTTCATCTTTGACGCGGATCAAATTTCTACCTGGCGATGGTTGCGAACGAATAAGATTTCTATGCCGTTAGGAACGATAGCAATAGAATAGGTTCAATAGACGGTTCGGCAGATCAGGGGTATCGGTTCGACAGGCGGTTCGACAGTGTGTGTGACATCGATTTGATAGAACAGGGGTATCGGTTCGATTGGTTGTATGATGATGGTTTCATATTACGCGTCTTCGTGACTTTGCCATGGCATTGAGATGCGAATGCTGACACGGTCATTTTTTATCTTGACCCATATAATATATCCAACTAATGAAGGTCGCGGAAGAATATGATTTTCTATGTAGTTAAACTAATAGCTGTTTGATAGAACAGACAGGTAGTTTGACAGGCTGTTCGATTGGATC
>NW_012026795.1:507154-508402 GCF_000956235.1 Wasmannia auropunctata | reverse complement strand
GAAATCACTGTGAGGCTGCACGTACGGAGACGATCGCGATAACGTGAGATGCTTGTGCTGAATGAGCAGGTGAAACGTACAGGAGACACAATTTTAACTGGAGAGACAACTGTAAAAAACATTCGACCTATCAAGAAGAAACTCACTGCTTCCAACATTGAATTTTTAAAATCTTTGGGTTTTACCGTGCATAGTATCTGAGATGGCTAATATCCTAAACATTGGAGGGGAACCAGTCTTTGACGACAGCATCGTCAAGATTGATACTCACACGTACAATCCATATGCTAATACTGCGTTTGGACACAGCGATGAAATACGAATACCCATACAACAGCAGGATTTATACACATTACCATGTGAAAGTTTTCTCTACGTTGAAGGAAAAATGTCGATAAAGGAAAAGAAGGAAGGGTCGGTTAGAGTCCTAGATTATCAGAGAAGCGCGACCGGCTTATGGCAGTATCGCAAAAGTACTAGAAAATATTAAAAATGGCGTCGAATGGCCAATCATAAGTTTGATTTATTCGGCAGCCATTTATAATAACGATAAATCAATCTTATGATTGGCCATTTGCGTGTCCAATCAGGACTCGTAACACCGATCGCGCTTCTCTGATAATCTAGGACTCTAGGGTCGGTGACAACGCTTGCAAAGAATTGCGTAACGTTCATGTTTGATGAAATTCGATACGAACTCAACGGTGTGGAGATTGATCGCAACAGAAACGTTGGAATTACCACTACTATCAAGAACTATTTATCGCTAACGTATGGCAAAGCTGCAATTTTGCATAATGCTGGATGGGCCTTAACACCGCACATATCCGAAGGATACTTTAACTTTTGCGTGCCGCTCAACATGTTGCTGGGCTTTTGTGAGGATTACAAACGTGTGATTGTTAACGCTCGACACGAATTGATTTTGATACGAGCGCGCAACGATAACAATTGTCTCGTGGGAGATGCTGCGACTGAGCCTAAAGTTGAAATACACAAGGTGCAATGGCGAATGCCTCACGTCATGTTAAACGAGGTCAATAAACTGTCCATGCTACGAGCTTTGGAAAGCGGCCGATATCTGAGCGTGAGTTTTCGCTCGTGGGATCTGTACGAGTACCCCTTGTTGCAGAGCACTACCAAGCATTCATGGGCTGTGAAGACTGCGACGCAACTAGAAAAACCACGATACGTTATCTTTGCCATGCAGACTGGTTGAAAGAACGTCATGTCTAAAGATGCTTCTTA
>NW_012026795.1:506675-507104 GCF_000956235.1 Wasmannia auropunctata | reverse complement strand
TTAGCATGGCGAAACACCTGATTGCAACAGCTGTGTTTGGTGAAGAGGATGATACCGACGAGGCTATCGTGTACGTTAAAGGACATCAAAAACGAGAATGGCTCGGTGATATGCTCGATGCGAGAGTAGTCATTGAAACTCTGGATACCGATTACGAAGATGTAGTTTCTTTGAATAATCTAAATGTTATTAATACTATGCGCTGTGGAAAACATGTTAAGAATTGCGCATTACAAAATGTATTTAAAATATATAACTGGTGGTCACACCATCAATAAAACAATAAAATGTATAATATTATAATCAATAAAATGTGAAATTTTTAAAATTATATTTCTTTCCCTTTCCTTCGTACATGTATATGACACTACTACTACACTGAGATGTGTGCGTTCATATTTATCTTTGACGCGGATCAAATTTCTACCA
>NW_012026795.1:505523-506625 GCF_000956235.1 Wasmannia auropunctata | reverse complement strand
TTCATATCGCACGCTGGAACCACGTCAATGGCACGAATCGAACGTACCGATAAATATCATGAATGTAAACATCATTCGCATAGAGTGTAACATGACCGCGGGTGCGTATAGTAATGACAAGTGTGTACATACGATACACGAGTTTTCACCGAGCGTGCCGCCAGGATATAAGATATCGGAAACGCCGGCACAGATCATTTACCTTCCGATCATCGCACGGAGCATATCGGATCTGACTATCCGCGTTGTGGATCAATACGGTCGATTGCTCGATTTTCGCGGAGAAGAAATCACTGTGAGGCTGCACGTACGGAGACGACCGCGATAACGTGAGATGCTTGTGCTGAATGAGCAGGTGAAACGTACAGGAGACACAATTTTAACTGGAGAGACAACTGTAAAAAACATTCGACCTATCAAGAAGAAACTCACTGCTTCCAACATTGAATTTTTAAAATCTTTGGGTTTTACCGTGCATAGTATCTGAGATGGCTAATATCTAAACATTGGAGGGGAACCAGTCTTTGACGACAGCATCGTCAAGATTGATACTCACACGTACAATCCATATGCTAATACTGCGTTTGGACACAGCGATGAAATACGAATACCCATACAACAGCAGGATTTATACACATTACCATGCGAAAGTTTTCTCTACGTGAAGGAAAAATGTCGATAAAGGAAAAGAAGGAAGGGTCGGTGACAACGCTTGCAAAGAATTGCGTAACGTTCATGTTTGATGAAATTCGATACGAACTCAACGGTGTGGAGATTGACCGCAACAGAAACGTTGGAATTACCACTACTATCAAGAACTATTTATCGCTAACGTATGGTAAAGCTGCAATTTTGCATAATGCTGGATGGGCCTTAACACCGCACATATCCGAAGGATACTTTAACTTTTGCGTGCCGCTCAACATGTTGCTGGGCTTTTGTGAGGATTACAAACGTGTGATTGTTAACGCTCGACACGAATTGATTTTGATACGAGCGCGCAACGATAACAATTGTCTCGTGGGAGATGCTGCGACTGAGCCTAAAGTTGAAATACACAAGGTGCAATGGCGAACTGAGTCGACAAGGCACACAGGGGATA
>NW_012026795.1:505060-505473 GCF_000956235.1 Wasmannia auropunctata | reverse complement strand
TAATATTGTCCATTATCCAACGTTGTGCGCAAAATCACATAAATTGTCACGTCTGCAAATATTCTCATTCGAGATAAAAACTGTGACATTTCGCAAGGAGGACACAGTTTCGATAGATTACTCGTCATGATTGTACCAACGTTTGTAGATCTTCAAGGATTCACCGTTGGGAAGAGATTTATCGTAAAAAAAGTGGCGGTCCTGAGAAGAGGTACAGTTCTTTCGCATTACATTTTTGCGAGTCCCATACCATGGAATTCTTTAACAAAATTCGACAAGTCTGGCGTTTCCTGGTTGGTTGCTTATCATCATGGATTAAGATGGGAAGACGGGATGATTCCGTACAGCATGGCAAAACACCTGATTGCAACAGCTGTAGTTTGGTGAAGAGGATGATACCGACGAGGCTATCG
>NW_012026795.1:502595-503673 GCF_000956235.1 Wasmannia auropunctata | reverse complement strand
TTGCTATCATTTCGGACGAGCGTGTGTGTGATATAACGTATATATCAATATCATCCTCACGGTATTACCAGGTAGGAGAGATAATTATTTCTATGGCTTGCATTTTTACTCGCGGGTTCCCGTGGACTCTTGAGTCAGTCGACGTTGAGTCGTTGCGACTGTCATTTTGCTAATCGAAAATATTGTTAGTGCCTCTATAAGTAAAATGCTGTGCATAAACTGTGACCAGTATTTTGCACCAAGTACCTGCGACATGTGCAGTCGCAGGTACTGGTTGCGCGTGGGAAGGCGGCTTGCCGCCTCCCCGTATGAATCTCAATTTTTGCGGACCCTGGCGAGGGCTCAGACGCCTCCGAGGGAGGAGGGTCCGCAGGCGAGGGCGAGAACGCCTCCGCGGAGCCTGCAGGCGAGGGTCAGGAGCGCGCAGATACCGGTGAGCCCACGGCAGGAAGCGCCGCTGCGCATAATTGTGGACGTGGCCACCGGGGATAGAACGGTTGCGTATTACAATTAACGTGAGTATTTTTTTGCTAGCTATCCTTCGTTCTTTCTGTTTCTCTTCACATTTTTTAAAAATGCTCCCTCTTTTGTCTGTTGCAGATAGCAACGGATAGGCGGATTTTGCGCCGGATAAATTTTATTATTTTTAAATCATATATTATACCTATACATAAATTTTAAAATAAATATTTTTTTTCATATTTTTTAATCATAAAAAATATTCTTTTTTTCTTTTTCCTTCCTCTTCCTCTTCGCAAGCGATAACGGGTGGGGTGGGGCCCGTGCGCAACGGCGGCGAACGCGGCGAGCGCGAACGCGGCGGCGGCGGCGGCGAACGCGAGCGGCGGCGGCGGCGAACGCGAGCGGCGGCGGCGGCAAACGCGAGCGCGGTTCCCCCGGCCCCACGGATCCCGCATCTACGACGCGGTTCCCTCTTCCCCGCGCATCCCGCACCCGCAACGCGGTTCCCCGTCCCCGCGCATCCCGCACCCGCAACGCGGTTCCACCGTCCCCGCGCATCCCGCACCCACAACGCGGTTCCCCCGTCCCCGCGCATCCCGCACCCACAACGCGGTTT
>NW_012026795.1:500420-502575 GCF_000956235.1 Wasmannia auropunctata | reverse complement strand
TTCTTATCGAAACAAGCATTTCTATACATTTCCTAAAAAACTTGATTTTAGAAATAAATGGAAAAGAATTTGCAATATTAGTCAAGATATAAAATGTGATAACTTTCGTATCTGTGAAGAGCATTTTAAGCCTAAATATTTTATGAATACATCAAAACATAAACTGAATTGGAACGCTATCCCTATTGAAAATGTACAAAGTATTTCAGATTGTACATCCTCAAATACACAATCTGAAATACATTTGACCAGTGAACATGAAGATATTCGATGCAAAACTCCTCCGATTAATGTAAATAACAATGCTGAATGTGAATTATATAATAATAATTGTCCAGTGCTTACTTCTGATTTTGATTCTTTAGCTACACAAAGTACAAATTCAACTAATGAAAATGATATAGAAATGTTTGTTTCAGATAGAAATGTACAATTTTTAGTCAATAATGAAATGCAAAATAAAACTGTAACTTCAAAGGAATATTTAAAAGACATCTGTTTGTCGCAAAAGGAATTAACGCCACGAAAACAAAAAATGTACAAAATACATCGTAACACAATTAGCAAATTGTCAAAATTACGAAAACTTTTAAAAAATGAAAGACAACATGTTGCAGCTTTAAAAGAATTGTATGACAGAAAGAAATTTCAATTGATTGAAGACTCTCTAAACACAGTGACAAAAAATTTCATACAATCTCAACTTAAAAATGCTAATAGAAAGCCTGCTGGAAGACGATGGACAATTGAAGATAAAACTTTTGCACTCTCAATTTATAAACGTAGTCCTCGGCTGTACAAATATTTAAGTACTTATTTTCAATTGCCTTCTTTCAGATTATTGAAACAGATGCTTTCAAACATCCCTTTTGAGACTGGTTTAAATGAAACAATTCTAAAAAATTTGAAAGCAAGAATACAGAAAATGAATCCCTTAGATCGCTGCTGCGCGTTAATGTTTGACGAGATGTCGTTAAGTAGTGGGTTTCACTATGAAGCTAGTAAACAACAGATTTCTGGATTTGAAGATTTAGGGCATTTAGGTCGTACTATTAAATCAGCAAATCATGCACTAGTTTTAATGCTGAGGGGCATTCGTAAGTCTTGGAAACAGGTCGTAGCCTATTATTTTACAGCAAATACAATCTCCACTATGGCCTTGAAAGATATAATTATTACAGTAATTTCGCGTTTACAAAAAGAAGGATCAATATAATAGCAACGATTTGTGACCAAGGTGCTACGAATAGAGCAGCATTAGCTCAATTATGCAGTGACAATATTGAGAGTCCCAACATTCGGCATTATTTTTTAGTTAATAACAAGCAAATATTTATTATTTTTGATGTTCCTCATCTTTTGAAAAACACTAGAAATGCCATGCTTCGTTGTCAAGTTAAGTTGTCTGAAGATAAAATGATTGATTTTGATTATATAGAAACTGCTTTTAATTTAGATAAGAAAAGAATGTTCAAGACGTTACCAAAACTTAAAAGTGAATATTTTAATTTTAAAGATATTTATTTAAAGATGAAAGTTAAGGTAGCTGCTAGACACCTTAGTAGTTCTGTTGCTGCAGCAATCGAGAGTTTTGTTGCGGCACAAACTATGCCAGCTGCTTCTATATATACTGCTGAATTTGAACAAAAAATTGATGATTTGTTTAATTCGTTGAATAGTTCGTGTTTAAAACCTCGTAATAATAAAAAATATGCGTGCGCTTTGTTTGAAAATTCCCCACATTTCACGTTATGGGAATCAATGCTCGAAGAACTATCACAATAGCGTTTGATTGACAAACGTAATAATAAAGACGTCACTAGTCAGTATTCATTTATTAATGGATGGGTTACTACAATCCAATCCATAAAAGAATTGTGGGGATTTTTATACAACATGGGATTTAACTTTCTGTCTTTGCGATCGTTAAATCAAGATCCTGTGGAAAATCTTTTCTGCACGATCAGGCAACATGGCATGGCAAATACAAATCCGACATGTCATCAATTTATTGCAGCTTTAAAGACAACAGTAGTAAATAATCTAGTTTTACCAATAAATAATGGCAATTGCGAAGATGATGGTTGTCAGCCATTAGACAATTTATGTACATTTTTGACAACGGCTCATATTGATGACAATAACAATGAATGCT
>NW_012026795.1:499801-500400 GCF_000956235.1 Wasmannia auropunctata | reverse complement strand
TTAGTTCTCTAACTTTGCAGAAGAGAGACTTGATTTCGCCTTTAACTGAGTGACGTTCTAGTTCGGCGCATATGTCGTTAATATATGCGTTTTTGTCACTTCGGCATCGTCTCTGCACTTCACGGTTCAATCGTGAGTATTGCTCATGCTCGTTCTCTGAGCTTAGTCCCTTCCTTTTTAGTTCCCGTCTCTTGAGGATGACATCATCCGTCCCTGGCGTGATGAAGTTCTTCCTGCTTACTCGAGGAAGCATGTTCTATTTGGCTGTTTATGCGTCTATTTTGCGTCATTGCTTCCTTGAATGCTTCCCATAAGGAGTTGCTATCCTTGTCACCGCGTTGTGACACTTTTTCTATATCTCGTGTTCTATGTCTCGTCTGAAGCCATCCACGTCCACTCTCATCAGATTTGGTGTGATTTCTGGTTTGCGCATTTTCTTTAAATTAATTCGCAACGTGGCCACGAGCAGTTGATGATCGCTTCCGCAGTCCGCACCCGGGTACGTTTTCGCATTCAGCACGGATGACCTCCAACGCGTTTGAATCAGTATGTAATCTATCTGATTCCTGCATCTGTCTCCATATCTGTCTACATATATA
>NW_012026795.1:494545-495026 GCF_000956235.1 Wasmannia auropunctata | reverse complement strand
TATCGCTCTGATCTGTTCGCGTTCAGCCCATGCAAATCGTCTCGGCGCGTACGCATATGTTGAATGATCTTTGAGCGAGACCTTAACCGAATAGTCGTCCTCGATAGGAACTATCGGAGCATTTTCTGTCTCCGAAAATACCGTTAACAATCGTGCTTTGGTTTCTGCATCAAAATCAATTTCTACATTCGAAAAATGTGACGTCTGATTCTCTGTCGATTCATCCATAATGTTAGCCGACGCGACTTGGCGAATTAACGCCAAATTATTTTCTGATTCTAAAGTCGGACGATAGAGAACCGAAATTCTATTATTTTTCATGAAATCCCGACCCAAGACAATATCGACAGGAAACGAATCGTCACGTAAAACTTGCAACTTAATGTTACCGACAAAATTAGGCATTGATTTTAAACAAATAGTCGATGCGACAGAACTAAGCAAAGAAATCGGTAAATTATTTAAACCAACATATAACCGA
>NW_012026795.1:492670-493248 GCF_000956235.1 Wasmannia auropunctata | reverse complement strand
CTTTAACAGCCACTGGCTGCAAGCGGAGAGGGTAGGCTGCAGCAGCCAACCATCTAAGCCATCGCGGCTGCCAGCCTACTCCTTCCACTTGCAGCCAGTGGCTGTTAAAGGTTTTCCTGGCATCCCTGCTTCCCGGTGTCCGCGGTACTTCCCGGTGGTGTCTTGGCGAAGTGTAACGCCAGATCCGAATGTCCCTGGACTGGAGCGTCCCTCGAGGTGGCCTGGTTCTTTTGGCAGGAGAAATCGAATGGAATTAATTTCCACTTGATTGTCGTCGCGGGTTCCCGAGACAGAGCCTTCGCTCTTGTCGCTCCACTGCCAGGACTGCTCGAAGTAAGGAACTTCTGCTTTCTTCTCGTAACAGGGCACTGGGCCGCTGTTTTTAATACAGCCTTGTTGCGCCTAGGCATCCGAATGTATTTCAACTCGTTGGGCGTGCTTCGAACAACGAGGCAAGTGTGGTTGTTGACCATAGCGCGGAGCCTACATGTCCCTGCTGAATGTTTTTCACATACGCAAAATCGTATGTGTCGCGAGACTACTGGCGGTGTTCGCGATAAAATAGCACGGCGCGACAC
>NW_012026795.1:488169-488558 GCF_000956235.1 Wasmannia auropunctata | reverse complement strand
TTCAATAAAGTATTTAGTTTTTTATAACTTTTTAATTATTATAGTTATATTTATGCCTATTCTGTCCACACATACTTCCACATATATTTTGTTAATAACTTTTTAACGAATAACGAGCGATGGCTAAAACCACTTGAAGGTCACTTGGGGTCATGCCCTTGAGAACATATATAAAGGTCAAGGTCATTGGAGCAGCCTCCCTTCATCGATATATTTACCATGGAAAGACATTGTCTGTTCTTTTCAAAACATTGTTACAAAAGCTCAAAATGTAGGCTTAATAATCGTAGCGTCAATATGTGATCAAGGAGGAAACCAATGGCAAAGCAATACAATATCTTATTTCTAATTCAAAAGAGCAAGCGTTTATTAATAATCAAATATTAACA
>NW_012026795.1:486124-487033 GCF_000956235.1 Wasmannia auropunctata | reverse complement strand
TGCTCGCTGTCCGTTCGCTTACAAACCTTGGAAATCGCGCGAGATTTTGGTAAGTGCAATTCTAGAGTCCTAGATTATTAGAGAAGCGCGACCGGTGTTACGAGTCCTGATTGGACTCGCAAATGGCCAATCATAAGATTGATTTATCGCTATTATAAATGGATGCCGAATAAATCAATCTTATTATTGGTCATTCGACGCCATTTTTAATATTTTCTAGTACTTTTGCGATACTGCCATAAGCCGGTCGCGCTTCTCTGATAATCTAGGACTCTAGTGCAATCTTGCATTATCTTTTTTTACAGTCTCATTTATGTATCAGCTCGTAATTGCATGTAGAAAATTGTTTCTTATTTTTCATTATTTTTTGATGTTTCGACTAATTTTTATTTTTTCGTCCTATTTTAAATGTCTTTAATGTAATCTGTTTCAGACACGAAAATGGCTCGTTGCGTGCCAATTCAGCTGGCTATAGAACTGGAGGAGACTGTGCGACCTCCAGTGCTAGTCCATACGGAGGACGATTTTTTGATCCATTGCAGTGCCGAATTAATGTAAGTCTTTCTATATTGTAGATAAATTTGTTTTTCTTTCTTTTTTTGTCACGTCATTGTTCATAGAGTCAAGAAGGGTGAAGGCGGACAATTCCAAATTTTGTGGGAGTACCGACGTGCGTCGCCTCCCTCGGTCGAACAAATTGAAATGGAAGGAGAAATCGGGCGACAATTCGCGGAGCGAGTTGAGGAGGAGATTTTAAATCCTCCCAGAAGGAGACGCGGACCGGATGAGCCGGGGTGCTCCTTCTGGGAGGATTAAAGATGTCGGAAGCAGACAAGGTAAATACATATACATAGATCATTGATTAATATACGAAATATTTATAAATTTTGTGTTTATTCTACTGTGTTA
>NW_012026795.1:484352-486104 GCF_000956235.1 Wasmannia auropunctata | reverse complement strand
CGGGAAGGAGTCGGACGGGACTGTCGGGACAGGAGTCGAGACAGGACTGGATAACCCGGCTTGCGCCGGTCGGCCTTTATATACCGGCGAGCGTCCCCCACCACGCGGTATCTGCGTGGGCGGCCCCCACCACCCAAGCAGCGCATGGCAGTGGCGCCGGACCTCAGGGCGCCGGATTTAACTGGCGTAGTAACGCGAAACGTTACATCACCCTCCTCCTTAAGATGGAAAATCAGACACTTGCATTCGCAAATGCGTTGGCAGTACCTCATCTGACCTCGTCCGTCGAAACGGAGCACCCAGCGGCCAGTCGGGAGCCGCAACTTGTATTTGCGGCTTTTGTGAACCGCGAAGAATGGTATTTCCGCGGTCTCCCCCGTTGGCAGGAACACCCGAACCGGTGGTCTTGCAGGTGGCGTTCCTACGGCGGCGGTCGCAGTAGGACGAAGCACTCCCTGAGTCGGGGGTGCGACAGAGATGGAGGCGACTGCCACTCGCGGAGGCTGTGCGATTACCGGGTTGGAGGGGCGGTGCATCCTCGGAGCCGTTGGTACGACGTCGGAGGCGATACCCATTGACGCCGATTGTGTCGCTTGGACGGGCGGCGGCCGTGCGACGGTCCTCGGAGCCCCGGCGGGCGTCGAGGTAAGGCGAGTCCTTGCCTGTTCCGCCGGTACTGCGTCACCAACAATTACCGGTGTCTGCGGTATTGGCCGGACGGGTCGGCTGGTCCGTGGTGTTGGCGCGGAACCCCGTGGAGCTCCAACGTTTGGCAGGCCAGGACGGGGCATCTTCGAAGCCGGCGCCGGCAGAGTCTTAGGCCGTTTTATAATGACGCGTCCGGAGAACCTCTCGTTGGAAGCGAATTTTCGGAAGTACCTTCGCCCTTGTCGCGGGAGGAGTGCATCGGTCCTTCTTTGAGGGCGGTGGCGGAGGCGGGGATAAGAAGATCATCCTCCGCTTCTGGGTTTCTCGATCGCCCCGCTGCGTGATGGTCCCCGGACGAGGCACGGTTCGGCGTCGTTCGGCGGCGGGCGGGGAACTGCCTGTACTTACCGCGTCGCCATCGGAGAGATCCGAGAGGTTGCCGAACAAATTGCGTAGCATTTCACGCTCCATTTCGTACGACTGAAACGTAACTGTTGCCGCACGGTTATGACGGTCTTCCTTTTATACCCTGTTCGATCATGGGTTTACTAATGCATCTTGAATGGCGTGCTTCGGAGCGCGTCGGTAATCGGTTAAGCGCGTGGGTGGCCGGCGCGCCATCTACCGGTCGCGCGCGCAAGGGCGTTCGCCGGCCATGCCACTGGTCTGTTCGGACGCGGAGTTACTGTTACCTAGATGGTCAGACTCCGGAGCACTTTTAAGATCTTGAATATGGATATGTCGGTACCAACGTCCTCGCGTATCGCGTAAATCTACGATTACTGGAGAAATAATACGGCGTACCTCTATAGGGGTCCGGTAAAGCGCGGGGCAAGCTTTGCATTAAAACCCGATGCTTTCTTTGATAATGGGTACTCGCGTTTCCATACTTTGTCGCCGATTTTAGGCCTCCAATCTCTCCGGCGGAGATTATAATGTGATTCTTGTTTTTGAAACGCACGCGCCTGATTGATACAAACCAATTCAAAGGCTTCTTCCAGCCGACGGCGGGTGCTGTGCGGCGTAGTGTTTTCAACGTATCGGCGGTCGTTCGGATGGGGAAAAACTAATTCGCGTCCGTGGTTTAGATATGCTGGAGTAAAA
>NW_012026795.1:483457-484332 GCF_000956235.1 Wasmannia auropunctata | reverse complement strand
AAACGTAATTAGATATGTAATAAAATGAACGCCTTATTTGTTAAAATGTAAACGATATCAATGTCTAATTCTTATGATGCATTTCCAAGTGGAAACCAATCTAAAATAAATCAAACTATAAAATTAACGATTTGATCAAAATGAATCATAATATCTCTCTTTTACTCTTCCGCGACGTTCTCCTCCATGGGAAGTGGTGGTGTCATTGGCTCGAAGCTAGGGCTGTCTAGCTCAACCTCTTCCTCCGCTGCGACCTCCGGAACAGCCGTCGGGCGGCGCTCTTCCGCCTCTCGCTTCTCCATCCATTTTCGGACCACCTCGAGCGCCCGCTCCGCCACGGACGTCCTCAGGTCTCCTTCCTCTGCGACAATCGTCGTATCCGTCTGCGAAATTGCAGGCGGATACAATGTGACGCCACTCGGCACGCTGAGCAAGCGAGAGAATCTGTCTTTCTTGTTCCGTTCTCTCTTTGTTCAACTAATGCGATCGAGGCTTTATGTTTTCTCGGAGTAACAAGAGGATAATCATTTTGCTAAATTTTGCTGAATTTATAATATGTGATAATATATCCCTCGTACCAATGCACTATAGTAGCAGTCGTGTCAATACGCAATAGTTTGACACATTATTTTTAAAATTTTCCGTATGATTTATATACTAGGTTTGTAAATCTGATCTACAGATAGTTCGTGTGGCCGAACGAGTAAAGCGCATGACTAGAACACTGGATGTTCAACGTTCAAGTCGTACTCTTTTTTCGTAAAGTAATTCACGAAACATATTTTTATATAATTATTGAAATTATTCATAAATTTTTCATGTTGGAAAATTACTTGTATATTTATAAATTTTGTTTGCATCATCCTTACAAAATA
>NW_012026795.1:481553-482256 GCF_000956235.1 Wasmannia auropunctata | reverse complement strand
TTGCCGTACTTTGCGGACAGTAGTGGGGGCAGGCCAGTTTGCTACTGCGCTCACCTTAGCTGGGTCGGCCCGGATGCCCTGTTAATCGATTATATGTCCTAGGTATTGTAGCTGTTTGCAGCAAAAATGGCACTTCTCGGGGTTGAGCCGTAACCGGGCTTCTCGCAATCGCCGGAAAACCTCTGCTAGATGTTGCAAATGTTCCTCAAAGGTGGTACTGATAATTATAATATCGTCTAGATAGACGAATACCTTTGGTTCTAATTCTGGTCCTAGTATCTTATCCAGTAGTCTTTGGAACGTGGCTGGTGCTGAATGAAGGCCAAATGGCATTACCCCTGCATAAGTCCCCGGCCCGGAACGGTGAAGGCGGTTATAGGTCGACTTTCTGGATCCAAAGGCACCTGCCAGTATCCACTCTTGAGATCCAAGGTGGATAAGTATCGGGCTCCTCGCAGCTTGTCTAGAGTTGCCGAGACATGAGGGAGTGGGTAAGCGTCCCTTTCAGTGACTTCATTTACCTTCCTGAAGTCTATACAGAATCGGTGGGTGCCATCTTTCTTTTTGACGACCACAATCGGAGAGCTCCAAGCACTACTGGATGGTTCGATAACGCCCTTGTGCAGCATATCTTCTACTTCCTGATTTATAATTGCCTGCATGGCGGGATTTCGAGGACGGTACCTTTGCTTAATAGGTTGGT
>NW_012026795.1:479858-481533 GCF_000956235.1 Wasmannia auropunctata | reverse complement strand
GTGTATCTTGGTGAGACTGGCTATGAGGAAAACAGATTCTATTGGAGCTACATTTATCCGAGCGATGTTGTCAAGTTTTTACGCAGGGACAAATCTTCTGCGGTCGGCTGTGATGGAATCTCACATGATGTCATCATGAGAGCTCTGCCATGTGTTCTGCCGGTTCTGACTCATATCTTCAACTACAGTCTGAATCATGGAGTCTATCCTTCCTTGTGGAAGTCAGCGATTGTCTGTCCACCTCCGAAAGTCAAATGCCCTACGGAATTGAGCCATTACAGGCCTATATCATTGCTTTCCTCTGTCTCTAAGGCTCTGGAGCGCATTGCGGCGGGACAGATCACGGATTACATGGAGCAGCGTGGCTTGTTTGATGCTTATCAATCTGCTTATAGGAGAAGTCATTCGACTCAGACAGCACTGATCAGGATACTTGACGATGTGAGGCATGCGGTTGATGCCAGGAAGGTTACAATCTCAGTCTTCTTCGATTTCACCAAGGCTTTCGATAACGTGAATCACAAGATATTAATTGGAAAATTAAGAGAATTGAATTTTTCCTGCTCTTCCTTAAGATGGATTTGTTCTTATTTAGACCAAAGGAGACAAGCTGTCAGGGATCCTAACACGGGTGAGGTTTCATCGGAGTTGACGCTGGGGAAGGGGGTTCCTCAGGGCTCTGTCCTTGGACCCCTTCTCTTTTTGCTCTATCTAATCAGTTTCGGTCGGGTTTTAAAGAACTGTAAATACAGTTTTTATGCCGATGACCTTCTCATCTACCTGCATGTTGAACCGAAAAATCTGCATAGTGCTGTCGCAGCTGTAAACGCTGATATTAGCAGAATTCTTGATTGGACTTGCGAAAATGATCTCACAGTAAACCCATGCAAAACGTCGGCCATGATTATGGGCTCCGCTAAGTATATCAACAATCTTGCGATTGATTAACTGCCTCGGATCGTCGTGGGAGACTCCATAATACCATATTGTGACTCAGTGGTATATCTGGGTTTCTCCCTGTCTAAAACCCTCTCCTGGAACAGTCATATCTCATTAATGTCTGCTAGGGTTCATGGTACCCTTTATCAGTTGAAACTATTCAAGCATCTTATTCCGCAATCCCTTCGCATCAGTTTAGTGACGACTCTTATATTACCGATATTTGATTATAGTTGCACTGTTCTGACTGACATCACTGGTGAACTTGATCTTAAACTGTACAGGGTTTTTAATGCTTGTATAAGATATATTTTCCGGATTAAATATGATGAGCATGTCACATCATATTACACTAGGCTGTGCTGGCTCAAGGTGAGAGCGAGGCGAATGTACTTTGTGGGCTGCTTAACTTATTGTATTCTAAGATCAAAACAGCCTGTCTATCTGCACCGGAGTTTTGAGTACAGAAGCATTCGATCTGTACGATCAACCGGTACTCAGGGAGATATTCTCTCTCTGCCTCTATGTAGAACTGAATGTTTTAAACGATCTTTCAGATCCTGCAGCCAGGTTTTGGAATAGCATCCCACTGGACATTCGTGGCGCCTCGTCTTTGAATATCTTTAAGCGCAAATTATATAATTTCTTACTTAACTCGCCTGCACTTGTGCTATAATTTATTTTTCGTTTTCCGATTTTTGTCTTGCGAAATTATTTGCTTTGTTAATTTGCTTTT
>NW_012026795.1:477854-478933 GCF_000956235.1 Wasmannia auropunctata | reverse complement strand
ATGTAAAAATGTTTACATACATTGTAATAAGCTGAACGATACATATTTCATAATTTTCGTCAGGAGTGCTCTTTGACATTAGATAAGTCAATGCTAGAATTTATTTTCCACTTTCGACTAAATTTCGCGAATCATGCTCACAATTTTCCTTTCACCATTCACACGAGTCGCCGGTCAAACGTAAGTTACGAGTGCGGCATAATCAGAGGAACGTATCGTAATTGAAATGATGACGTACATTAGTTCGTAGCACCAAAATCTCATAACATTTACAATATGTAGATTCGTTCCTGAAATTAAATGCCATTCTCCTTAGTTTATACGTTTGTCTTACGACTCACTAGTGATTACACGGAAATTGTAGGCGTGAATCATGAAATCTTGCCAAATGTAAATAAATTGTAGCACAGAGAAGAGCTTTCTGCCGAATTATGCTAAAAATTGTTTACATCTATTTCTTATTATATTAGTACAACACGATTATAAGTATGAATGCATTTGATATACATGATGAATACCAACCTCTCTGCCCATATTTTCTTTAACAACTTTCTTCGGGAGAGTCTACAGTAATTAAGAGGAAGTCTTTTTGATGCAGGAGTCTTCATTATATAATTGTCTTCTACAAACTGTCTTGAAACTAACTAGAAATTAACGTAAAACTCACGTTTTTCTCACTCGCACTGCACGTCACTTCGTGTTACGATCTCGCGATTGTTTACCCGTCGCAAGTCGCGAGACTTTATCCTTCTCACTCTGCGCGAGTGCCGTTTTCGTCACTCCGCGCGGGTGACTGTTTTTCTCACACTGCTTCAGTTGGCGGAGCAGCAATGTGTACGTGTATAACGTTTCGCGTTTGTGGAACGCAAAAAC
The DNA here is from genome assembly GCF_000956235.1 of Wasmannia auropunctata. NCBI lineage: Eukaryota > Metazoa > Arthropoda > Insecta > Hymenoptera > Formicidae > Wasmannia > Wasmannia auropunctata. The sequence goes on along the minus strand of NW_012026795.1, from coordinate 478,060 downwards.
TTATACTGCGACATTTTATCTGTATGTATTCGTACTATGTGTTATTTTCTATAAATAATTTATCTGTGTATCTTTGCAGATTTGTATCTTATAATATTAGTGAAAGGAATGAAATATTCTTAAATTTTGGAAATCTAAAAATAAAGTTTTTTAAATAACATAAAATTAAAAACTGGTCACAATTAATAAAATAAATGCAAATAAAA
>NW_012026795.1:477418-477834 GCF_000956235.1 Wasmannia auropunctata | reverse complement strand
GCATGCAAGAACGAAATCAAGACGATGATTACAAAAATTATTCGAGAAGAGTTAGAAACTTTTAGACGCGAATTTGAAGAAGTGAAAAGGAATATACAGGAGAAAACTACTGGAATTGCAGGAAAGGGGCCAGGAAGTTATAGTGAGGCAGTAAAAAATAAGAAGAAAGAAAGTATTTTAATTGTCCAACCGATAAAGGAGCAGGAGAGTGAAGCTACCAAGAAATTGGTAAAAGAAAAAGTAGATATAAAGAATCTGGAGGTAGGAATTACAAAGCTGAGGAAAGGAAGTAAAGGCTCGGTTATTCTGGGATGTGAGAGCGAAAGAGAAATGGAAAAACTGAAAGATACAGTACGTGAGAAGCTAGGTGAAGACTTCAAGATTACAGAACCGAAAAAAATAAGACCGAAGATAAA
>NW_012026795.1:476751-477398 GCF_000956235.1 Wasmannia auropunctata | reverse complement strand
CACGCACATACACACATGCACGAAGAATACATTTTCCTAATTAATATGTAAAAGATTGTATTTTAATAAAAAGACGTAGAACAATCATAAATCAAAGCGGAGGGCTAGCGCTACACGCCGTTCGTACGTAGCCATCGTCGTCTGCCCCACGCGCCTAGCAACGGCCAGCGGTGGGGCGGCCGTTTCTCGCCGCGCGCCTGCATTCAGCGATGGGCCGGACGGATACGCGTTTATTCGCCAATCTTTAAAAATTAATATCTCGTTAACGATTGCGAATTTTGTAAAATGGTAGAGGACTTTTCTGTTTAGTTTTATCTGCTTTACCTGCTCACGAGGTCTGGTGCGGTTATTATGGGACACCCTGTATATATATATACCTATATATAAAAGTTTACCAATTTATTAGAAATTTTAAAGTATTTGCAACATTTTAGAATTAACTAATCTAATTTTAGAATTACTTCTGAAATGTTGTAATAACTTTAAAAATTCTAAGTAATTTATAAAAAGTTATAAGCATATTTCGTTTTTACAGAAATTCTTTACAATGTAAAAATGTTTACATACATTGTAATAAGCTGAACGATACATATTTCATAATTTTCGTCAGGAGTGCTCTTTGACATTAGATAAGTCAATGCTAGAAT
>NW_012026795.1:469534-470538 GCF_000956235.1 Wasmannia auropunctata | reverse complement strand
TGCGGACCACGATTGGCGTTATACTGTCTCTAGACTAAAGATAGTACATCGTGGTTCGCATTTGCAAAATATTAGTTATTTATAAAGTATATGTCGTGTATATTAAATATATATTAAAAACCTATAAAAAAAGTGTCGCAACCGATGTGTCCACGACTGTACACATAAATAACGCTATTCAAAATGTTCTTTTTTTAAAAATGCAATTATTTCTCACAACAAATAAGTATATAATGTCAGTATTATAGACGTTCCCAGATTGCAATGTTTTCGATATAGAGATCGCGGATAATTTCTTTCTCTTTTATCAATACAAAATCGACTCAAATGAACTTGCTTTATATTAATGGTAACTGTAATTCACGCATTAGACACTATGTATAATTGCTCACATTTCCATTATTACTTGATTGGTAGATCAATTTATTTGCTCCCCTCAAGGTTACAAATTTTACAAATCTTTACATATCTTTACATACATACATCCTATCTCTACCTTAACCTACAGCCTACAACTTAATCCTATACATATAACTTAAACCTATTTTACAATTACCATTACAATCATCTTGCTCGCCAATTATCTCGCTCGCCAATTACCTATACCCACACACACGCTCTCGCACGTCTCCCCGGGACCTCCGCTTCCGTCGCAATCTTTCCCTATCCATTTCCATTTCCTCAGTTTTCTCTCCTAGACCATTAGCCTCTTCCGATCCTTCTGCATTTACTTTCCCTCCCACTCCCCTCTCCTCTCATTCTCACTCTCACTCTCTTTCTCTTTCTCTCTTACTCTCCTGTCCGTCATTCACTCTCCCCCCTCGTCGTCCTGCTTCTTATCATTCTCCTCCCACCCCCCGTTCCTAAATCTCTCCAATTTCCTTAACCACTCCTCTCCCTCCCCTCCTCCCCCAACACTACTTCTACCATCTCTGACCATTCACCCCTCGCACCCCATCTCCCGCATTCTTCCCACACATGCTCCCACGTTTCTACCTCTCGTT